>NC_091440.1:121008247-121332756 GCF_964237555.1 Oryctolagus cuniculus | reverse complement strand
TTGTTGTGTAGCAATTTCCAGCACTAGTCTCAGGATGTGAGTCTGCCTCCTGGGCTTAGCAACCTCACGGTACAAGTATGTGAGTCATGCAAATAGGGTGATACCATTTTCTGACAATTAGTCGATTCTACTATTTTAATATTGGTTGGTTTTTAATGTACCTTCTTTTCTGCTTTTTTTTTCCCACTCTCTCTCAAATGGCTATATTAAAAAAGAACAAAACTCCCGTTCGAACACAACAATTATTTGAAACCACTTTGCACAGAGCTAGAGAATACTTTATATAGTAATGACTAGCAAGCGGCGTTTTAATGTTCATGTGACTGACGCAGTGTTCCACAACTGTTCCTCTGGAGCCATTCTAGCTTCGCACATTATAAGGCCGTTCAAAGAAGGGAGCAGGAGAGGAAAAGTTTGTTTTTGTCACAGGAATGCAATGGGTGTATGGCAATCATATAAACTTCAGTGACTCACTGGTGACTAGGAACCTAATTACTGACCTTAGACTTTTGGGTGACATGGAAGAAGGTTCTCAGAGCCAGACTGCTTAGCTTTTACAATGCGCTGTGCTTAGATCTCTGTACAAAAGGTATCATCTGCACTGCAGTGCTAGCAAAATAAAGCAAGGCATTGGCTTTTCTAAAATGTTATTTCTATCTGGATAATCATTTGGCTATAACTGAACACGAGGACTACAAAACAGACACGTGGCTGTAGTTGATGTTTTGATGTTTTGGTTCCTGGGGAAATGCAGTGAGATACCAGTCGGCAATGGTGACATTGGCTGGAAGAAAGAGAAGCTGACTTTGGGTGTTCCGTAATATATGTGACTCCTAAAAACTGTTCCTCTGTTATGCTTACAAGAAGGAAACCCAACCGTGTAAATACTTTCTTCTCCTAGTCCTGGTTTTTACCCAAGACCCTCAGTTTTGGTGTAGAAACCTGACATTAATGATAAAAAAGAAAAAAGAAAGCATCCAGCATTTGTTAAGTGCTTACTGATTCTGAGGATGATCTTGAGTTCTTCACGTGTGTTCTGTCTGTGAGATGATTTATTAACCAGAGCTCTTTTGGTCAGTAGTGACAGAAACCCAACTCAAAAAATGGAACAAGATGTTGTTTGTTCACACACGTGACAATTGCAGGAGCTGCCTAGCTTCAGACACAACTCGATTCCGTCTCATCCTTCTCACACTCACTCCTTCTCTTTACCTTTATCTGAGTTGGCTTCATTTGTTGGCAACCTTTGTATGTTCTCTGTCTACAAAGCTCCAATTCTTAATCCTAAAACAAGCTTTAGATAGTCTTTCTTCATAACACTATCAGAAGTCCCACGTAGGTCACCTGTAGCTTTGGCTCGTAGGAGTCCATGCCTAAAGCCACCCTTGTTGCTGAGAAGGTCAGGTGTTGTTCTGGCCAGAGCCTGGCCGCAACCCTGTCTCTTGTTTGAGAATGAGTTTCCAGTTGGGTCCCACAGGGGAAGATGGGTCTTTTACCGGATGAGATGTCAGTCAGAGCAAAACAACTGATCTCCAAGACAGCAGAGTAGTGTTACACTTCTGATTTTACAAATACCAGAACTTTTCCTGAGCTCGCGTAGCTAATACTTGTAAGAATCTGCACTGCAAGACATGTTGTTTGGCTCTGGAGCCCACGATTGACAGCATAAAACCAGCAAGACTGTGTAAGTGTGATTGCTTGCTTCACCACTTACAAGTTCTGTGGCCTGGGGGAAGTATATCAGATTCTCAAGTCTTAGTTTCATTATACATCAAATGGGGTAATAATTATATCAACCTCATAGGGTTATTTTGAAGATGAAATGTCACCAGTGTACAGACTGCTTTATTTGGTTCTTGGGATAGTAAGTGTTCAGTAAATGTTGGCTCTTATTATAGTTGTTTTGATTTTAAATATACTATAAAGCTATGAAATCATGCTATTCTGACTTCACTTTTGTTGGTGTACCCCAGGCACAAAACTGGTATTATGAACCCAACCATCACCTGATTAAAATTCTTAATTTCTTTCATTGCTCGGCATGGTCAGATCCACTCATGTAATTTATTACTATTTGTATTTTTATGTAATTTTCATTATTTGATATCATATAACTATAATTACTTAATGAAACTATAAATTTATGAAGAAAGAGAAACCACATTTTCCCCCGCTTTATCCTTCATAGTGCTTTGAAACTTGTATAAACTATGGACTCTGTACGTTTTTTTTTTTTTTTTAGTTCTTTTTAAAAATATCTTGGTTATGGATTGTGGCTTCGATGACCACCCACAGGGAATTAGAAGGAGAGATGAGACTCCCTTCCCAGAGTCCTGTAGACTCTCAAGAGGCTGGAGTGAATCCAGCTTTGAGGTTGGAGCTGGGAATGAGATGTGGACATTGGATTTGGGGGAAGAATGTACCCTCCCCACCATGTACTCATCCCTGCAGACATGTTTTCTGGGGCTTGTTGAGGTATCACTCACCATTTCTTCTTCTTCTTCCTCATTTTCAGTCGAAGTTGAGGCAACAGGGTGAGAATACAATTTTGTTTACCAAGTTCATGAAAGAAAAAGAAACAGAAACAAACTTTGGACCAGACAGAGTTTTTGAATTGTTACCAGTGGTTTGAGATGCCCAAGTATGAGCCAAGTGTAGCTTTTACTTGCTGATAGGAAGTAATTAGCTATTTAAAAAGTAATGCTCCTCTAAGCACAGATCCAGCCTATATCCTTTTCAGAGAATTAAGGATTTTTGGTGTGATGGGAGATTTTTTAATATGGATTTACTGTCAAAACACAGGAGAGTCATTTTCAGAGTAAGGTGAAATTTAATGCCAGAATTTCAATATTTAAATGTCTTAGAGATTAGACTCCACTGATAAACATGAAATACGATATGCATATAGTATATATGCGTATATGTGTAAAACACTGTATATAATTATAGGGAGTGCTTCTCTAGCAAGTGATAATTTTAAGCTCTTTAAATGTTACAGTAAAGTGAAACAGCATTAATGTAATGTTTGTTTTTAATTCCTTAAAAATTGTATTTTGAGAGGCAAGCAGATAGAACACTTCATGCAGAACATTGCCCTTCTACCTGCTTTTTCACTCCACAAATGCCTGCCGTGACTCCAGGCTGGGGACAAAGCCAGGAACTCAGTCTAGGTCTCCCACGCAGGTAATGGGGACACAATTAACTGGGCCATCACTGCTACCTCCCAGAGCATGCATTGGCAGGAACCTGGAGTTAGGAGCCAGATCTGGGAGTTGAATCCAGGTACTCCACTATGGGATGGGGTTTCTTAGTTGCTAGGCCAAATGCCTGCCCCATTGCTGTGTTTCTTGTGTTGTTGTAAACACTTCACAATTTCAAGAAGCGTATGTTTGAGATAACACCTCCCAGGAATCACAGAAGACCACCTGACATTTCTTTCCATCTTACTTGATCTTTGCACCCGAGGAAGTGGCTTGAAAAGAATCTTGTACATATCTATTTAAACTGCCTTTATTCATTTATGTTTTTCAGGGACTTAATAAAACAAATTGGTGAAGTTTCAGGATCACTTAATCTTTTCATATGGTAAAACATAGTTTAGTCATTTCTAAATCATAGCTTTTGGACTGGCATTCTAAAGACTTTAGCCTGTATCATTTAACCAATCTAAGACAATAACTAAGACAATAACTATTTCCCTGTATAGTTACAGATTCTTTTTTTTTTAAAAAAAGTAATAACACAACAAGAAAGTGCTTCTAGCCTTTTGGAGTTCTCAACCAATTTTCCAGCAGAGGAAATTTACTGTATCCTGGTTGTATTTAGTATAAAAATAAGTGGAGCATCCTAGAGACAGAGTGATTTTTCTAGTTGGTTACCTACAAGAAAATGTGTTGATTTCTGTTGGTGTTACTTGTCTGTGCCACAGATGTACAGTGTATCCAGGGCTTCTGAAAACCGAGCTTTTAATTCTTTGTATACAGCAGCACTGTGTGCAGGAGGATTTTTTGAAAACAGCAACTACCAAAAATATTGTGCACATAAGTTTAAAATGATTCGACCTTTTGTCTTAATGAGGGTGGTGTGTCACTTGTTAGGGAGTGGCTCCATTTGCCCATGCAAATAAAGACAAAGCCAGGATATTATCAGGCAATGGTAAAATTAAGAGGTGGGTCAGATTTAATGGAAACATCTGTCATTAACCCTTTTACAGAAACTGCCCCAGGGAATCCTTGTAGATAAAAGCGGTGCTGTGCGATCTTACCTTGCTTTTCAGAGCTGCAAAGGAATAGCAGTCATCATGTACAAACTCAGCCCAGAAGATGTACTTTTTAAAGAATGGCACATTTTGGGAGAGGGGGAAAAAAAACCCACAAGGCTGATTTTTTGCCAAGCAAAAAGGGTGTAGAACAATTAATGCTACTATTAATATCTAGATATTGCACCAGTTGACTTGGCCCCTTGCTATTGGTTACATTGTAGCCTTCCATCCAATGTCCTCTCACAGTTCCTCAAATCACAGACTAGCTATTTACAAGCTATTTTATGAAAAGGTGGAAAACACAAAACTAGAAAAGCAGTATTAGTTTTGTAGTGCACATGGTAATACATTTTTCTCTGTGTTATGCAGTGCTAGTTTTCAAAAACAGTTAACTTTGTTATCAGAGTGTATTTTGAAGAGAATTAGGAAACTCTGATGGTCATTTGGATTAAATTTATTTTTGTTGCTTACATGATTAGTTACTAATAACACATGAGTCAGTGTGCATTTGCAATGAAATCTAGAAGACAAAGATTACAAATCATACAGTAAACTCCACACACAAATAATATTTAAAAGTTTATGTAAGTTAACATAAACATGTTAATAATTTGCCAATGAATAAAGAGGGAAAAAGCTATTACAGGAAAAAAGTAAACACAAAACAATGTTTCTTATATTTTAATTATATGTATTCACAATATAGTCACATTGCGTTCTTTTTTGTTAAGATCTGTTTATTTATTTGAAAGTCAGAGTTACACAGAGAAAGAGGAAGAGAGACACAAAGAGGGAGAGATCTTCCATCGCTGATTGATTCCCCAAATGGCCACAACGGCTGGAGCTGCGCTGATCCAAAGCCAGGAGCTTCTTCCGGGTTTCTCATGCGGGTGCAGGGGCCCAAGGACTTGGCCATCTTCTAATGCTTTCCCAGACCATAGCAGAGAGCTGGATCGGAAGTAGAGCAGCTGGGACTCAAACAGCGCCCATGTGGGATGCTGGCACTGCAGGTGCTTTACTCACTATGCCACAGCGCTCCCTCCCTTTTTTTTTAAAAAAAAAAATTTATTTATTTGAGAAGTAGAGTTACAGAGAGAGAGGGAGAAACCGAGAAAAAGGTCTTCCACTGGCTGGTTCACTCCCCAGATGGCCGCAATGGCCAGTGCCAGCCAGATCTGAGGCCAGGAGCCAGGAGCTTCTTCTGGATCTCCCACGTAGATGCAGGGGCCCAAGCACTTGGGCCATCTTCATCTGCTTTCCCTGACCATAGCAGAGAGCTGGATCAGAAGAGGGGCAGCCAGGATGTGAACTGGCGCCCGTATGGGATTCTGGCGCCCCAGGTGGAGGCCTAGCCTACTACTACTATGCCACAGCGCTGGCCCCCGTCACCTTACATTCTTTTGCCACTGTTTTTCTTAATGATTTTCACATTTGCCTTGATTAAACTTGTTAATTTATTCTTGGTTTGTATAAATCTTCGTGATCTCTTCTCCCTTAATTGTTTTTAACACCATCCTAATGTTAATGCACAGGCCTTTTCTTTGTGTTATGTTGTTGGAAGTAGGATGCACAGATTAGAATACATTTCTTTTCTGTCTGCCTCACTCTATATATTACACATTAAGCTTATCCAACTGAAGAAGCTTTTAAATATGAACAGTGAGGCCATTTAATTTCTCTTGCGACTGTTCATACCATGTGTGACTTCCTTCTTTTGAGTTTGGGCGTCCTGGAGAAGTGTGCAGGCAGTGCAGGGCTACCATTTAATACCCTCATCACCTTCCATTGCAGTGCATGGATTGGATTGACTTGAATTTTTCTGAATATGACTTTGGAGAGATTGGGAGGTGTAGTAAGAAGAAAAATTAGAATAACGGTGGATATTGAACGGCCATTTAAAAATACGATATTTATTTTGTCAATTTAAGCATGAATATTTTTGAAAACTACGTGTTTAACTTAAAAAAAAAAAAAAAAACTAAGTGCCTCAAATTCCAACTACAGAACTAAATGCACTTGACATTATGCTGGGTTTGTGTTGATCAGAAGTTAACATTTTACTGCAAAATGTAATTCGTCTCTTACTTTGTGTGTGCTGTGCCAGTATGGATCCATGGAGTGGATTCTTTGAGTCCTGGGCTGTGAGTTCCTCAAAGGTAGAGGATGAGCCGCTTACCCTGACTACCTGAAAGCACTATTTCAACAGTACGCACCATTAGGCACCTAATTAACGTGTGTACTTCTTACATGACAAATGGTTTCAGTGATGGCCCCTACACTAGTTTTACTCCTACACAGTGTTTAAGGCTCCTAAGTCAAGCAGGGCAAGGCATAAGAATGCTTTAAAAAGGGATGCAGCAAACGTGTGACCTAACCTGTTTACAGATTGAGAGCATCCAATGCCACCCTCCTGCTCCTAAATCATAATGCCTGGGGCTCTGGGTCCCAGAGGCCAGCCTGACCTGCATAGTTAATTGGAAAGTAATGCAGGCTGCATGGAGTGCCAGCCGCCTTCACGTTGCTCCCAGGAACCTGGCGTTTACCAGTACTTGGACTTGTCACCTCTTAAATAAACCATGGTATCTCCTAGATCTCATTGCATTTTATTTTGTTCTCTTTTTATAATATTCCTTACATCTCATTGTTAGGGAAGATGTTTTGAGAAATATTGAAACTTGGCTGAATGGCTATAGATTTTGGAAAAAAAACTAACTTTAATTGTTGTTAGACTTTGATGATTCTCTTCTAAGAACCCATTTTGATGATTAACTGCTCAGAGCAAGACTTGTTTGTCATCATGTTCCTGGTTCACTGGGAAACAGTATGCATTGAAATGAGGGGTACACCATTCAGGGCACTAAAGGTTTATCTTTGATCTTTGCAACTTTGTTGTTACCAAGAGAGAACTGTGAAATTTCCTTTCTGATTTTTTAATTTGGGGCAATACATTGAATTCTCTTTGCCATATCCTGTGGTCTGTTGACCTGTAGCTGAAAGACCTCCATCAGTTGGCTGGACTTTGGGGACCCTTGCCACATTGTATCTCCCTTTGATAATCAGGGCATGAGTCATTGACTTCAATCAATAGGTGGCTCTTTTGTAAAGGTTATCTGAAGTAGAAGCAGCAGCATTGCTGACTGAGTGAGGGCCCTGTTTGCCCTACATCTAGATCCTTGGGATCAAACATTGAACCCCTGGTGATTTTTCACCTTAAACTGAAACAGTACATTGTTATGTTAACAAGATATTCAGATTGGTACTATCATTTTATGCCCTTTTTGCAGATAAAAATCTCAGTTTTCTAAATTGCTTCTTAAGATAGACTCACATGATTCAGAATTTTAAAAGAATAAAAATATACACCACAAAAAGCATCTATCTTATACCCATTCTCCGTTTGCTAGATTTCCACTCCTCTCACTCCCTACCCATAAAGCAGTTGTGACTTAGAACTTGTGTGTTCTTCTAGACTGACTCTGCTCGCTGATCGTTCTTAGTGAGGACCTGCCCAGCCTCAGCCCTCCAGTTTCCACACGTCCGTGTTCACTTGACTTTCACAAAGTGTCTTACGATGAAGTGACATTTAACAATGTGCATGTTGAATCTGGGTCCTTTTTGCTTGGCTTTGCATCCTTCTTTCCACTTATGTTTTGAAGAGAAATTTCATATTTTCTTTGCTCTAATTCTGGTTGCCAGGATGGCTGAGTGCCATTCCTGGAAGGGGTGTGTGTTAGAGTTGGCACAGGCAGAACAACTGGCACAGGAAAAGGAAACCATTCCTGTGTCAAGGAGATTTATCTATTCATTATCTTTAAAATTATCATTGTTATCATCATTGACCATTGGTTGTGTGCATGACCACTGTCCTGTGTTCCATCCTAAACAAAGAAGGAGCCATGTCTTTTTGAAATACCCAAGGAACTCCCAACTGAGCATGTTGGGATTCCATGGTAATATTGGGATTTTGGTAACAAGATCTTCCTTGGTAAGTAGAAAATGGCCAAGTACAATTGTTTTCCAATTGTTCTCTGAGGAAGGCTGTATGTTCTTTGGAGTGACCCTGGGCCCAGTTAGTGAAGGGGAGGGGAAAGGACATCACTCTACTACTTTTATCTCTTTTAAGTATTGTGTCCTTGTGAGATTTCTATTGAAGAACTATTTCAATGACTTTAAAGAAGTTTGAAATGCATTGCTTCAGAAGAATAAACGCCTCAGCTGGAGTCAAGAAATCTATGTCCTTTTGTGCCTCATTTTCAAATCCAATGAAGAGTGGCATCCTCCCATTTGTCGTGATGAACAGTAAGAGTGATTTTTGTGGTGCCATGGCTAGAGCCAAGGTGTATAAGCTGGATAGGCTGGTTGGAATCTTTGTTTCACAGCTTCCTTGCTGCAAGGCTTTGGGCAAGTCACTTAGCTTCTCTGCAGGTCAGTTTCTGCCTTTTGAAAAAGGTAGTGGTGATGTTAGAAGATGAGAGACAAGATGCAGAGTGCCCACTATGGAGCTTTCCACATAATAACACTCAACTAATGAAACCTTAAACATCAAGTGTAAAATTTGTGTTCTAGTGAAGGCAACTCAATGCCAAGTCAGTAAAGGGAAAGCCAGAAAGTGGAATAATTCGACAAGAACAAATTGCAGACCACTTAGTAAAACTACTATGATTTTGGACAACTTGGGTATAAATGGAGACGATTTAATCGATGTACACTTTTTATACAGTAGAGAGAATATTTAAAGGGTTTCAGGGGATAATTTTTTTTTAGAAAATAAGGATCTGTTTAAAGAGTGAATACCCCATTTTATACTGTCTAGTTTTGAGATTTTCAATTTTGTAATTGCTTTAGGAGAGGGACATGCATTAGATAAGAGAGTGGAGTAGCACTGACGTCATAAATTTCCTGAAAGGTACAACATTATAGGATACAAATATCAGATTCAAGAAAAGAAGCAAAAAGGGAGGGAAAGAGGTTTATGTACAAGTCATGTAGGAAAGTAGGCTTCAGATTTTGGAGGCAGAGGAGAAGAACTTAGCAGCAGAAAACAATAGGCAGTGTTTGTAGGATGGGAGAATGGGAAAAGATCACCTAAGTTTACTGAAGAGTTGCTATTGAGAGATGGGTGGTGGAGATTGCAAGGAGGAATTTGAAGACAACTACTTAATTCTTTTTCTGGTATTTTTGTTTGACTTCCTTATTGGTTATGAATTTGGGAAAGAAAGCTGTTTCACAGTTGATACCTTTAAAACATCAGCACTTTCTCAAAGTCATCACTATATAATTGGCAGCCAGTCAGCCAATTTCATTTAGGTAGCATCTGGTTGAAGTTTATATACTATTAAAGGGTGACCATGAAAAACATGCTTTCCCTGTCACTGGCATCTAATAAATGAGTGCTGATCTCTACTAAATTACATTGAAATCCATCATAATGGTACTAGCTCTCTTTAAATTAATTAGGCTGTGAATAGGATAAAAATCAAGGCGATGCAAAATTAGAAACCTTGTTTTTGGAGTTTAGATTAGTTAGGAGTGGGTGACTAGACCAGAGGTTGAGGTGCTAGAGTTCCATATCGCAGCACTGGGTTCAGGTTCCAGCTCTGCCCTCAATTCTAGCTTCCTACTAATGCGTGTTCTGGGAGGCAGCAAGTGGTGGCTCAAGTACCTGGGTTCCTGACAGCCACATGGGAACCTCAGATTGGGTTTCTAATTCCAGGCTTTGGTCAGGCCCAGGGCCAACAATTGTAGGGGTTTAAGAAATGAATCAACATGTCCCAAATTGTATATCTCTTCCCTCTCTTATTCCCACTCTTATATTTAACAGCGATCACTTTTCAGTTAAGTTTCAACACTTGAGAATAACTGTGTATTGATTACAGAATTCAACCAAAAGTATTAAGTAGAACAAACAAACAAAAAAAAAATACTAAGAGGGATAACGTATTAAGTTGTTCATCAACAGTCAGGGCAAGGGATGATCAAGTCACCGTTACTCATAGTGTTCATTTCACTTTAACAGGTTTCCTTTTTGGTGCTCAGTTAGTTGTCACTGATCAGGGAGAACATATGATATTTGTCCCTTTGGGACTGGCTTATTTCACTCAGCATAATGTTTTCCAGATTCCTAGCAGGGATCACTTTTCAGTTAAAATTTAAACACCTGAGAATAATTGAGTGTTAATTACAGAGTTCAACCAATAGTACTAGAACAAAAAAATACTAAAATGGATAAAGTATTACATTGTACATCAACAGTCAGGACAAGAGCTGATCAAGTCACTATTTCTCATAGTGTCCATTTCACTTCAACAGGTTTCCCCTTTGGTGCTCAGTTAGTTGTCGCTGATCAGGGAGAGCAGTCAAGCTGACTTGCCCCAAACGGTAGAGTTAGAAACATACCAGGGGATTCCAATTCAATCCCATCAAGGTGGCATGTACCAATGCCATCTCTCTAGTCCAAGTGATCAATTTCTGTTCACAATTGATCATAATGATAGGACTAAGAGTCAAAGGGATCACACAAACAAGACTAATGTCTGCAAATACTAACCGATAGAATAAAAAAGGGAGAGAATGATCCAACATGGGAAGCGGGATACACAGCAGACTCATAGAATGGCAGATGTCCTAAACAGCACTCTGGCCTCAGAATCAGCCCTTAAGGCATGCGGATCCGGCTGAAAAGCCCATGAGAGTATTTCAGGCATAGAAAGTCAAGATACTCTGTCAAAGAAAAAAAAATGACCTAAATGAAAGATTTCAACAAGTGAGATCCCAATGGAAAGAACAGACCATCAAAGAAGGAGGTACCTTTCTCTGAAGGGAGGAGAGAACGTCCACTTTGACTATGACCTTGTCTAAATATGATCAGAGTCGGTGAACTCAAAAGGCTTCCATAGCCTTGGCAACTCATGACAAGAGCCTAGGGTGACTACTGAGGCCATAAACAAGAGTGTCAATTTGTTAAGTCAACAACAGGAGTCACTGTGCACTTACTCCTCATGTAGGATCTCTGTCCTTAATGTGCTGTACATTGTGATTTAATGCTATAACTAGTAGTCAAACAGTATTTTTCACTTGTGTTTCTATGTGGGTGCAAACTGTTGAAACCTTTACTTAATATATGCTAAACTGATCTTCTGTATATAAAGAGAATTGAAAATGAATCTTGATGTGAATGGAAGGGGAGAGGGAGTGGGAAAGGGGAGGGTTGTGGGTGGGAGGGAAGTTATTGGGGGGGGGAAGCCATTGTAATCCATAAGCTGTACTTTGGAAATTTATATTCATTAAATAAAAGTTTAAAAAAAAGGAAATGAACCAACAGAGGGGAGCTCTCTGTCTCTCTCACTCTGCCTCTGAAACAGCAAAGTAAAATTTTAAAAGATGTTGGTAAGTTGGCTGGCACCACGGCTCAATAGGCTAATCCTCTGCCTGCGGCGCTGGCACACCGGGTTCTAGTCCCGGTTGAGGCGCCGGATTCTGTCCCGGTTGCCCCTCTTCCAGTCTAGCTCTCTGCTGTGGCCCGGGAGTGCAGTGGAGGATGGCCCAGGTCCTTGGGCCCTGCACCCGCGTGGGAGACCAGGATAAGCACCTGGCTCCTGGCTTCGGATTAGCGTCGTGTGCCGGCCACAGTGTGCTGGCTGCAGCGGCCGTTGGGGAGTGAACCAATGGAAAAGGAAGACCTTTCTCTCTGTCTCTCTCTCTCACCATCCACTCTGCCTGTCAAAAAAAAAAAAAAATATATATATATATATATATGTAAGCTAATTTTTGATGCAATAACTCATTTAAGATGACTGAGTTATAGTAATAGCCTAAAAGATTTATTAAATCATATAGTAAACTGTTGAAGCATTTCAAAGGTAATTTAGGCAAAAATAATTATATAACTTTTTTTTTAGATTTGTTTGTTTGAAAGAGTTACAGCGTGAGGTAGAGGTAGGGAGAGAGAAAGAGAAACGTCTTCCATCCTCTGGTTCACTCTCCAAATGGCCACAATAGCCAGAGTGGATCCGAAGTCAGGATCCAGGAGCTTCTTCTGGGTCTCCCATGTGGATACAGGGGCCCAAGGACTTGAGCCATCTTCCACTGCTCTCCCAGGCCACAGCAGAGAGCTGGATCAGAAGAGGAGCAGCCAGGACTAGAACCATCATCCATATGGGATGCCAGTGCTGCAGACCAAGGCTTTAACCCACTGTGCCACAGTGCCAGCCCCATAGCAGTATTTTTTTTTAAATCTTGTTTCTTTAACTAGAGAACTTGAGAGACATGAAAATTTTTGGTTTATAACCTTTTTTGTTTATTTGGTTTCAGTAATAGTTTCCTGGTTCTCTGATTCCCATTTTACTTGCACTTAAATTTTCTGTGCAGGGTATGAAGAAAAGATGCAAATGGTAGATTTTGGAATTGTTGATATTTAAAGAACAGGTAGAAGAAGAGGAGTCAGTGGAGAGGCTGAGGAAGGCCAAGCCAAGAGGCCGGCAGCAGCTTAGGAAGCCGAGCTATGTCTCACCTGTGGAAGGTTCAAAGGCTGAGGAGAGGCTAAGAAGGATGAGGCTAGAGAACCGGCCCCTGGACCTGGGGCTGAAGTGGCTGCTGATGGTTTCAGAGAAAAGAGCACGAGGGAAAGGCAGGAGCCAGAGAAACCTGGAGTGGATTGAAATATATGTAGGGGATAATGGCATGGCCCAGGTGAAGCAGTGTGGTCACTGGCGAGGAGAACAAGCTAGAAATAAGGGGATCTGGGTCAACAGGAGAATGTGGCGATTTGACCGCTGTTGTTTTTATTCTGTGATAATGAAAAATTGTTTCCCTTAGAAGGCAGTTTTCTTCCTAACTTACATCAAACAGATCTGGAATTTTTAAAAGATGTTTTTAAAGACGTTTAACAATGTGCTTATGGATTTTCTTTGAGTTTACCATCTTTTTAAATATTTATTTATTTATTTGAAAGTCATAGTTACACAGAGAGCGAAGGAGAGGCAGAGAGAGATAGGTCTTCCATCTACTGGTTCGCTCCCCCGAGTTGGCCGCAACAACCGGAGCTGCACTGATCCAAAGCCGGGAGTCAGGAGCTTTTTTCCAGGTCTCCCATATGGGTACAGGGACCCAAGGACTTGGGCCATTCTGCTTTCCCAGGCCACAGCCAAGAGCTGGATTGGAAATGGAGCAGCTGGAACGTGAACCACTGCCCATATGGGATGCCGGCACAGCAGGCGGCAGCTTTACCTGCTACGCCACAGCACTGGCCTCTACTTCTACCATCTTAAATGTTAAGCGTGAGCTAACTTTGTATGGCTCCATTCTTGGAAGGGGAACCATATAGTTAGGATGTGTTTTCTTCCACTTACTCTCAAAGTCTACTTGCTAGTATTTTACAAGCTAGGATTAATGCTTCTCCCTACCCCCAATTAATTTGTTTGAAAGGTAGAGCAACACAGGGAGAGGGAGGTAGACAGATCTTTTATCCATGCTGGTTCACTCCTCAAATGGCCACAACCGCCAGATCTGGCCAAGACCAAGGCCAGGAACCAGGAACTCTATTCAGGCTTCCCATTTGAGTGGCAGGGACCCAACCATTTAGGCCGTCTGCTGCTGCTTTCTCGGGAACATTAGCAGGAAGCTGGATCAGAAGTAGAATAGCCGGGACTTGAACTGGTACTGTGATTTGGGACACTGGTGTCACAACAGAGGCTTAATCCTCTTTGCCACAACACTTGCCTCGCCCCTGGATTGTGTTTCTTTATTTTTAGCCAAGTGTGGTATGTCATGTGTGTGTTTGCGTATATGTACTGTACTAACCTGGTTGTGGGTTGCTATCAGGGTTGTAATGTCCTTATAAAAGAGTTGAGTCATTGAATCATTTTAAGGTTTTGAGACTATTTGTTTAAATAAGAAAGAAATATTCCGTTCTAGTCAGTTTTATTAGAACCAAATAAAAAACTACCTGGGGCAGGAGGAAAAGCCTACCTCTCACATTTTTAAAAAGTGAATGTGTAACAATCTCACTGATCATTGGCCTATTCAGGGTTTGTACTTTTCTGTTAAGTCTGATAATTGATTTTTAAGAATAGTATAACTAGGATGTGGCAAAAATATTTTAGGCAAAGAATAAGGAACTAATGGGTGAGATGAAATTAATGATGACAATACAAAGAGGAACCAGACAATTAGGGAGAAAGTTCCTATGCTGGAGTGAGTGATGGAATTAAGAATGTGATTGGGGGGCTGGCGCCATGACTAGGTTAATCCTCCTACTGCAGCACCAGCATCCCATATGGGTGCTGGTTCTGGTCTCGGTTGCTCCTCTTCCAGCCCTGCTCTCTGCTATGGCCTGTCAAGTGCTTGGGCTCCTATACCCACGTGGGAGACCCAGAAGAAGCTCCTGGCTCCTGGCTTCGGATTGGCACAGCTGCGTCCATTGTGGCCACTTGGGGAGTGATCCAACGGAAGAAGACCTTGCTCTCTGTCTCTCCCTCTGACTGTCTGTAACTGACTTTCAAATAAATAAATATTTTTAAAGAAGCAATGCCATCTCTCCCTAAACATGAGAGAAGGAGGTGAAGAAGGGCAGAAATGTGAAGGGAAACGAGCAAGTAAAGGGGAGGGAAACGGTAGCAAATATTTATTCTTGAAATCTCTGTTGAGCATTGCGCATTGTTTCATGTGGAAATAATCCCACTTAATCCCCATAACAACCCTCTGAAGTGGGTTTTTTTCTCTTAGTTCTATAGCTTAGACACAGGTTGGATAGTTGGTGCAAAATATCACTTCTGGAGACTGAAATGTATTAGTTTTAAGCCAATATGACTGCAGAGCTGTAAGATGGCATATTTTTGTTTCCTGTGTTTGGAGACTCTGTCGATGGTTCTGCACGCATACGTAGCTAGCTGAATATTTGTAGAAGCTGCACACCTGCATATATGAGGAGACTTCACAAAGTTCATGAAAAATGAAATTAAAGTATGATCTTATTTTGGTGCAAAATAATTTGAAATCCATGCATGATTGGTTCATTAGATGCATTTTCCATGAACTTTTTGAAGATACCTTGTAGACCTTACGTATATCTAAATACACAGATCTATAAGATTATACTTAATATTTACATGAGCAAATTCTGCACTGCAGTTTTAATCTAGAAGGAGCCTTCTCAATATGACAGTAATGATGATGATAAGAGCTTCATTTATTGAGCAACTGTGCACTTCCTAGACAATTTGCCTTTCTTGAATTTCTAACCTTACAATAATCGATCAGAAAATGGTATCACCATTTTATAGATGAGTTTATTGAAGCTCAGAAAATTTCATTCACTTCACTTGTATATTGTGGAGCAGCCGTTCAAACCTGGCTCCAGAGAACTGTTCCTTTCTATCTACTAGAACTACCTCTTTGGTGATACTCACTTATTGTCTGTCAAGTGTTTAGGATGCCTTATTTGTTTGTACAGAAGACAGTATGATGAAGACTACTTACTTCTAAGCTTCAGTTCTATGACTGTTTGATTGCTGGATTTTTTTTTTTTTTAGTTGTGATTCTACTGCATGTTCTTTCCTACTATAGTTTATTTGAATAATCAAAATAAACTAGAAACAGCTCTGAGTTCATGAACTGGCTAGCCTGCTTAATCTACACCATGCTTACGTTCATGAAACACTTGTTAACTTGGCTAGCCTGCTTAATCTACACCATGCTTACGTTCATGAAACACTTGTTGATGAAGCTTAAAATCCTCTGAGTAACATGTTTCTACTCAGTATTACTGAAGAAACCATGCAAGTACATATTGGCACAAAAATGTAAAAGTATTGTAATATTAGAAAAAATCTTGTGGCAATCTGACTGGTGATTTTCCTGCCTTGGTAGAAAATTACAATTGTGGGCACAGGAAGAACTCCACAGTTCAAGAAATGTCAGAGGCATTTGCAGTGATGGGACACAGGCACTCACTTCTCCATTCTCTTTCTCTTTTCCCTTTCATTTTTGTGCCTCTGCACACACAGCATGTGAAAGCATTGAAAGAAAATAAGAATCTTCAACTCATAAACATACCTGCTTACCATCTGGCAGGCGTCCCAGCAGTCTGGTGATCTCCTTAGTTATCCAGCAGATAGTAGAAAAACAAGAGTCCTGTGAAGATTTCACATGTTGCCATATCCCTGCCAGATGGTGATTTGTAAAACATGGACAAATTGCACTGGCTCCACTTCCCTCCAACCATCACAACAGAAACACTGTAGCACTGGTGTTTAATTGGAAAGCAACTTCAACTGAGTAACTTTTAAGGTATAAACATCTAAAGATTATTGGGATAAAATTGTGTAATTATCCCCAGAGAGCTGATCCTTCACAAACATAGTATTCTGTGCTTTGGTATTTCTAGGATTCTCCCTTAAAAAAAAAAAAATCCCTGGAGGGTTGGGCAATGTCAACATCCCGGGACATCTGATTACTACCTACTGATGCTTTGCCACAACATGATGTTTTCCTGTCATCTGATGATGGGCTTTAGGACTAAAAATTAAATGGACAAATTTGCCAGTTGGGCAACTTCATTCACGTCAGAACATGAAGCACTGAATGTGGGTTGCAGCAAGGAATTCTCTCTAAATGCTCAGAGAACTGCGTATTTTTAAAAATAATACTCTCCCTGTGTGGGTGTCTGTGCAGTACTCCAGTCACCACCCATCAGTGTAGATGGGAAATGTCAAACATGTGGTTTAGCACTGGGTAAATAAATGACCAGTTTGTGGATCTAACTTTTTCTTTCTTTCTTTTTTTTTTTTTTACAACCCTGGTCTTGAAACATCATTGGCCAGAGAGGGACCACCTGGATCTAGAAGAACACTAGAGCTTTGCTGGGGAGAAATGATAGAAGAAAACTTTCTCCTTTGTGCTGTTGTGCTGCTAATATGTTGAGTAATTTCTCTCCATAGGGCATGTGCTGTCTTTTCCTGATAGTAAGCAGACAGAGATTTTATGTATTTGCTTTTTTATTTTTTTAAGAGCTTTCCCAGGATAGGATTTATATTGAGGATTCATTGTATAAAATTAAAGTGTAGACTATTGTTTTTTCAGTATGTTTACACAATAATGCAAACATCACTATAATCAACTGTAGACCATTATCACCATCCCAAAAAGAAGTGTCATTCCAAATCTCCGTTATTTCTTATTTCTCCCATTCCCGACAATGGTAGGTAGCTTTGAATCTACTCAAATCTGTGGCATTATATAATATGTAATCTTTTGTCACTGACTTCTATCATTGGCCACCCGTCATTCCTTCAGTGCCTTTTCTTTGCCAAATAATATTCCATTGTATAGGTGGGTATACCAGATTTTATTTATCTATTGATTGGTTGATAGACATCTGGGTTGTTTCCTCTTTTTGGCTGCTACAGATAATGTGGTTTTGAACACTTAATTTACCAGATTTTGTGTGGACAAATATTTACTTTTCTCTTGAGCATGTATGTTTCTAGGACTGGGATTACTGGGTCATTTGGTAGTTCTTCGTTAAGCACTTAGATGAACATGAGCTGCTTTTATTTGTGACTCTTAGTTTTGAGAATTCTACCACTGAACCACTTATGCAAGTGTGACTCTATTTTGTACAAATGCGGAACAGAGTTGGAATCTAGACATGCTAACTTGCTGTGATATCTCATTTACAATTCCTATTCAAGACTAGTCAATGGGCATAGGTTTGAGATGAGATATCCCTAAATTCCAATCCCAAATTCACCACTTAGGAATTTTGTGATCTTGGGCATATTATTTAATATCTCTGAAATTTCATTCCATCATCTGTAAGGTGAAGATAGTAAGTGATTTTTATCTGAAGTTTGTGTGCATGAAATGGAATGATGGGTATAGCAAAGCTGCTACAGAGTGCTGATAGCATAGTAACTTTATAATAAACATCATTTCTCCTTGTTTCTTCACTTTTTCCTCATGAGTACCTGAGATACAGGGACTGGCTTGTCCAAAAGCTTGTGGGATGATGGCGGTATTCATGTGAGGACCTTCTTGGCTGATGTACAGGCTGCTGGATTTAGACAAAATGATCAGCTTTAATGTTTACTTTTTAGGACTATATGTAGAATTTAATAATCAGAAAACATTACAGTTTGCTTTGCTTTTCAATAACCATATTAAAAAGTGAGACTCTATTTGAATTGTTATGTAAAGGTGTCAATCATGGCTTCGTATATGAGGTTCCTCCTTCAGGTGGATCATCTCATAAGAAAATGGCACATAAAGGAAACATGATTTTGAGGAATATTTTGTAGTTGCAGAATATTTCACACTGAAGTATTTGGGTAAAGAAACAAGTGAGGGGCAGACACTGTGATGTGGTGGGTTAAGCTACTGTCTACGGTGCTGGCATGCCGGATGGGTGATGGTTTGAGTCCTGGCTGCTTCACTTCCAATCAAGCTCTCTGCTAATGTACCTGGGAAAAGAGCAGAGGATGGCCCAAGTGCTTGGGCCCCTTGACCCACATGGGAGACAAGGAAGAAGCTTTGGGCTCCTAGCTTCAGACGGGCCCAGCCTGGTCTTTGCGGCCATTTGAGGAGTAACCCAGAGGACGAAAGAGTTCTCTGTCTGTCTGTCTCTCTCTCTCTCTCTTTCTAATGCTGACATTCAAATAAATAAGTAAATCTTTAAGAAAAAAAAAATGGGTGATTTACTGACAATGAGCCCTGGCTGTTCCAGCTTGGTGACGCTCACTCAGTGCCAGAAATATGGGTCGGGCTTTGTAAAGGAGGAGTCTGAAGTCATAGCCTGTGAAGTCTTTAGGATGTCATTGGGAAAGTCCTCTGACTTCAGAATACACAGCGCCTGCAGCACAGAGGATGACGTGAGTGTTGAAAGATCGTCCGCATAGGGAATTTTCTCATCTTCTGTAGGAGTAGAAAACCCATGTGAAATAATCTCTGTGTGCAAACTCTGGCTTTATGAATAACCTAAGTTCTTTTTACTTCACTTAACGTCCATTTCCATTAAATTCATTTTCCTGAAGCAGAAGTAGTATTAAATAGCATGACTATCTGTTGACAGAACAGAATATCCAGTTAGATTCATCAGTGTCTGCCCTGCCCTCCAGTCTTTTAAACTACCCCAGGTCTGTGGGCCAGGACCCACTGGATGACCGGTGACACAGAGCTGTTTTCTTTTGCTGTGGGTTTGGGTGGGCATCCCGCTGGCTCTTTGAAACTTTAGAGGTGTTTGAAGGAAACAAGCAAGTTTTATTCACACCCCCAAAGGGAAGAAAAAACGATTAGGAGATGTGGTTCGGAAAAGTTCTTGTTTTTACTCAAATTCACATGAAAATCTTTAAACTTTTTTCAGTGGCTCCAGGTTTCAAGGTTAGGTCGCACTGGTTAAGTTTTACTTTTTAATGATTAATTATCCTCACTGCTGTCATTGTTTTATATTTTTATGTCAAAACAAAGAAGCGTAGCAAAAGAGCACTGTAATTGTGATACCAATGATGCGAAGAAGCTTTGTAAACCTTTCTCCCAGATACCTCCTGCTTGCTTTTCTGAACTAAATTTCAATCTCAAGCCTAGATTAGTTCACAGTGTCATTTTAAATTGATAACATCTGGTAGGGGGGAAAAAAGTTCTTGTTCAGCTCTACAGAACATATTCCATTTCAAACCCGCCAGAAAATTCAGACCTGCTGCAAGTTTAACTTTTACATCACTATTTTCATTTTTTTTCCTCCCTCCTCCACTAGCCTACTCCTCCCCTCTCTTAAATGTGTCTATTACCCTCAGGCTTTGACCTTGGGCAGACTGTGAGCACAAAGTCATGTTATTTAGAGTGAAGTAACACCAGTAGTCAGGAAGGAACAATGTAGTTCAAGCCAGATAAAATAAATCTCTCATTTCCTGTCAAGGGACTGAGCCAAGAGCAATGATGAGAGACAGAGGGGGCAAACCGCGGAACTGGAAACACAGACGCTCGGGGTAGACGGAACCGCAAGCCTCCCTTGAATGCACACAACAAAACCCAAACAGCCAGAGTGACAGGAGACACAGAATAGCTATGGAGTAAACCAACACAGGGGGGATGTATGCAGCTTGCTGGCTGGAGAAAAAAAAGCTGTCCTGAAGGCGAAGGTGACATGCCTGCCCGGAGCATTTTGTCACCTCACCCCGGAAGCACACCTGGGGAGCTGCCGCCATAGACCGGGGCTCTGTAAGAAACCATACACACTGATTTCTGCACAATGGGTGGGCCACACGTGTTTCGATGTGCAAAGAGTCATGGGAAAGAACTCACACATTCAATTCAGCAGAAGTACCTTTGTCTATATCTTTAAGAAAGTTTCCTTTTTTGTTTAAAGTTGTATTTGTTTGAAAGACGATGAGGGGATAGAGAGGTGAGATGGAGAGAAATAGAAAGAGAGACAGATACCTTCTATCTGTTGGTTTACACCTCACACACCTGCAACAGCCTGGGGTGGTCAAGGTTAGAGGCAGGAGCCCAGAGCTCCATCCCAAGTGGGTGTTGCAGGGACCCATCACCTGCTGCCTCCCAGAGAGTGCATAAGCTGAAAGATGCCTTGAAGCAGAGTAGCGAGGACTAGAAATAGAGGCCCCAACGTGGGATGCAGCATCCGAAGCAGCACCACAACCTCTGCATCACAAGATCTGTCTGATGAATGAAACCTATTGAAGACAGCAAGATCCTTAAAGACTAATACTAGTGTGTATTTGGAGATAAAAGAGTATTTTAACTCAGTGGATTAAAACATGACTCAAATTTTTGAACCAAACATTTAGAGTATCAGGTGGAGCTAGAAACATCCTTTAAGGCTCTATGTGCAAAGACTCTGCATACTTATTACCACAGTGACAGTGTGTGTACATATATACAAGGGGAGTTCAAAAAGTTTGTGGAATAGAATTAAAGATAGGTTTATTTAGTTTTTTTCCATCTTACACATTTCCATGAACTTTTTGAAGATTGGTCATACTTGAAAAGAATGTATGCTATTGTGAGAATGCTGCTGATAAGCATAAAAATCTTAATTTGTAGTCTTCTGTCATCTTCCTTTCCCTTTCCTAGACTTTGCTCTGAACCTTCTGTGCATAATTTTTTGTTGCACATAATATATTACATCTGTCTATTACTTGTAGTACTCTTATATAACATATACCCGCTAAACAGCTTCTCAAGTGGGATGTTAGGTTCTGCATCTCTGTGTTCCTGCACGTGTCACAAGACCTGGTGTAGGAGGTACTCAGTGCATAATCACCTAATGAGTTGATGAGTATATTTTGTACATACATATAAATCAGTGCCATCACATACCCCTCTGTCTTACGTAATGTTGTGCAAACTGCAGACGGCCCAAAGCAAACTGTGCTCTTAAAGATGATATTGCTTTCTATAAAATAACAATAATGTGGGTAGATCACTTATTTGAATAATTATGATGTACTAAAACTTCTATGATGTTATTATGGATTACTTAATCTATTCCTTACTCCAAATCTTTGAAATAAATTTGTCATAAGGTTGAAATGAAAATGACTACAAATGATGGACTTTTTACTTTCAGTATTTTATAATGAAAATAATTCTGTTAAAATTTGTGTGAGTCAGGGTACTCCAGAGAGGCAGAATAGGATATGTAAAGAGTACACAAAAGGGTATTTGTTACGATAATTGGCTCACCTT
Organism: Oryctolagus cuniculus; assembly: GCF_964237555.1. Lineage (NCBI taxonomy): Eukaryota > Metazoa > Chordata > Mammalia > Lagomorpha > Leporidae > Oryctolagus > Oryctolagus cuniculus. The sequence continues at coordinate 121,310,798 of NC_091440.1, read as the reverse complement.
ATTCTGGAAGCAGACATGTTCTGCAAGAGGTCATCTCTAGACTGTAGACCATAGGATGACAGTAGCGTGGTTCATTCTAAGTCTGAGAGCTTCAGGATCAGAAAAGCAAAGGGTGTAACTCTTAGTTCCTGGCCAAAATGCTGAGTGCCAGCAACAGGGTCACTAGTTTAAGTCCTGGAGTCCAAAGGCCAGTAGGTGATGTGCAAGGCCAAAGTCCAGCATGTCCCAGATCTCAGAATACGAGACTAAGTTGCCATCTGTATTTATTCTCTCTGCATCTCCACCAGTTGGCTGTGCCCACCCACCTTGAGACTGGATCTTCCCACCTAACCACTCAAATTTACATGTAATTTCATTTAGAAATATCCTCACAGAAATACCCAAGATAATACTACTTCAAGCTTTTAGATATTGGTTAACACCAAGTTAACACCATGAAATTAACCACTGTGATATTGCTAATAGAAAAGACCTGGGGGAAATATTATTTTCTCCCTTTCTAAGAAATTATGGCATAGTCCAGTTTCAAGAGGTTATTATGGTTCACATTTATATTTTTATGACCAATTCCACAAAATGTTCCATAGCGGCAATGAAGAAAATCCATGTAGAGCAGGAAGTTTTTTTTGGGGCCGTGTGTGATTAAATGAGGAAACTTGTGATTGTTAGGATATTGAGAACACAGAAATGTCTCACTTCTTAATGGACTTGGAGGATCCTTGCCCAATCTCTTAGACAATTTAGTAGGACAGTTCGGTTTGGCCTCCTAGACATATCAGATGATTGCCCCAGATCTTTCATACTTCTCTTTGAATTAGATATCGTTTATCAACTTTGATCTCTACAAGGGAGGCATTTATATTTATTACGCATTTAGTGATGTGTTTCAGTATCAAGCCTGTGCAAAATATAAAACAGTTGAACAAAAAGAGAAAATTATCTCAGACATTCGGGTATTTTGTTTTCCTGCTGTCCTCAATACTTATGTATACAAGGAATCTGATAAATACTGGTTAGTTTCTTGCTTTCCGATATTTATTGACCTTTTTACCTCTGCTTTGTCTTCTGTTGACAGAAAATGGGGCTTTTGCTTAATTTAACCCAGGATGTTTCCTTTAAACAAAAACAATTACTTCCTTTCTACAGGAAATTTATGAACCAGAAAGTCTGGGGAGACAATTCATCTCTTCTTTAGGTGGTTTGCAACACAATGTGAACCTAAGTTAGGCTCAGGCTGTGACAGGGAGGCATGTCCATTGTTTTTATGTCACCTCAGCATAGGGTTATCTGTTCCAGTCTCTCCTCTGCTAACATTCCTATTCCAGCCACGGCATTTCAACTTTGCTAAATATTAGACAGCAAATTCTTTGAGAAGCATTTTGCTGAAGGTCCTGTGTGCCTTATGAAAGTGGGAAATGAGATCATTAAGAAGCAGAGCATTGATCACCAAGAGCAATGCTGTATTATAATCATTATTAAAAGATAAGGCATAAATGAAGAATATGTTCTATATGGACAAAGTTGATAAAGAAAAATATAATCCTGTTGGTTTCTTTACCAGTCTTTATATTCCAGATGAGAAAAACATCCAAAGAAATCAAGTATCATGGCCCAAACAGTTACATAGAAGTAATTTTTTATGGCACATACAATTAACTATAGAAATCATTGGGGCTGGCTATCGTTGAAGCAAATGGCACAGTAAGTATAGTTTTTTAAGAAGGTTAAATCATTTTTATGGATAGAGAGAGCATTGTAATTACATTATCTATGAAAACGTTAAAGTATTCCCGTCAGTCACACTCCAGAATAGATCAATAGCATGGTCAGAAGGAAATATTTTTGAATTTTGTTGGCACGGCCTCACTTGATATGTTATTGAACTCTAAATTCTGTTAGGCTCTCTACAGATTAGGATAAACATTGTGCAAGCTATTTGATCTATTTTAACTGCTTCATTACTGTTTTGCCTATATGATACCCTAAAGGCACATGCTGATATTGTCACGCTACCGTCATGTGTACTTACAGAACCAACAATAATACCAAAGTATTCTATAATTTATATTCTTTATTTGTATGACTTTATGTCTTTAACCCCTTGTTTTTGTAGTAGATATGAGTAACCTGTTCTATATTAACTTTTTCCATGGCATTTGAAGATTTATGTTCTCAAAGGGTTAGAGGCTGATTATTCACTTTAAAATACCTTTGAGTGCCCAGTACTGAGTCTTACACATGGAGGATGTAAAACCAACAATCCTACTGGGACTTTATAAGGGGACTTAATGTTCATGTGTACTTCATATTTCCTTTTACAGTTCAGTTTAAAATAATGATTATAAATGACTAATATATTGAAAAAATCATACCCAAATTTATTAGTTCACTGTTAAACACAGGAACTCAGAAAATTTAAGAGTGATTGTTTTTAACAATTACTGGCTATTTCTTTATAGCCAGGTATAAAAATTACCTCATGGTGCTTTATAATTTTTACCTGGGCTTTTTGATGATGTTTGGTGAACATGTGCACCAGTTTTATATTTTATATAATTTATGTAAGAGTCTTTTAATATTTTGCTCAACATTAGACAACTATAGGGAATAGTTAGGAAAGTAATTTCTTTTTCCTGTGGTTAAAATTCATAAGAAGAGCTCAATTTTGAAAAACAGATAAGAAGAATGGTTTAAAGACTTTACCACATGTAGTACAGTGTTATAGTATACATAGGTAGTCTTTCATTGAGTAACCCTGAATATTTTAAAGTCCTTATAAAATTTTTTTAACTGACAGTGTTTCTTAAGCCTGAAACTTATAGCTTTTTTTTTGCCTCTTGAACCCACAAATTTATCATTGTTATCTGTCTTGCAAATGGTATCATTAACATAGTTCTTTGGAAATTACAATATCATTATCCTCATGGTGACAAAAGTTTTTTTTAAAAGGTTTATTTATTATTTGAAAGCCACTGTTACAGAAAAAGAGGGAGAGACACAGAGAGAAAGAGAGAGAGAGAGCTTTTCCACACACTGGTTCGTTCTCCAGATGGCCACCATGTCCAGAGCTGAGTCAAGCTGAAGTCAGGAGCTAGGAACTTCATCCAGGTCTCTCGTGTGGGTGCAGGGGCTCAAATACTTGGGACATCTGCTGCTGCGTTCCCCAGGCCGTTAGCAGGGAGCTGGGTTGGAAGTGGAGCAGCCAGGACTCAGAACTGGTGCCCATATGGAATGCCAGCATCACAGGTGGCAGCTTCACTTTGTAGTATATACAAAGCTGAGCCCTGTGGGGAGCAACTCGGACTAGACTAAGTTACTCGAATTAAGACTTATTCTATGCATCTGCTCTCCCACAATATGGTGCTGGGAGAGGAGTAAACAGCTTCTACGCAGCTGTCTCTCGCCAACTTGAGTGATGACCTGCAGGAGCTGATCCTGCTCCTGATTGGAGGAGAGCAGCGTACTCGGCGTGTGGGTAGCAGAGTTGGGATTGGCGGAGGAGGACTATAAAAGAGAGAGATGGCATGCACCAGGAACATCTATCTGAAGGAACACCTGTGCAGCCCCCGAGAGAGCCGGCCAGCGGTGTGCTGCTCCCCCGCGGAAGTGGGGAAAGTGGCAGGGGGAACCGCCCTTCCACGGAGGTGGAAGGGTCAGTAGCCAACCTGGGAAGAACCCCCGCGGAAGTGGGGAAAGTGGCAGGGGGAACCGCCCTTCCACGGAGGTGGAAGGGTCAGTAGCCAACCTGGGAAGAACCAGCAGCAAACCCGGGGAGGGCCGAGCAGACAAAAGAACAGCGCAGGGTCCTGTGTCGTTCCTCCACGAAGAGGGGGAGCGACATAACGGTGCCGTGACTCGGATAGGAAGCCTAGGAGACATAATGGTGCCGTGACTTGGATAGGAAACCTAGGCAGGGTCTAGTGTCGTTCCTCCGCGAAGAGGGGGAGCGACAGAGCCCAACAAAAGTTTTTAGAGTAAAGGATGGAGAGATTGCAAGTATGCACATATCTGAGGTTGTTATCTCTCAGTTAACAAATACTCAGTGGATGTTGTGCAAATTTCCATTCTCTTAGATTTTTTTTTTATTTGCGCGCGCGTGCACGCGAAAGAGAAATCCACTGTCTGCTGGTTCACTCCCCAGACACCCACAACAGCCCGAGTTGGGCCAGTCTTAAGTCAGGAGCCAGGAATTCCATCTGAGCCTCCCACATGGGTGGCAGGAACCCGAGTACTTGGGCCATCATCTGCTGCCTTCAAGGGTGCACGCACATTATCAGGGAGCTGAATCAGAAACAAAGGAACAGTGACTGAAACCAGGCACTCTGAAATACAGTGTGTGCATCCAAAGCGACAAATGCTGGCCCCACAATTCTCTTTTATAGGATTCAGAAGACTGAAGAAAGTTCTCATTACCTGTCTTAACAGAACCGTTGAAACTGATTGATGGAGACTAGCATTGTGGTGCAGCGGGCTGAGCAATTGTTTGTGACAATTGCATCCCATATCGGAGTGCTAGTTCAAGTCCCAATTGCTCCAGTTCTTACATAATTTCTTGCTAATGAACCTGGGAAGACAGAGGAAGGCCTAGTTACTAAGTTACTGGAGTCTCTGCCATCCGCATGAGAGACCTGATGAAGTTCCTGGTCCCCAGCTTTGGACTGGCCCCATCCCAGCTGTTGAACTCATATGTGGAGTGAATCATTAGACGGAAGATTTCTTTGTCTCCCTCTCTCTCTCTTACTCAAGCTTTCAAATAAATACATCCTGAAAAAAATTTAAAAAAAAAATACAGGGAGACGTGTAGTTCATGTAAATATTTAATATTTGTACTTAAGCACTGAAATATTTATTTTTCAGTTATCAAAAATGATTCATGTAGATTTTGAGCAACCAAGAGCATATTGTCTTAGGATGGTATATAACAATATTCTTAAAACTATTTTTTTCTATCATGTGCCAGTTATTTATTAGAACAGCAAGTTTGTGATTATTTTAGTTGGTGCTCTTTCATCACAAACCACTTGACAGTTTAGAAATTAAAAGTAATAAGGCATGTTTAGTTATTTATCTAAGGTCACACAGTGAGGAGTTAGGATCAAGGTCTTTTTGCTCATTTCTTGAAGTTCAGCTGTTAAAGAAGTAATATTTAAAACCTAAATTATTTTTTATATTCTGATTATATGAATTTATTTCAAAATATGCCCATAATTATGTTTCAAATACATATCATCTCCTTCCAGAGTGCCAGGTTCCAAACACACATGATACAGAATCATGACGTATCTTGCTGGGAAAATAATGACGACAGAAGGGATTGACCTGCCTGATCAGATTGGGATGAATTAAAGTTTTAAAAATTGATAGGTATACCTGGTTTCCACAATAAGATTGAGATCAGCAAGCTTAGGAAGCAAGGTTCATGTAGTTTAACCTCAGTACGGGGCCCTTCTGACGGGACACAATGTCTTCTTTGAATGAGTGACTAACTTGGTTAGGCTTTGCAGTTGGTGTTTGAATGTAATATTTTTAATTCATTCTCTTCCTTATGTTCTTAAATAGGAAGGAAGTATTAAAGATTACAAAGGGTTTAGGAGAAATGGATGTGTACAACGTTTTTATTGATTTGAAAATGTTAAGGCCATTACTACATTACTACACCATAAAAAACTTTTTACTATTTTGCAACTATTTGAGCTTCATCTCAAATATGTATTTCCCCTTTTATATTTAAAAACAAACCACATTAGATGTATTAGTATTCAAATGACATTGTATTTTTAATGATTTCGGGTCATAGCAGTGTAAGAGTGTTTTGTTTCTGTATTCAGTAAATTCAGGAAAATCTCTCTGCCTCTCACTCATCTTGGTACTATCTCATGTTACCTTCAGTGAGACCCTAGACAGTCACCACCACACAGTACTGTAAAGTTTCAAAAGTTGTTTACTTTGGCTTGAAGTAGTCTAGCAATTGAGAAATTATTTAGTCATACCCAGTCTTACATAGATACAGGAAAAACCATCAAATCATCATCTCCTTTAGAATCTCTGTTTTTTTGGGTGGCTGCGTTGCTTCTGGGGATATTAACTGACTCACTTGGGTTGGGCAAACTCACAGTTTCCATGATTGCCCACATTTTTTTTTTTTACTTTAGTGTTTACGATTTGAAATGCCATTATGTCCTGCCAGAGTTCTGGGAAAGGGGGAAGAGCTCCTAAAGTCTCTTCCTTAATAAAATTATTACTGGAGAGGCTATGTAACAAATACCCATTATTTTTCTCATTTTACAGCAAGGAATCAGTAGAAAATATAGAGAAGAAACTGGTTTTAAAGGCAGTGATTAATTGTGAGAATAACAGTTTATAATTTCTAATTAGGATGTCTAGACAAAAATTGTAGGGGGCTCTGTTACTCAGTTGAGCCCGATGTGATACTTGTCCGTAAACAGGACTGAGACATTGTAAATATTGATCAAAGTACTGTACACATCTGACAGCTTAGGAGAGTCAAAAGACTGGGCAAACTCCTTTCTCCTTTGTCCCTACCACAGACCACTCAAGAGTGACTAGTACAGAGCTGCATTATCTTTTGGCTTGGAATCTTCAAAAATGTATTATGTGGCCACAGCTAATAAATGAAAGCATCCTCTGTCTCTTGTATCTTCCTCTACTTAAGCTGTACTGTGCTCTACCTGCAGAAGAAAATACAAAGCAGAGCGGAGGTTGAAGTTCTCCTTGTGTCAACAGGCCTCAAGAATGTGGCAATGTTTGGTTGTGTAATTTGTTTCGCAAAGGCAAGGGCCCTCCTGCGGATCTGGGGCCCTGATGCTGGAAGTCCCCACGGTTGTGTGGTGGAATCCTGCTCTGTCGTTTCCGTGTGACTCCTGGTTGTCACTGCTCCCAGGGTGACCGGAAAGCCTGGAAGAGGTGGGTGTGCAGCAGCACAGGATTCCGCACACCTGTCACGGAGAGCCTCCCGGGAAGCCAGCCACTCGGGCTCAGCCTGAGGAAGCCTCCACAGCCACATGGCTTCTGGCAGAAAGGAAAACTTCTTTGCAGGCTCTTCCGCCATTCGTTTTGGCAGTTTGGGTTCTGCTACCAGAAACTATGCTTAAAGTTCTCTAAACATTAGGAGAAGAACAGGATAACTTTGTCCTATTTTAAATCTCAATCCCTTGCTTGTTTCTTCTGTGCTTCTGGAGAAGAGGTAACTTCTGGCTTCAGCAAGTATGTGCGTGATCCATGCATGGTTTTTGTTTTTTATGTGTGCAATACCAACTTCAGACTACTGCCCTTATCACTTGTGTGTGTGTGTGTGTGTGTGTGTGTAAAAAACACACTTGTTCCAGAAACACTACTGTCAGAACTGTAACACTTAGTGCCACTCAAGTAGAGAAACAATGTTGGAAATCGCTAGGCCAACCAGTTGGTCTCTTTTGAGGAAATGTCTTAGTGCAGATGAATTAATTATTTTGCATCTATAAATATATACAAATATACATTTATGGAAAGTAACATCTTTTCATAAAATCTTATGTTAGCACTTACATTAGATATAAGTTTAAGGCTAGACTATTTTGGGGCCAGTACTGTGGCATAGTGGGTTAAGCTGCTGCCTGCAGGTTATCATCCCATTTGGGCACCAGTTCGGGTCCCGGCTGTTCCACTTCCAGTCCAGCTCCCTGCTGATGCGCCTGGGAAATAGCAGAGGACAGCGCAAGTGCTTGGGCTCCTGCACCCGCATTGGAGACCCAGAAGAAGCTCCTGGCTTCTGGCTTCAGATCAATTCAGCTTTGTCCATTGTGGTCATTTGAGAAGTGAACTAGTAGATGGAACACCTCTCTCTTCCTCCCCCCTGTAACTCTACATTTCAAAATAAATAAAGTCGTCAGTCGTCGTCGTTGTCGTCTTCCTTCCTTCTTCTTCTTCTTCTTTTTTTTTTTTTTTTTTTTTTTTTTTTTTTTTTTTTTTAAGGACTGGGATATTTTGGGGCCGGGATTTGGCATAGCACTTAATACACTGCCTGGGGTATCCTCATCGTACCCTGGTTCAAGTTTCCACTGTAATTTTGATCCAGCTTCCTGCTAATGCCCAACTTGAGGCTGCAGGTGATGGCTAAAGTAGTTGGGTCTCTGCCACCAACATGGGAGACCTGGATTCAGTTCACAGCTTTTGGCTTTGGCCTAGCTCATACCAGCCAAATGCAGTCATCTAGCGAGTGAATTATTGGATAGGACAAGACTGTCTTTTTATCTGTCTCAGCCTTTCAAGTGAATAAAATGGATAAATAAAAATTTCTTAAAAGACTAGGATATTTTGAATGTTTTAAGGTAAATACCACTGGAATGATATATTTCACTGGACACCGCTTATATACTTGATATATGCCTTCATCCTTGACCATCTCCCAGGAGCACATGAAGAATTTTAAGCTAATATGAGGTTCACAAAATTATTGATTCTGATAAAAGCCATGAGATCTGTTTAGTGTGTATTAATGACAATTCTTCTTGTGCTGTCAATGACAGTGCCAAGAAGCAAGCTTCAAGATGGTTAATTTTTACGTATCAACCTATGCACTTTATCAGGATTCACTCTCTTGCTGTCTATATATCTGCTCTATGTATGTGTATATATGTTATTTATTTGAGTTGTCTTAAGTGCATACTCGAATAGCTTCCAAGGGTCAGAGAGAGTTCAAATGATAGAAAAATGGTCTATTTTCTCCCCCTCCCCTTGTTGCTAACGCTAACTGATGAAGCTTGCCCATGGTGTCCTTCCATTTAAACAGACAACCTCGTTCATTTGGAGAGTGTGAATGCCATTCTTGTGAAATACTGTAAATAGTAATTCACAAGAGGGTGACTTTTTTATTGCTTTCCCATTGATAACATGCCTTGTGAAGACTTACAGTTATCCTGCTGAATTTGAGAGAGATAAGAGTGGAATGTGTGTGTGTGTGTTAATTTAAACATCTCTACAGACAATAAAAGAATTCTTTTTTATGAGGAAATCAGATCCTTTAAAATGTTTACCAGTATTAAATAACATTTAAAGTTGTTATCCAGTATATGAATATTTTATAATTTTATCCATGCCTTCCTTTCCCTGCCTTTCTGGAATAATGAGAAGAGGACTGTGATCATCATATAAATCACTGAATCTACAATTAATAAAGGTGATTTGAATTTTGTCTAGATATAACCTGATTGGCCATCTCAGAATCAGGTTGGAGAGCAGATGTTAGCAACACTGGATCTGAGACTATGTGTCAGCTCACAGAAGCACAGCTTACTGTGGACTGAATCTGTGTCCAGCTTAATACTTAGCACAATGAACATGGAAAATCCACAAATAAAGATGATTTGGGAACTTAAAAATTACACACTAATTCTGTTCTCAAGAGATTCAGCAGAGAAATGCCAGTCAATTACCTGGAAAATCAATCCTATGTAACTTTATGATATTATTCAGTTACTTCATAAGATCCTGCAAGTGTTTGGGAGTTTTAATGCCAAAAGCTGCCAAGTAAGTGTCCTGTTGGAAAGTTTAATGACATTAATTATCATTTATATATGTTCCTACCCCCGTCCTTGGGCCCAGGAGGCAGTGAGCAGTGACTCACTGGGCTGTCATTAACTATTAGTAAAGTCAACTTCCTACTCATAAAAATAAAGAAAAAAATAATAGTGAGAAACACATCATTCTATGAGAATAATGCAGTATTTGTGTTGCTAACTAACTTACTCTGTATTTGAGAACTGTATTGGCATTTTCAAATGTAAATGAGTCTCAATATTTTCATTACTAAAGCTAAATCTATTTTCATCACTAAAGCTAATTCTCTGTGTGTTATGTAATTTTCCCATTCTTTATAGTTCTCCTGATAGGAAAAACCAAACAATGCAAAACAAAAACACATCCCACAGAGATCTGCCAGGGGTTTTGCTTTTTTAAACTTGATCATTTCTGAGAGGGACAGAGTTTAACATGGAAAGATAACCACCCAGAGATAGAAGCCAGCAAGTAGCTGGCCGGCTCAGGGTAAAACTTTGTCCAGTCTTGAGAATTTGGCACCATTTATATTTTGAAATGAGAGGAAGGCATTGGGAACATATAGGATTTTTGGTTGTGTGGAGCTGAAGTAGTCTTCAGTTATATTTAGTGAGGAGGATGCTTTTCTCTCATTAAGAAATTATTTACATGTAAGGTCCAGATGAGGTGAATGACTGTGATTTATCTTCTTAACCTCATATGTTTTCTGCTTGTTACTTATAATCTCTGTTCCTGGACGTGGTATAAGTTAGCTTTGATTTCTGCTAGAAGAAGGTAGGGGGAGAGTATCCCCACAGCTTTCTTCTATATTGTTTCTTTATTGCTATATTTCTTTGTCTTTAGAGAGACTATTTGATTGGATTTGTACATTATATCTTCAAATGACCCATTAGGAAATCCAGTTTTTATTTCTGATTTAAATTTATTTGATTTGTATGATTTAAATATATTTGTAAATGTTTATTTGTAACTTGATAGGGGTCCACTGGCCAACTGCCTTGTATATAAAAGTATATGATAGGCAGAAATGTAAACTGCGGTTGTTGTGTTAGTTGTATCAGTACAAGTTACCAAAAATAATTATATTTTCTACTCTCAGAGACACATTGGATTTTGTCACAAAGGCTAATACTGCCATTGGAGAGTATTTATGGACCAATCATAAATTGCTAGGTACAGGAAAAAAAACTGAAGATAAATAACCGTGATTTCATACAGAAATGTGCAACAGCATTTGGGAGACTTTGAGCTCATATCGTGGGGAGACGCTGGGTTTAGCATTCTGTTTCATGTGGAGACCCGCAGTTAATATGGTCCTTGGTGAAACTTAAAACAGCTCTATTAGTAGCTTGATTGAGAAGGGGGTGGGGGTCCGGGAGAGGAGGCCCCGAGTAAACAAAAGTGCGTGTTTTCAAGACCACCTAATTGTATACAGTACATATGCTTCCGCAGTCCCTTCTAATCCATCAGCTAGTCAAACACACAAGCACGCAAGTTGCTTCTATTAAAGTAGATAAAATTGTTAGGTAACTATACTACAGCGACCAGGAGGGGCTGCGGCATCTGTTTAACAGTTCTCCATTGTTCAAAGGAGCCTAGAAGCCCTGTTGCCTGCCTGTCACATTCAATCAAGTTGGGGAAAATGCTGATTTGGAGAAAAGGGAAGAGGAAACTGGGAAAGTATTTGCTTACACCTTTCAAAAAACTTCTTCCCCGAGCGCTGGTGATGAGAGTCCCAGGGGCAGGGGAGCAGTCGGTTTTGTGAAGGGAAAGAGTTATGGCTTCTCGCTGGCCCCCATTGCCATCCTTTTCCTTTGGTATGGCCCGGGAAAGCTGCCTGGCAGTGGGAACTAATTGTAACTCACTCAGGAAAGTCTTCATTAGCGCCACCACACATGGTTACCAGATGTGCCGCAAGCCAGGGAGAGCAGGGGTGAGGCATCCAGTGGAGGGAGAGAAACAAGTCGCTTCATTTTCAACCTTAATAATCTGCCTTTTGTCTCCCAGCGCATTGTGTTCAGAATTGAGAGCCCAGGGAAGATGAAGTCCCCTCCCAGTCTCTGGAAACTGAATGGAGTTCTTTGTCCGCTTCAAAAAGTCACAATTTGGTGTGACTGTCCATGTGTCCGGGATGTTTCACTTTCTCCATCGGAGACACTGAAAACGACCTGTATTATCAAAACAGTTAATTTTTTTTTAAATCTGAGATTAACAGTCCTAAATTTGGGGCCTTTGAAGATGGCCTGGATTTATAAAATATGTAAAGGACATGTTAAAAACTGTTGTCTTCAGATTATAGATCCCAACTAAGCACCATTGAAAACAAGAGGAGGAGGGAACTGTTTTGTGATGTTTGTGTATTCCTGGTCTCGCTGTGAGGCATCTTAGGGGGCAATGGATTTTCTTCCATGCAACCACACTGCTGTTGGCAGTAAATACTGAGTCTGGACCCTGAGATGAAATATTTCACTTGGTCTGCAGGTAGGCAGAGTCCCTGGAAATTGGTTTCATTGCTGCTCGCTATGCTTCCAGAAGAGGTGAAACGAAATCCTAAGGATTTCTGTTTTTTTTCTGAAAGTGTTGTTATTCACCATCTTGGTGCTTACCTGTGAACTTGGTCTCTGGACTTAGATCACTTTGGAAAGCTAAGGAGAACCATCCTGTGTAGTCCTCAAAAGGAAACTTTTGATACTGCAGAAAATTCTGACATTAAAAAGTGATATCATGAATTGAATTCTCATAAAAAACATAGAAATTTTAGTTGCTGTTTCTTCATTTATTGCATATAGATGAATACTTTTTTAAAAAAAATCACTTTGCAATGCTCTTGTGAGTGTCAAAGCACTTTTAAAGGTATACATCAAAAATCTTTTTTAAAAACTATTTTTAGCTCATGAATGATCTATTTAAATCTTGATTTCTGTGACTGAAAATTTCAAGACTGGCTTGGTATTTTGTTTGCAATTTGAGGATAGTGCTGCTTTTGGGGGATGGAACCTTATTACTTCTATTCCCAATTCTGCAGTAGAATAATAAAGACACTTGGAAAAATACTATAAAAATAAACTGGGAAAGTTACTTCACCCGGTTCTGGCAAATTATATATTTATTTCCTATGTACATTAAAGAACAAGTGATTTTTAACTTTGGGGGTCATGGAACTATTTCACATTTTGAAGAAATCTGTGAGCCATCTTCTTACAAATAAATTTATATGCAGATGTTCCATGTAATTCAGAACCTCTCAAAACTCTGCTTCCTGTTTGAGAACCCCAATTTAGGGCCTTTGAATAGTAACTTAAAAAAAGGAAGAAAAACAGAAACAAAGTTTCAGTGTGAAATATATAGCTTGTTATATTAAATCCTGGTAAGCAATAGAAGCTAGCATTGAAAATGCAGTGTTCTTCATTAACAGGTTTAGTTACCACTATTAAAGAGATAAGCATCTATTTGATTTCCTTAAAATTTAAATTAAAAGTTTGTTTCTGCTAGTAACCGTACCTTCTGTTTCATTGATAATACTTAAAGAACTTCATTCAGTGTTACCCACCCAGTATTCACCTGGCATGGTCTAGTTGAATGAGTGAGTAAAAGAATTTATTTTAAATGTCATTCATTAATAGATGCTGCAGTTAACTGCAGGAAATGCTGGTACACTTAATTAATTACAAAGTTTGCTGTGAAGATGTTACCTATAATTATAGTGTTTAGCACTGGACAGAGTGTAGTCAATCATAACTTTTTGGTATATCAAAGCCTTGCAACAATAGTGTTTCTACTACTAACCAATGTTGGCTAATTTTATTATAGAAAAAATTATTGAAAGTGTTGGTATGTTCTGGAACTAAGTTCACTTAGATGGCATTTTTAAAAAGCAGATTAGAGTGGAATTTCAAGGTAAAGTAGTGTTACTTCTTTTTTGCTTCCACTAGTACATATATTATTATTCTTGTACCCAGTTTATTTTTTTACATCAGAACAATGTTAAAACATTGATTCTTATGTAATATTAGCTATTACTATAATTTCCCCATAGTCGGTTACCTTACTAACATTGACAGTGTTATCAATTAGAGATCAGATTTACCAACCACAGTCTCCAAATGTTGATTTTTGCCCAGTCTTCTTCTTCCCCTCGTTAAATGTGTTAATTTAGCTGTCCTTGTTGCTTACTAATAGTAACAGCATTTTAAATAACTTCCTTGTGTCCGGTTTATTTTCCGTATCATGATCCTACTAAGCTGTGAATTTGACTCTATGACACATGTTCATAAAATCAGTTTAGGGTTTTTTGTTATCATTTGGACAAGGAAGTCATAACTGGAGTATAGTTTGCCTCTGCCCTTGATACTCTGCACATTGTTGTCTACAGCCATACTGGGGGACTGAGTTACTCTGTCTCTGTTTTTATGCTGCATGTAGATGATTCTTAATCTTCAAGATGTATAAAATGGAGGCCTTGTATTTTTTATGGATTAGTAAAGAATGAAAAGCTAGTTAATTTATAAATGAAGAAGACTACTAGTTTTTAAGTTAGAAGTTTTGTGCATAAGATTAATGCACAAAAAATTTTCAGAAGAGTTTTTGGGTGACCCTTTGACAAACATCTCCCCAGCATGCACCAGCCTCCAGTAACTACCATTCAATCTTTTTTGTGATCAGATTTTGTAGATTCCACATGTGAGTGAAGATGATGTGCTATTTGTCTTCCTGTGTTGGGCTTGTTTCACTGAAAATGACATCCTCCAAGTTCATCATATTACACAAATGACAGGAGTTCATTTTTTATGGCTAAATGGTATTCCATGGGTCTATGAACCGCAATTTCGTTGATGGATACTTAGGTTGATTCCTTATTTTGGCTGTCATCAACAGTGCTACAGTAAACATGGGGGTACAGATATCTCTTTAATATACTGATTTCATTTTCTTTGGATACGTATCTAGTGGTATGTTTTTAATTTTTTAAGGAACTCTGGAATGTCTTTGTTAATTCACCTTCCCACCAGCATCTTTACCAGCCCTTGTCATCTTCTTCGTTTTTGCTATAATCAGCACTCAGTGTGCTATTTAGTTTGCCTTTCTTTATTGGTTAGAAAAATTATGGTAACAGCTAATACATAAGCATCAAAACTTAAGCAGTGTTTTGATTATTAGCGTGGATTTTTTTCATATATCTGTTAGACATTTGTATGTTTTTTAATAGAAGTTGACTCAGGTTTTATTGTTGTTTTGCCTGATTTTTAATTGGGTCATTTGTTCTCTTGTTGTTGAGTTGTTTGTGTTCCTTGTATGTTTTGACATTAACTTCCTATTAGATGCATGAGTGGAAAATGGATTGTATCTTCCCTCTGTTGGTTTTCTCCTTAGCTGGACAGAAGACTTCTAGTTTGATGAAATTCCATTTGTCTGTTTTTGCTTTTGTTGCCTCTGCTTTTGGGGTCATATCCAGAAAATGACTGCCCAGACCAATGTAATGAAAATTTTTCCCTATGTTTTCTTCTAGTACTTTTATAGTTTTAGGTTCTACATTTTAGTGTTTGATCTGTTTTGAATAAATTCTTGTATGTGGTGTAAGGGTTTATTTGGATTCTTTCACTTGTGTATATACGGTTTTTCAAATGCTGTTTAATGAGGAGTTTGTCCTTTCCCCATTATGCACTTTTTTTAGAAACCAGTTGACTCTAAACGTGTGCATTTCTAGAATCTATATTCTGTCCCGTTGATCTGTATGTCTCTTTTTATACTAGGGCCATGCTATTTTGATATCTAGGTTTGTAGTATATTTTGAAGTCAGATACTGTTATATCTCCAGCTTTGTTTATTTTGCTCGAGATTATTTGCCTATTGGGGTCAGAAAAGAGTATTTTTGCTAGTGAACCATCCAAATAGTATCATTACTTATGTTTTACAGAGTTGGCATAACACAGCCATGCAGAGCCAAGTTGACTCAACTTAAACTTAATCCGCTTTGTGCTCCAGTTTCCCATAAGTAAAATGAGGATGAAAACAATACATTTCTTAAAAGGTTGTTATGAGAATGAAATGTGTTTCTATACATAAAGCAATAATAGCAATGTTTGACACACAAGAAGTACTGCATGGATCTCATACAGTTGAGCTTTCAACATTTCTCAATTCTTTAATCAAATGGACTGATCCTAAAGTACCTTATCAAAGAAAAATTTAGAAATTGATTGTCCTTCTAGTTTAAAAAGAATAATTTATCCATAAATTAGTATATTTTGAAAATTTTAGGGCTTCTTTTCAAATTTTTTTCCTCATTCAGGAGCTTAAGAAAGCCTAGGATCCTAAAAGTTATATGAGAAGACAATGGTCAATATGTTTATAAATGCAATGAGGAGTTCATCTTGGGGGCTGGTATTGTAGTGTAGCAGGTAAAACTGCCGCCTGCAATGCTGGCATCTCATATGGGCGCTGTTTAAGTCCTGGCCGCTCCATTTCTGATCTAGCTATTTGTGAAGGCCTGGAAAAGCAGAAAAGGATGGCCTAAGTACTTGGGCCCCTGCCCAGTGGGAGACCCCTGTGAGAGACCTAGATAAAGCTTCTGGCTCCTGATTCAGCCTGGCCATTGGAGTGTGAACTAGTGGATGGATGCTGCCTCTCTCTCTTTCTCTGTCTCTCTCTCTTGTCTACTCTCTGTTACTCTGCATTTCAAATAAATAAATAATTTTTTTTCAAAGAAAAAGGGGTTTAACAATTAACGAAAACTTCCTGGTCAGGCAAGGCTGTGGCACAATACAAGGGTGGTTCCAAAGTTAAGTTTATTTTTATTCAAAAATATTTTGAAATAATATATATGAGATCTTCAAAAATTTCGTGGAAACACTTATTATTTACAAAATTTACTGTATTTAAAACTTTTTTATCCAAAATAAACATATTTTAAATATATTTCCACCAAAGTTTTTTATTCTTTCTTTCTTTCTTTTTTAATTAGAGAGGCAGAGTTAGAGAGAGAGATATAGGGAGAGACAGAAAGGCCTTCCATCCACTGATTCACTAAATGGCCTGAACATCCATTGCTGGGCTAGGCTGAAAGTAGGAGCTGGGAGATTGATGGGGATCTCCACTATGGTTGCAGGGGCCCAACGACTTGGGCCATCCTCTGCCACTTTTCCAAGTGCATTAGCATGGAGCTGGATCAGAAGTGAAGAAGCTAGGGCTTGAACCAGCAGCCTTATGGGATCTCAGCACTGCAGGTGGTGACTTAACCTGTTACACCATAACGCCAGCCCTTCCGCCAAGTTTTTCAAAGTCCCCATATAACTAAAAATAATCTGTTGGAGAATTTTTGGCTCTTGGTAAATATTTTGTTGAAGTACATTTAACTGTGATGTAAAACTGATGAGGGGATATCTCAATTTTAGAGGAATTATGAGCAGTTGCTAAGCAATATAGTCAATAGGAAACAACATAAATTTTCTGTTAAATATGTCATCATTGTGTGGGAAAAACTGTATTTTAAGATTTTTGGCTGTGTCTCTTGTACATGAGCATCTTTAGTCATTATTGCTTGGAAAAATAAGATATAGTCATTTCTTTTAAAAATGTATTTGGTTCTGCACTAGACCACGTTGCTTATTGGCTTAAATTGTCAACATTTCATATTTTTTACATATAGTTTGTCTTGTTTCCAGAAACAAATTTTAAAAGCACATTATAAACCCACTGAATAATATTAAATAGATGTTTGCCACTAATTAGTATACAGTTTGAATTGTAGTTATGTCAGCCAAAGGGACTTACAAATATGGTCTAGTTAAAATGTGATTCAATTTTCAATCATTCACAGAGGCATACATTCATTGTTATTCATTTACAGCTCTCTAGTTTGAGCTCTAAACATAATCCAGGAATAGATGGAGGGATTTTACTTTTATTGTCATGATTTAATATAGCAGATCCTTTAGTTATGATCCTATACTAATCCAGGGTTTGTTACAACTTCTTCGATGCTGCTATTTGGTTTTTAAATCAGTCTGTTTGTTGTACCAGCATAGCAGCATGCAAATTCAAGCAGTTAGTGAAAGATGCCACATTTCTCTCTTCTTATGGGACAATCAACATGTATTTTTTACTGTTCAGTTTTTAGTTTAACTTTAGATGAATTTGTTTCAACTGCTTGATGCGTTGCTTCCTGCAGCCGTATTCAGAAGTCTCTGCTGTATGACAGGTATTGTGCTAAGTGCTGGTATTTTTGCAGCAAATGAGGCAGTTATGATTTCTTGTTGTCAAGGATCTTCACACTAGAAGAAAAAGTGGAAGTTTAAATGAATATTCTACCTCCAAAATGTTGGCTGCCGCCAAAGTTTTGGTAGCACAAAGGTGTAATGAGAAAGCATCAACATCTAGCCAGCCAGGGATGCTCCTTCTACTCTTAAACCACAAAGCCATGGATTTGTATTTATAAGGCTAGAAGTGATGAAAATATGATGAAATCAAGGAATTGCCAGATTAGAAGTAAGGAGCAGCAGACAGCACAGTGAGTAGGGTAGCAGAAAAAAAAAAAAAACCTGATTGTTGAAGATCTTTTCTTTCAACTGTGCTGTGAAGCAGGATGTTTGATGTGATGCCATTTGCATTTTCAAAAGGTGATTCTGGGTGTGGAGCGGAAAATGTATTGAAGGGGAACAAGAGTGGAGTTGGGAAGTATATGTAGCCCACACCAGCAGGTCTGAGAGAGTTCTAATTTCGGAGAATGAACTTGAAGGCAGGAAAGTGACTTTGGTGGGGGAAATGGGCTCATTGCAAGCAGTCTTCAGTGTGAAAGTGTCCATGTGTTTTGCTTTCATACTGCCTTCCTTGCACTATTTTTCTGGTCTTTAAAATACTATGTTATGTTACCTTTCCCATAGCTTTTGGGAAACATGCTAGCAGGAGTTAGCATGGCTCTGCTCAGTGTCTCGCTGAGCGTCTGCCTAAGGTAGAATGATGTGGCCACAGCAGCAGACGTGAGAGCTATGTAGGAAGATGGATCCAGAGGGTATCGTCATTGATGCTGGGGATGATCCATAAGCTTACAGCTTTGGCGTTTCAGTGAATGGTTGTGCCATTAAAAATACTGAAGAAGAACATGGAGAGATAGAGAATTTAACTTTAGACTTGCTAAATTTTAGGCATCTTCCAAACGTCCACAGAAGAAGATGTGGAAGGTGATTGGTTATGGTGGTGTGGAGTCAATAGAGATTTGAGAGTTATAATTACATGTGTGGGGCTTACAGTCATTGGAGTTATTAACCCATAAATAAAAGCTTGTTATGCGTTATGAGGAATTTCAGAACATATGCATCTGGTCAAGGAGTTCAGAAACCTAGAAGCCCCTATACACAGAAAATGTTATGAGGAAGTAGATGTATTTAGCTGTGACAAGCATGCCATGGCATTAAATAAGAGAAGGAATACAGTAGCCGGCGCTGTGGCTCAGCGGGTTAACGCCCCGGCCTGAAGTGCCAGCATGCCATATGGGCGCTATTTCTAGTCCCAGCTGCTTCGCTTCGGATCCAGCTCTCTGCTATGGCCTGGGAAAGCAGTGGAAGATGGCCCAACTCCTTGGGCCCCTGCGCCTGTGTGGGAGACCTGGAAGAAGCTCCTGGCTTCTGATTGGCTTAGCTCCGACTGTTGCAGGCATCTCAGGAGTGAACCAGTGGGTGGAAGACCTCTCTCTCTCTCTCTGCCTCTCCTTCTTTCTCTGCGTAACTCTGGCATTCAAATAAAAAAAAAAAAAAAAGAAAAAGAAAAAAGAAAAGGAATACAAAGGAATACATAAGTCAATGTCTATTTTAGAGACAATTTTGAGGTGTTGTGCCATTGGCAATGAGATTATAACCTGTTTAAGAAGAAGCTTCCTGGTTCCACCAGGCTTTAAACTTAACCCTTTAAGAGTTTGAGCCATATCTAAATATTTCTTAAATACTTCGTTTTTGGTAGGGCCTCACGTTTTATCTTCACGATCATTACAAAGTCCTGGCAACCTGGTATGAATCTTTGATAGCAATGCGCTCTTCCCTCTGTGGCTTCCTCTTCTCAGAGTGGATGAGATTACATTACCACTGCTGCAGGTGTGCTATGGAGAACTTTAAAGCACTCCATGCACTTCATTGAACATTCCTAGCAAGATTCAGCATCCTCTCTATCATCAAGTCCTCCCCAGCTCTATCCAGCCCCTCTTAAATTATAGTCAGTGAAGGGATGCAAACAGGGAATATCATTATATTCTTAGAATTGTGTCTGTGAACTATATTGATTCTGTTAAAAATGAATACAAAATTTTAAAAATAAAAATCTTAAATTATAATTGATGATTAAAAAAAAACCATTTTTTCCTATTTTTCCCCTGGGGTTTAAAAAAAAAAAACTTTTGTATTCAGATCATCTAATACAGAGTTGAAGAAAATCTTTGCATATTGAAATGAGGTTGTTTTCTGTGTTCCAGAAAGGAAGAATCAATGAAACCATTACTTCCTTGGTTCCCTTGTCAAAACCATTTCCCCTAGGAAGCAGAAGAGCCACACTCGTTAAGACCAAATTTAGTTTTCCTTTGCTCCCTTCTTCACTGTGTTTACTCTAAATATTATGAGATGTTTTGTTTCTAATCTTAGCACTTTTTAAGAGTAAAGCTATGTTGAATTTAGTCATTCACAAAGAAGTTAAGCCACATTGAGTTGTTCAAATTCAAAGATTTTGTTTAAATCCAGTTATCCAATCTATTAGAAGGGCTTTGATTCCAAAGCAAATCTGATCTTCAGGAGCTAATGGTTAAATTTACAGAGTTCCTCTGTTTACTATTCTCCTGCTAATCCTATTCACCTTAGTAAGACCATCTCACTTTTCTGATTCAGTTAGGAACAGGAAAATAGAATAGTCACAAATGAGTGGTTTATTCTCCTCCTGTGGAATATTTTCTTTTTAGTGCAGTCATTGGTATATTAGTATACTGTTGCATTTTATGCATTGCTTTGATGTCTTTTTGGTGCTTTAATACTGCCCACAGGTTTTTAGTTGTCAGCTCATTTTGGAGTAGATTGGGGTAGAATCTCCTCAGCCCAAGAAGAGCACATTCTTCTGGGAATATTGAAAAGCCATACAGATTCGTTGTCTTCCATATCTAAAATAATATTTTCTTTGGGAAGCTGCTAATGGATTTATTATGTTAAAAACTAGAAGCAGAGATGTTTAAGCACGAGAATCAGAGTTGAGCTAGTAGTTTCAGTTTTGTTCTTTCTAGACTGGATTCATTTCATTGATTGTGCAACCTGTTTATATGAATTCATAGAATACATTTCTTGTTCTTCAAACACAGGCTGAGCTCAGTAGGGTCGCCAGATTCTTGGTTGCCTCCTCCTTTGGATGACAGTGTTTGTGTCCCATCTTTTCGCATCTTGTTGTCTGCAAGATCAAAGCCCGTCCTGGCCAGCGCCGTGGCTCACTAGGCTAATCCTCCGCCTGTGGCGCCGGTACATGGGGTTCTAGTCCCAGTCGGGGTGCCGGATTCTGTCCCGGTTGCCCCTCTTCCAGGCCAGCTCTCTGCTGTGGCCCAGGAGTGCGGTGGAGGATGGCCCAAGACCTTGGGCCCTGCACCCACATGGGAGACCAGGAGAAGCACCTGACTCCTGGCTTCGGATCAGCGCGATGCGCCGGCCGCGGTGGCCATTGGAGGGTGAACCAACAATGGCAAAAGAAAGACATTTCTCTCTGTCTCTCTCTCTCTCTCTCACTGTCCACTCTGCCTGTCAAAAAATAAAAATGAAAAAAATGAAAAAAAATGAAAAAATAAATGTTTAGTGAGGGAAGTGAGGTTATTTTTTATCTCATTTGTTTTAGCAATCACATTTTTTATGTACATGTGAGGTAAAAGTTTTTATGTTAAAGAAACTATTTCTGGAATTTATAGCGCAGAGAAATTCACTGCATGTTACCAATCTCAGTCTACTGTCCTCAGTGAAAATCGGAATGCTTCAACTCAGGCTTCATACTTGTCTCATAATTATGTCAAATAAGATTCTCAGTGCTCAGAATTACACACTGGGTGTGCCCTTGAGATGAGGGATTGTAGTCCTTTTTAATACATTCTGTTCACACTGACTTATTATGGACCCCTTCTACTTGAAACTTTGATCGCGTTTGTGAGTGTAGTAACTTGGAATTAGTGCTTGAAAATTATTACACATATTTATAAATGTCTGAAATGTGATCGAATTTACTCAGCTCAACTTGTTTTGAAGCAAAATATGCATCTTGAGCAAATGTCTATGAATTTCCATATTTTCTGGATTCTGGTAGTTATTTTTAAGCTTTATTACTTTTCATAGCTGTCATATAACAGTTATTTAGGAGGTTAAGTCTAAGTTGACTTGTATGATTCTAAAACTTGGTTTCAGTTAATGTGGTACAGTGCAGTCTAGATGGAAATGGCAGACTAGATGTTTTCATTGTCTCAAAATTCACTTGACATTTTGCTTGGGTAAGCAAAATTCACTTTATAAGGTATCAAAAGACATTTTATGGTTAAAACAAAGTAGACTTTTACAATGTGTGAAATTTAAGTCTGCCATCTTGCAGTGCATAATTAACTCCTTTTAACCATTGTATGCTCTGGTATCCTCCCAGGTAGAGAAAAAGGACTTCTTTGTACCGATTAGCTTCTGAGCTGAAAGTATTATCTAATGATTACATTTCAGTAAGAGGATGAAGGCATCCTGAGGACAGGGATTCGGTCTGTTTCATTCACGGCCATATTCACAGAGCCGGGCTCATAGCCAGGACTCAGAATCATTGAATGAATTAACAATAATTAAAGTGGATCCCTGTACCACATAGCTCAGTTTTTTTTTGAATGAATGAGAAAGAAATTAAAGTTTATATATAAGGATACTTTCTAAAGGTCATGGAAAATAGAATAAAAAGTTGTTTGGGTGTAAACATTTTTTGAAATTTTTGTAAAATAAGAGTCTTCAAAAGTTGATAAAATATGTATTATAAAAAATATTCATGGATTTCATATAAACTGAATTTTTTCTTTTTCCCAAAGAAACCTTTTATTTAAGGAATATAGACTTCATGCATTTCAGAAGTTCAATTTTAGGAATATAGTGATTCTTACTTTACAAGAGTTTTCTGGAGATGTGAACAGACATAGATAGAGAGCTTCCATCTAGTTCGCTTCCCAAATGCCTTCAACTACCATATCGCCCACGCAAGGACACAACCCAGGCAGGGTAGCAGGGATGCAACTACTTGAGCCATCATTGGTGCTTCCTAGGGTGCATTTTGTAGCACAAAGCTGGAATTAGGAGCCAGAGCCGGGACTCAGAATGTGGTGCTCCAGTGTGCGCTGCAAGTTTCCTAACTGGTGTGTTAACACCAAATGCCTGTCCCCATCAGCTTTTTTGAATTACCCTAGTATACTGCAGTACATAATGAAAGTCATTTATGATAAATATTTTAAATGACAGCAGTTTCATACTAAATATGCCAGTGTCAAAATCCAGTAAAAGAAGTAATGAGTTTTAGTGATGAGTTGGTAACTTATATTGAAGTGTGATACTGAGATAGATTTTCCTTCTCTAGTGAGGCACCCTAAAACTTAAAATATCTGTAAGATAGGGATGTGTATTTATTCTAGTGGTTAGGGTACTGGTTAAGACTCCTGTATCCCATGTCAGAACAGTTGGATTCCCCATCCAGCTCTAATTCCAGACTCCAGTTTCCTACTACTGCTGACCCTGTGAGGCAGTAGTGATGGCTCCAATAATTGGGTTCTTGCTGCCCTTACGGAAAACCTGGATTGATTTCCAGCTTTTGCCTGACCCAGTCTTGGCTATTGTGAACATCTGGGGAGTGAACCAGCAGATGGGAACTCTGTCAACTCTGTCTCTCAGGTCCACAACATTTTTTTTTTTAAATCTGCAAGATGGGCATTTTATGTCTGGGGTTTGGACAGATTCTCTGGTTTTGGAGTTATTAAGAAAAATGTAACATGGATTACATTTCTGAGGAATGTCTGAGGTTTGTCTTAAATATGCAGATCAAGTAATACGGCTTTTCAGAAAGGAAATGAAGTGGCTTTTAGAGGAAACTTGAAGAATAATCCTCAAAAAGCTCTGTTGATGCAGCTGTTCTTCCATGTGTAACAAACATCTAAATACGCTTCCTGAATGTGCTCATTATTTGATAGTTGCATGTCACATAGGAAACATAGCTTGCATGACTGCTCTTGGGGAATTATGACTCACAGATAAATTTGTAATTGTTTTGATAATTATTAAATTGAAGTGGTAGACTTTATGTTTCGGATATGGGGGTTAATTTGGAAAAAGCAGTGCCATTACTTTTGGATATCTCAGAAGGCAGAAGCAACTGCTTTCCCTTGAGAAAGTGATCGAATCCAAACAATAGCAATACGGCTGTAAGTAGGAAAGAATGCAAGGCCTTCAGCTGTGGAGAAGTTTGGTGGAGGCCGTTGATGTCCTCAGTGATTGCTTTCTTCCTGTGGGATGTTGAGTTAAAAGCCATTTATTCATTCAATGATTTTGAACAAACAGTAGACTAAAATGCTTTGTAATTTGCTTGGCTTGCAATAATCTGGTTGAGAAATGCCTCTCCTTTGATAAGATGCCCCGTTTAACTGCACACAGAGACACCTTTGGGGCAGTGATGACCAGTGAATCAGCCCTGCCAATGCTTGGGAGAAAGATTCCATTCTGTAGGGCACAGCATCGTGCTGGGCATTGAGAAGAGACAACAATGAATCATATTCAACCACTGGAGGTCTTCTAGAATGGTAGGCGAATGATAATGGCTGCCCAGTTCTGATTGTATCTCTCCCACTTCAGAGGTTTCCTACAGTGAATAGGATGACGCCAGAATGCTTCATATGGCCTACAGGGCCACTTGTATGTACAAGGGGCCACCTGTCTCTTCAGACTCCCCGTGCATTACTTTGCGTTGCCATCTGAGTTCTAGGCACCTTTTTTCCTCCAGTGCCTAGTACTTAATAGACACTCAGGAAATATGTGTTCCAGGAACAAAGGGATACACAAATGAATGAATCATGTGACATCCGTGAGAAAATGCTGCATTCAGTAAGAGAAGTCTTGAGAAAACAATATGGGTGTTTAGAGGAATAAATGGATTTCCCAGGAGACCAAATCTAGAATACGTGAAGTTGACAACCATTGCATTCTGTGAACATGGCAGAGGTTAAAAATTTTGCCATATCAGATTGGTTGACACAAACCCTAAAAGTTCACGGATATGAACATCTGTGATACATATAGGGGACTTCATTAAGCATGCCAGTGAATAACCTCAGGTGAGATTTAACATTTAATGGGGCACACATTTACCCTAGTACTTAAGATGCTTGCATCCCATGTTGGAATATCGGTATTCAATTCCCAGTCTGATTCCGGCTTCCTGCTAATGTGCACCCTGGGAGGTAGCAGGAAATAGCTCAGATAATTGTGTTCCTGCCCCCATGTGGGAGACCTGGGTTGAACTCTTGGCTCCTGTCTCCCACTGTGACTTTTGATGGTATTTGGGAAGTGACCCAGTGAATGAGAGCCTTTTCGTTTTCTTTCTCTCTCTCTGCTTCTCCAATACATCAGCAAAATCCTCCTCCCACCAAAAAATAAATAAATAAATATATAAAGTTGCACTTGCCACAACTGTTGTGAGACTGCTGCTGATTCCATTCAGCCAAAGGACTAGCTTTGAAATTTCGCATTTAAATCCGCAAATATTACACCTTTGTCATTTGGAAGAACTCCCTAATTTCCCAGAATTTGAGAAACACTGGCTCCTAATCATTCAGGATAGTGTTGTAACAGTCCTGAGAGTTGACCATTGATAGCACTTGGGTGTTGACAAGGTGAGAAGTGTTGGTGCTGGAGTGGAAGTCGCCACAGCTCCAAAGCACTTAATCCCTTCTTGCCAATGAGAGTCTGTCATTTTCAACCTTCATCAATCCCGAGTGCAGCCCATGTGCAAAGAAAACTCTGAATGTGGGTGAAACCAGAAGTGCTGGAAGAGAGGTACAGGGGCTGGCTGTGTCCCTCGGGCCTCGTGAGCCACTTTGAGCCCTGAGTCTGTCTCATGGAATACCCTAATGTAGCCACAGGGGAGGGACATGTCCTCTGAAACCTTGCAAAGCCTCACGGAGTGCACCTTTTGTGTGCTTTCCTCTGATTGACCAGGCAGGAGTTACCTTCTTTCCTTGTCATCCGCACAAATATTTGGGAGGGACCTCAGCCTCGCCAGTGCTCTGCCGATGATGTCATCCTTGTGGTGGTGGTGACTCTGGGTGCTGCGGCTGCAGACCTTTCTCAGGAAAGAGCAAGCTCTGTAGGCTGCGTGCCAACAGTGTCCAGCTTCCTCCATAAACCAGCAGTTGTTGGGATGTTTTCTGCAGGGCAGATTTCTTCTTTAATCGCTGCTCATAATGACGTTTTTGTCATATTAAAGGGGAAAGAAGAGAAGCGATTGAGACTAGCTTGAGAGGATGACTGTGCCGTCTCTCAGGTCCAGTGACAAGAGGACTACAATGGGCAGCTTTCAGAACTACATATGGTCTTCCTTCCGAGGGAGTTGATTAAGCGACTCCGGATGAAATTGAAATCCTGTGATTTGACCTTTGTCTGGCCTGGGAGGGCTGCAATTCGCATAACAATTTCCTTTTGTTCTTTGTTTGGAGTTATTAATCCAACATGAGCCTCGAATTAATCAGGGGTAGTGCGGAGCTACGTTTCTAATTCACAGCTCCGCTGCTTGTGTCTTTTTTAATTAAGGCCGAATGATAGCAGGCCTTAGCCCTGATTGCCGCACTTGCTAACCACACATTGAGGGCTGAAGAGGCTAAATGGGCAGAATGAGATGACTCCAAGGTTTCTTTTAATTGTTTTTTTTTTTTTTTTTTTTTTTTTTCCTTTAAGTAAAGAGCACTGCCTGAGCGTTGTGATCTCTGGGCCTGGAGAACTCCTTTTGTAAGTGTTCCTTGTCTTGACTTTGGGCCAGGGTGGAGTGAAGGCCAGGTTTGTGTTAGAAGCCTCAGATGTAGTGACGAAAGGGATTAGCTGAGTCACATAAAGAGGTGTAGTAGACTACACCTCACATCTTCATAGGGGTGTGAGAGGTTGGGTCATGGAAGGGCCCACGCCCAAGGAACTTTGACCCTTAGCTACTTCTTACTGTGTAGAGTTTAGTGCCTGTGATATGGACCATTCAGCATTGATGAGTCAACATGTTGTAAGATTAAAGCAACTGAAAAATGACTTGAGTCTGATGCAGGTACTTTGAGAACTCAGAATCACATAGTTCTGTCTCCTCCCTTCTCTGAAGAATTTCTTTCTGGGAAGGACCGAACTGTAGTTCAGATTCAGCAAACTGGCTTTGGCCTATGGTGTGAAACTCAGGATGTGTGTGTCCCCCACGGGGTTTTAATAATAAGTTACTGATGGCCGCCGGTGCCTCGGCTCACTAGGCTAATCCTCCGCCTTGTGGCGCCTGCACACCGGGTTCTAGTCCCGGTCAGGGCGCCGGATTCTGTCCTGGTTGCCCCTCTTCCAGGCCAGCTCTCTGCTGTGGCCAGGGAGTGCAGTGGAGGATGGCCCAAGTGCTTGGGCCCTGCACCCCATGGGAGACCAGGAGAAGTACCTGGCTCCTGCCATCGGATCAGCGCAGTGCGCCGGCCGCAGTGTGCCGGCTGTGGCGGCCATTGGAGGGTGAACCAAAGGCAAAGGAAGACCTTTCTCTCTGTCTCTCTCTCTCGCTGTCCACTCTGCCTGTCAAAAAAAAAAAAAAAAAAAAAAAAAAGTTACTGATGGCTGCTCTTCCCTCAACTGCCTCTCATATTTTAGGAGGGAAATACAATGTGCTGATGTAGATCAGATAATGTTAAGTAATACTTAGCTGCATCTTTGGGTTGCTAAGTCTCTCCCTGGAAAAATGGCTCCTTACAGTGGTAAATCAGTTCTGAGACCCTGGATACATTAAATACCTGCTGCGCCTGTGAACTTGGGAGGATCTTTCCATAACTCTCACAGGTAACTCATTCCTCCCTCCATGCGCCTGACTAACCTAGGAGAAATGGACTCTGTGTTTCTGGAGAGTGGAGGCTTGGACAGAGATGGAGTGAGGATACTCACAGCTGTTCCTATGCCTTCTGGTCTTTTGTTTCCCCAGATTCACACCTTAGAATAAGCAAGCAACAAACAAAGATGACCAACAAATAACAGGAAGTTGGGTCAGTTGATCTGTATATTTCATTTCTTCTTTAAAACTCTCTGATTCTCTATCTGTTAATTCTGTTTCAGGTCCCAGATTTTCCAGTTTATTTTTCTACTCTGTGTTTTGCTTCTGTGAAAGCTAGTAGGCCTCCATGGGGTAGAGATGTCTCTACATTCTCCATAGAATTAAATACAATGCTGTACTTCAAATTGGCTTCTTCTACTGATTGTGCTCCATATTAGATTGTATTTATTTAAATTTATTTTTGAGCAAGAATTAGTGTGAAGGGGAGAATTCAGAGAACGGAATTCAGTTTGTGGAGGAGGGAGCCCTGAACTGGGAGTCAGGGAACTTTGGTTCAGATTCTGGCCTAAGTCTTTTTCCAACTTGGCAAAATGAAGGGGATTAAATCAAAGGATCTTTGCAATTCTGCAATTCTGGGATTCTTATACTCTCATCATGATTCGGACTTCGATACATATATTCAATACTTTGTTTTCCATTCTTACAATATTATCAGCTCTTTATTCAGATTCATAAAAATACAGATAAAAATTCTTAAATTTTTTAGGAACTGCAACAAACAAGGGAGAATGTATTTCAGTTCATTTTTTTTTTTTTAATTTGAAAGGCAGAGTTACATCAAGAGAGAAAAAGAGAGAGAGAGATATCTTCCATAGGCTGGTTAGTGAACCACTCTCCAAGTGGTTGCAATGGCCATTCTGGGCCAGGCCAAAGCCAGGAGCCAGCAGCCTCGTCCAGGTCTCCCACATTGGTGCAGGGGCCCAAAGATTTGGGTCATCTTCCACTACTTTGCCATGCACATTAGCAGGGAGCTCGATGGGAAGTGTAGCAGCTGGGGGATCAACATGGGATGCTGGCACTGCAGGTGGGGGCTTAACCCACTGTGCCATAGTGCTGGCCCCTCAGTTCACTTTGTAAAGCCTCTTAGAATAACAGGACATGCAGCAAAGATGACCAGTGAGACTGGGCTAAAAAGAACAATCTGTGGGAAAGCAGGTGATAGAGGGGGAGTTGGAGGGTAAACAGGGTATGAAGACAGGATTTAACAGGATGACAATGATAGGAGCACATGGGTAGCTTAAGGAGAATGAATGTGTACAACAGGCAATATAATAAACTTGGTGAACTGTGATGGAGAAAGGTCCTGGGACATGAGCAGAGTGCGTCCCAGCCATTATTGGTCATTTCACCTCAAACAGAGGGAAAGATGTTCCGTGCTCTGACCATACAGAGATATGTAGAGGAAGGTTGCAGACACTGATGTGTGTATGTGTGTGTGTAGATGGACCAGGTAATGCACCTCTATGGGAAGTGAGGTCATCTGAAAATGTTGGGGATAGTGAGGTTGAGAAAGTGGTGAGGGTTTAGGACACCATCAGAGGTGAGTGGAAGGAGAGGAGAAAAGACCACTAGAAATACTATTGAGTGGGGTTTAGAGCATAGGTGTGTGTTTATTTTGTGGGGCGGGGGCAGGTGGAGAAGGTAGTAGCACGAGTCTGTGCTGTTGCATGGTTCTGCAGGTTGGATTCAGCCACCCTATGGCAGATGAACAGAAAAGGCAGATTGAGGGTTCACTTGGGATGAGAGCTTCAGGACCAGCACACAGGGACAAAGAGGAACTGATAGGCCGGGGTCATCGATGTCAGGAATTTCTTCAGTGTCAACAGATAAACTCTATCTCTTACAGATTGCAGAGATGGAAACAGAGGCTAGATAATGCCTCAGTCGAAAATTCTTCTTCCAGGGCTGTATATATATAGTCACTTCAGAGTTACACACATTCCTTTTCATTATGTCTATCAAAATTATTACATTGAGTCATTTGGTGAACTATGGATGAAAACATTTTTATAAGGATTACATAAAATTCAAAAGTAAGCCTTGTTTGGTGAGTAGATCTCATTTTACAGTAAATGTCAAATCCATGGAAAAATCTAGAAGCAGAGACCCAGATATTTATGACCACCAACCCTTGGCTTTCAGCACTGTGTCGCAGCCTTTTGCTCGCTTTCTCTCTTGGCTGAAATTCAAAATTTTTTTTTAAATCTTTGGAAAAGGTTGATAGCCCTATGCAAGTCAAGATATTATGGCCACATTTCCAAAAGGCAGATGCCAAACTCTTTGGGGTTGTGATACACCCAGATGGTCTTCCTTTTTTGCATTTCTGCAAATGTTATTACCAAATACAACAATTTTTCCTCCAAAGTCATTAGAGCCCATTTGGCACCTTCTCTAATCTGTCCTACTTGTTACCTTTTAATTACTCTGTGAGGGGATCTAGTTGTCTTGTTGTAGCTGAGGGCCAAATGACCAAGGGGTTAATGCTTTTTCTGTCTCTGGCCAATTGGTTTTTAGTCAGTAGTTATTTATGGGAAAGTCCAGGGGCCATTAGTTCTGAAGTATGTGCAGCTGTACTCTTCACAATTACTAGTCCATAAGCAAATGTGGACTTACTTTTTGTGTATGGTTGTTTTTTTTTTCCCTTGATTGGTTAGACAATCTGTTGCCATTTATGAATGATTCTTGTTGATGCAAAACATGGCATTGGATTCTGTTTTATTATTTGGATCCCATGTTTCACAGGATGCTGTAATCTTGATTCAGACAAGGCACGAGGGTCTGCACCTCCTGTCACGGGTGACAAATTGCTCTTGTACAGCAAAATGTCACATCTCGCCCACTGCATGTTAGCTGTGCCGTTCTCTCTACATCAGCATAGGTGCTGATGATCCTCATTGTGAAATCAGTGGCTGGTTGGCCTTGGCCTTCCCGCCCTGCCCCCCCCCCCAACCCCTTCTCTGCCATGCTCTGTTCCTTTGGACATAAGGTAGAGATTACTATTAATGGTTCTTTCAGTTCCTAGGAGCTCCTCCCTCTGTGCTGTCTTACTGTGATTTTTTTTTTCTGCCCCCATTGAATGGTAGTCTTTGATGTCACACAAGAGAATACTGTTGGCTAACAGTCTGGAGGCTGCTTCATTTGAGCTAACCACCACATGAAAACAAATGTGATCCATCATATTTCATTAACGAGCAGTCTTCCTTTTGGGTGCCCTTTTTTGATGTCAGAGTTGCATCCTGACAGGAATCAGAAAGATATGTGTGATTAAGAACAGTAATAATGCTTATTGCATTGTATTGTAAATTACCTTCCTGGGCCCTGCTACTTTATCAGCCCCACTGGCACTGGATCCCGTACATTTTTGACTACTCAGTATATACAGTGTATTAGCGCAATGGAGATCATTATGTGGCCTGTATTTGAGTCATTTTTATTTAAGATGCCAAACAATAAGCTGTTGATTGGGGGAACAAGAGGCGAACAATAATGTTCTGTGTCACATAATACACCACCATTTTCCAGCTTTGCTTTAGAAGGGCCCTCTTTATTGTTTTTGTATAAAAATGGTTCTTAGGAGGAGGAATATTTTGCTGAGGTATGTCATTATTTTGCAAATTTCTATTATCTCATCATGTTGTCTTCATTGTAAATTGCAGCTAATTAGGAACCTAGTTAGAGCCCCAGCTTTGAGGCTGGCTTTTTTGTGAAAAGAGCCCACCGATTACCGCACTACAAGAGAGGAAGGGAGAGAAAAAGGAGATTAATCTGGTTACCTAGGCGACACTCGCTTCCATCTGCGAGGAACAATACATTTTTGTTTCCTTGGCTCAGTTCAGATCTGTTTTGTTTAGAGGGGGAAAAAAGGGAGAGAGAGAGAAAGAGAGAGACAGAAAGAGAGAGAACGAGAGGGAGAGAGAGAACCTTGCTCCACAACAATGCTGGATTCTGTCTGGCCCGGGCTTATGGGCTTGATTCCTCTGCAAGGTAGGGGTCTCAGGGGGGTGAGAAGATGAAAGAGAGAAAGCTCCAAAGTTGTCAAAGGTCATGACCTTGCCACACAAAGCCAGCAGTTTTACCTCTAAATCCCCTTCTCCCAAAAAGCACTTAATGAAATAATATACGGTGCTTCTCAACACCCTGTAGTCCGTATTCGGAACCAGGCCCCCAGGTTGTGAATTTAAGGAGTCATTTTAAATTCTACATTAAATAATCAGCGACTCTATGAGGTTACTTACGAGTCTAATTTCTGTCTTGGCAAATTAACTCAGTTTTTTTTTTCCTACTTTTTTTTTTTTTTTCCAAGTGACTTTCCCAAAGCCTACCATTTCATTTGTCATGGTGCATAAGGTGTGCAGGATGGTTTGACATCCCTTCGAAGAAAACAAACCTATTGGGTCATCTCAAGACTGAGGGTCACTAAGCACTCAGTTCTAGTTGCTTTGCTGCACATAGATCTGTGAAGCCTTTACCATAAGATGGCCATTTACTTGGCTTAAGCATATGTGGTACTACCAGGCTCTGTGCAGCCTTTTAGGCAGTGACCAGAAAAGGGGTTGAGGCTGAAAGACTCAGAAACCTCAGGGCTTCTTCCGGCGAGTTGGCTCAACCCACAGGCTCTGATGAGGATAATGCTTTTGGCATCATGTTCTCACTGGTTGGTATGCCATCGTGCATAATGAGTAGTTATCTGGGAAGGTGATGTGTGATGACATACAGTTAAAGGAGCTCCAAGAGGGGAATGTTGGCGTCTCTGAGCTTTCTAGTCATGGACTGCATTGATTAAATCAGAGCAGCTAGCTTCCTGTAAATGCCCAGCAGAATCTGTGCTCCACACGCCAGGATGTTTCATCTTTTCACAGGATGCGTTCCTAATAAAAGGCAAATACATCTTTTCGTAAAAACTATGAGTTAGTAAGGGTTCTCAGGAGCACACACATTAATAGACGAACAGATGCCTCTCTTCCAAGGTATGAGCCATCTCTGCCATCCTTTTTGGAAGTAGAAAAAGATACCTACCAAACTGATCCTGTGCTGATGGCTTTTCCAGCCATTGAGAACATCTGTACTCTTTCCTATACCACCCACCCAACCCATTGGGGAGCTCCAAATGAGGCATCTCACATGAAATAAAAATTATCAGCTGTCTTAGAAATGAATGAAAACAATTAAACTATGAAATTCTAATTCTAAGATTTATTTCTTTGATAACAGCAACAAAAACAGGCTTTGAATCTCAGACTTAAGTCCTCAAAATGGTCCACCATTTATTGAGTCCTTGCAGGAAATTTGATTAGCTTTCTGATTTGCTTGTGAGTCCCTCCAGTCAGAGAAGATAAAGTAGTGGACGATAACATAGCCTCAACAAGTCTTCTCCCAATGACCTTTTACTATATGGAGGTCATATAACCAAATGTCACATTGTTTTTAAAAATTAGAGCATCTTTGTGAAGCTTGTGACACTTGGCCAATGGTGAGGACCAAACATGCAGATTTGTTTTAGAAGTCCTCTTCACAGTAGACAAATGAGATGGCTTATTATTATCTGAAAATAACTTTTTTCATTATAATTATTAAACTATGGGATATGAGGACACTTTTTCAGTACCTCTTTTGTTATGAAAATATTTAGTAAGTTACAAAGATAAACGAACACAGAGAAATAGTTGTAACTATGCCAACACAAGAATAGCTTCCTTTACACAGAGTACTGAGCTCTGCAAGACACTCACTAAGAAGACAACAGTGTCTGTTTCCTCACCCGTCTGCCATCAGTCCATCCAATTCCTGCTCTCAGCTTGCCAGGAGTCACATATGGAACACCTAATCTCTTTATAAAGACTTTGATTGATTACATGCTGAGAAGGTAGGGAAGTGAAAATGTGAAGACCGTTTAGTATATACAGAAACATATTTTTGTTCGTGTTGGGTAAGACACGGTTCTCTAACTGCAGAAGGTCTTAGTCTTGCATGGGAATACAGGAACAGCCAGATGAGATGACAATAGCTACTTCTCAGTATGATTAATAGAGGAGAAGGGTATGTCTACCTAAGAGATTTAGGAAGGATTTGGTTCTCTAATGCACAAATGGTATCCCAGGTCTTCAATATTGAGTTATCATGGCTCACTCAAGACCTCCTAAGAAGCAACTTCTAATATTCTGCCCTGAAAAAGTGGTTCCAAATGGATGTAGAGGAAAGAGTGCCACCTGCTGATTTCTCATCCTAAAGCAAGTCTGATTTCTTGTGAGATTTTTCATACAAGAGCTAGCACTATTTGATATTATTTATCAAGTCATAAAGACAAACACAAAGCTTAGATTTGTGAGAATACACTTTTGTGATCATCAAGTTATAATTCTTGATTCTGAGGGATTCAAGCCCTGCTTATAAAATGTTTTCATTTGCTTTAAAATTATCTACTTCTCATTATGAGTTTCAAAAAAATTCAGATTCATCATTTCATCATTCATATCTTTATTCTCATAAGTTGCAGATAAAGTTAGGAACAATGGGAAAGTAACATCCTAGTCATGTGAAATTTCCTTGAAAGTAGTTGATTCCTTCCAGTGTGAAAAATATGCCTAATAAAAGCTACATTTGTAATGTTGACTTGGAAATTGCTCTCAGAACATGAGTAGTCTTCATTAAGTTGCATTCATTCCATCTTGCATAGGACGGTATTTCATTCAAGTTGCCTGTGCCACTCTGGAAGGAAATTGCTTAAAGAAAAATAAAAATAAACATCTACTTGTATCCTAAACAGCTCATTTACAGATTAAGGTTCTGCAAATTTACCATTCTCATTTTTCCTGTGGAAGTTGCAATCTGAGGAATCTTGTTAATTTTTAGAGCACTGTTGGTATCTCATTCCTCACGAAATGAGAGGTGAGTAAAACTAATGTGTGGCTAAGAAACACATGAACCTCCAGCTGCTATATAAAATTTGAAGCAAATCCTAGGAGTAATTTTCAACTGAGTGGGATTCTGACATCAGAGATGCAAGGTTTTTAAAAAATTTTTTTTATTTTATTTAAGTTAGACAAGTTTCATGTATTTCATATATGCAGATTAAGGAACATAACGATACCTCCCACCATACACTCCCTCCCACTCACACGCCAACCCTTCGTCTTCCCTCTCCTATTCCCATTAACTCTACTTTTACCAAGATCTGTTTTCAGTTTACTTAATACTTGTAAGGTTAATCCTAAAGCAAAGAGTTCACCCAATAATATGAAGAAGAAAGCACTATTCCTCAATAGAAGACACAAGGGCTATAAAGAATCACCAAAATAGATATCAGTTTAATTTTTTTTCTGAACTTGTATCACCAATCAATAGAAGAAATTAATTTTTTAGTCAATTTTTAGAGGCGTTGGCCCATGCTAATACTTGTTCTTTTAAAAAGATTCCTAGTGAAAGTGTAATCTGAAAAGTTGACAGAAATAATGAGTGGATTGTTGCGTGCTGATGCAAAGTGAAACTCATCACCCACTGCAGTTTATTTATCCTTAATTGTTGCTTTAGAATAGTCACCATTAACCTATGCCTCCAGTGGTAAGGTGCTTTTATCTCTAGTCAGCTCAGGCATGAATCAGGTTGCAGCACAGCAAGAAGAATGAGCAACAAAGGAGATGTTGCTACAAAGGAACAGTTCTAGAAGTGGGCCAGAGTGTTCAGTACCTCTTACTCCTCCACAGTATAAATTTTTTTTGATGAAAATATATGGAGTACTCTTCCTTTGGAGAGATAAAAAAGAGATTAGATGGAAAGAAGGGAGAGACTTAGGAAAGAAATAATATTAGGAAATGGAGTCACATAGTGTTCATTTACATTGGTGGTAAGATAAAACATATTTTCCAATCCTTTGAAAACAGGAAGCCATTCTCATGCCATTGGTATGAAATCACCATGGTGGCTACTTGTGTTAGATGAGATTCATCTAAAAATGTGTGTGTGTGTGTGTGTGTGTATTTGTATGCACATATACATGTGCTTTATAAGCATTTATAAGTCAGAAATATCATTTTGCTTTTTTGAAGATTAATTATTCTATAGATACTCAGAAAATAAGCAGTGTTGTCTGTGTATAAATAGTCATGTCATATTACAAAAATTTTTCTAGAGTAATGCAAGTTTATTGCTATATTATTATTGTGATATCCCTTTATCATAAAGTAAAACTGATATTCACTATTTGAAGCAAGAAAAAAGTGGTTTGCTATTTGGGACTAAGTCTACTTAGTCTACTGATATTTATGGCATCTGAACCCTATATTTTAGAATTTTATTCTAGTTTCTAGAGAAAAATTCTCGAAGAAATTTGTAGCAATTGATAGCAATGGCAGTTTTTTATGAGCTACAAGTTGTTTTTATTTTCTGTAGATACTAGGTGTGGTCTTCTGGTTTAACCTCTTGTGTGTCTTACTTAAGCAAAGGGACTGCCAACTCCTGTTTCTGTCCCCTCCTATCTAAGAATTTTCTTAGAAGAATCACACTTCCCAGGATACATTGCAATGTGCTACTGCTGTTCACATTCCTTTCCAAACGTGTATACGTGTTTGTTCAATTCATGCGTATTTACTGAGAACCTGTTTGTGCCAGGCATAGTTCTGGAGATAACTGTTGGCATACAACAGTAACTGTCTCTGCCCCTGTGGAAATGGAATCTAGTAGAGAGAGAGAGGTAAAACATTAGTAGTTGTATTGATTGTGAAAGAACGTTGATAAATATATTGTATGATGTATAGGATAGTTGCTGCCACAAAGTTATTAAATAAATTTTGTTTCAATTGAAAATTGTGTATTATGAGGAAATGTATGAAAATAATTGTGTTTCTGCAGCCATAAACTAAATACAAAGCTCGGTTCAGAGCTGGATGATTGCTTGAAGAGAGAAGAAAATACTGATAATGAAGACCTTGATAGAGATTGGAAGACATAATGTTTGGAAGGGTACAAGACCCATAACATCATTCTAGAAAGAAATGTTTACTTTGTTGTTTCTTGTTTAGTTTTTCAACATTTGTGCCTTCACTTGGAAAGCTTTTCTAGGTGAATGAGTTAGGGAGGATACTACCAATGGGTGGAAACACAATACCATTTTGACCAAAGATTTCAAAATATTCTTAGACCATGTGACCTGATAGTTCTCACTTCTATAATTGAATCATAAGATAGTCTTCATTAATCACCGGAGGCCACTTTTTGGCTTTCATAACATCATAGAAGTTTCAAGGTAAAGGCCTTAGAAGTATACAGAATATTTATATCTCTTCTTGGGGGAATGTTACTGAAGATATGTAGAAAACTACAGACCTTGCCAGTGCAAGATTTAATATATGTCTCCTGACCCCACCTAGTCTGTTAGTACTCCTTGCCCACTTATGGTTATCTGTAGTCACATTGCCATCTCAAAAACTTAGAGGCATAAACTAACATTTTTTTTTTAATTTTTTTTTTTTTGACAGGCAGAGTGGACAGAGAGAGAGAGAGAGAAAGGTCTTCCTTTGCCGTTGGTTCACCCTCCAATGGCCGCCGCGGCCGGCGCGCTGCAGCCGGCGCACCGCGCTGATCCGATGGCAGGAGCCAGGAGCCAGGTGCTTTTCCTGGTCTCCCATGGGGTGCAGGGCCCAAGCACCTGGGCCATCCTCCACTGCACTCCCTGGCCACAGCAGAGAGCTGGCCTGGAAGAGGGGCAACCGGGACAGAAACCTGCGCCCCGACCGGGACTAGAACCCGGTGTGCCGGCGCCGCAAGGTGGAGGATTAGCCTAGTGAGCCGCGGTGCCGGCCCCATTTTTTTTTTTTTTTAATTACAGCTCATGATCCTGAGATCTGAATGGGTTGAGCTGAATAGTTCTCACTTGCTGGTTTCCTAAGCACTGGCAATCAGATTACAGGTGGGCTACCATCATCTGAAGGCCTCATTGGGCTGGACAGACAAGGTGGCTTCATGTTTTACGTCTGAAATTCCAGCTGGGAAGGCTGGAATAGATGCAGCCCCTCCATTGGGCTAGCTCTTCCAAAGCATGACAGTCTCCTCTAGGGCAACAGGGTTCCCACAAAGGAAGTATTTCAGAGACCTGGATGGACAGTGCAAGATTTATTATGACCTTAGCCTTGGAAGTCGTGCAGTACCACTTCCCCTATGTTCCAAAGGCCCAAAAAGTGAATTACAGGGCCAGCCAGCTGCCTTCACTTGGGGGTTGAATTCACACGGGGATGACCATTAGACAGCATGGTTCTTGCAGAAACCATCTTTGGAGACCACCTACCAGACACTCAGTTACTTTACGTTAGCCATATCTAGCTTTTGGGAGGGAAGGAACTTCTTAGTAATACACTGTTTTTCCTACAAGTTAATCAAAATGTAAGTATTTGTATTTTCTCACCAAGTATTTGATTATTTTTCCACTTAATATTGAAATCAGGAATCATAATACCTTAAAGAAATAATCTGAGAGAATTAAAAGCTCAAATTTCTTTCCTGTGTTCAAAAAGATCTCAAAAATTTATGGGTAGATTTAATCCCAGCTCTGCATCCAGGATGTCCATCCATTCCTCCTGGTAATTGAATTCCACTGACTGACATAATTAGGCCCTATCAGTTAAACCTGTTGTGTCAAAATCCTCTTGAAGTGTCTTCATTTACATATTTCTAACATTGCAGAAACAATCATAATAGTCGGTTCTGTCAAGGCCCATTGTGGAATGCTTTCATTCTCTGATTGACAGGGATAATAATTGATACTATGGGCACTTTATATTAGAATAGTTGTTTATTTGGCATAATATTCTATAAAATGTGCACCGAAAATCCGTTAAAAGTGTTTTGGTAAGAGTAGCTTCATCCATTTTTCATCTGTTCTTTTCTCCTGTCATCTCAAATGGTTTGATCAAACTGTCCCTAAATTAATGGACTGGCAAAAGAACAATCTTAGGCTCTCATTTCAGATATATTCCTTTCTGGTCTCTATCGTCATTGTTCTCTGCAGTCATTTTGAGCTTATTGAATGCAAGTTACCATTAAAAATATCCAGGAGGCTTGTACCAAGGACAATCTGCTTTTTCTCTCAACCTGTTCCTTAAATTTAATTAAGAAGATTTTACAAGACCATTGAGAAACTAAGGAAATGGACACACTTTAAAATAATTCAAAAATGAAGAGCATTAGAGACCTAATTCTTACTGCTTCTGTTCCTTCAATTATGTTATTAATACTGATCAGTTAAGCCCTATTTGGAGTTGAGAAAAGTCTGATAAGTAAATCTTTTCTGCCTGATTTTTTTTTTTTTTTAAGTGGGCATTGTGTAGAAGAATAAGATAGATG
The DNA here is from genome assembly GCF_964237555.1 of Oryctolagus cuniculus. Taxonomy (NCBI): domain Eukaryota; kingdom Metazoa; phylum Chordata; class Mammalia; order Lagomorpha; family Leporidae; genus Oryctolagus; species Oryctolagus cuniculus. Next base: position 121,271,804 of record NC_091440.1, on the reverse strand, counting down.
GGAGCTGGAAGGTTGACTTTAGTATTGATGAAGGTGGGATCGGAGAATATGAGCAGAGACTTTTCTAGTTCTTGCATGCCAGCATGAGGCAGAATTGACTCCAAAGTCAAGGGAGGAAGGGGAGGGGCAGGCCTTGCCTCACAGGACCAGAGCACAGGACGAACTGTGATCCCTGCCAACTTCCAGTTCCCAAATGCAAGAAGAGACAGGGACGCAGCAACTCGCGCTCAATGTCTCCTTTCAAATCCTTGGAGAAGGAGGATTAGAAAGAAGTTTCTGTACATCCCGAGACAGCAGTTAAGTGACGGGACGGTGAGAAACCAGGCTCCACAAGTGAGGACAACAGTGGGAAATGCATTTTGCCCCTACTCTTCCCTGGCTTTTTGTTCTCTTAACATTCTGGGCTTAATGATTAAGCCATTAATGAGACAGTGCAGGAAAAGAGGTCTCTTACCTTCCTTTTCAGGACAGTCGCCTATGTTAATATTCTTTCTGTTCTGTCAGCCTGCTGGAACACAGGGATTCTCTTTATGTGCCTAAGAATGACCGCTGCATGCTCTGACAAAAGCTTTCCTATTCACCGACTGGGTGAGGATAATAATTTTTTCCCATTATTGATGACTACAAAAGCCCTGTGACATCAATAGCCTATTTAAATTAGCCAGTCATAAACCTCGCCAAAGGAATGGATCCAGAGTGGGTATCAATGCAGAAACTGTTCCAGATGCAGCTAGACGTTCCAAGCACTATCTGGGGAGTGCTTTTTTCTGTATAGTTTGTTCTATAGAAAAAAATTATGAAGTAAACAAATAGTAAATATTTCTAAGCTTTGATGATTTATTGCAGAGGTAGCACAACGAGGGCACATTTTTGGATATGTTTAGCCTCTCTGCACTTTAATAATAATTTCAAATATTATCACTTACGGGGATAGGTATAGCTGTGACATGATTCATTCATTCAACAAATAGTCATTGGATTTCTAGCATGTCTCAGATACTCTTATATGGCTCTTTGATTATTTAATAATAAATCTTAATGATATATAATGAAGGGGGTGGGTGTTTGACCTGGCAGTTAAGAACTTGCTTGTGCTGTCTGTGTCTCGTGCGCTGTACTGGTTTGAGTCTCAACTTTGCTCTCAATTCGATCTTCCTACCCATGTGCATCCTGGGAGCAGCACACATAGTTGGGTACCTGTCACCCACCTGGGAGACATGATTGACTTCCTGGCTTCAGTCTGGCCCAGGCCTGGCCATTTTCAGCATTTGGAAAATGAGTCAGCCGGTGTGTCGCTCCCCCTCTCGTGGAGGAACGACACAGGACCCTGCGCTGTTCTTTTGTCTGCTCCGCCCTTCCCCGGTTTGCTGCTGGTCCTTCCCGGGTTGGCTGCCGACTCTTCCACCTCCGTGGAAGGGCGGCTCCCCCTGCCACTTTCCCCACTTCCGTGGGGGAGCGGCACACCGCCGGCTGGCTGTCTCGGGGGCTGCTCAGATGTTATCCTGATGTTCCTGGTGCATGTTGTCTCTTTCCTCCTTTATAGTCCTCTTCCACCAATCCCAACTCTGCTACCCAAATGCCAAGCACGCTGCTCTCCTCCAATCAGGAGCAGGATCAGCTCCTGCAGGTTACTGGTCTAACTGGAGGCAGCTGTGTAAAAGTTGTTTCCTCCTCTTCCAGTGCCATATTGTGGGAGAGCAGATGCATAGAATAAGTCTTAATTCCAGTAACTCAGTCTAGTCCGCGTTGCTCCCCACACTGGTGGGTGTTTGTCCGGATCTCCTTTTCTGTGTTGCTCTTTTTCCTGCTTGTGCCTCTCAAAATAAATAAATAAATAAATAGAAATATGATGAGGAGGAAACATATAAACTCAAAGGGAGGAGAGAGAACAGAAGACCTATTTTAGATGTTGACGTCCTCTTCAAGCAGGTAGCAGTTGATCAGCCAACTTGATGAAGTGAAAGAGTGAGCCACGCAGGTATCACGTTGATTCCGGAATTTCACGCCAGTCAGGGGACATGAACATGCAGAATCTCCAAGCAGAAACATGCTTAATATGTGTCTTGCATTAGAGTGTAGTCAGATGTAACCAGGGGAGTGCATTTGCAGCATGAATTTGATATTTGTAATGAAAAAAAAAAGATTTTATTAAGACATTACTTTATATTACAGATGGTATTTTCTGATAATCTCTTCAATAATTTGTAGCAACTTCATCAGAAGTCATCTGCATTGTAAAGTAATTGATTGTAGGCATCTTATTAAGTGATTTTTTTAAAAAAATAAATCTGCGGAACTGTGCAGGCATCAGCACCATTAAGTTTAGAATCTTCCCATCATCCTCCAGAGAGCTCTCATGCTTGCTTTCAGTCAGTCTCTGTTCTCATTCTCAGTCCAGAGAACCAATCAGCTCCTTTCTCTATGGGTTCACCTTGCTAGACAATGTATGTCATTGGAATCACACAGGATGTGGTCTTCTGGGTTTGGTTTCCTTCACTTAATATAATGTTTTAGAGTTTATTCCACGTTGTAGCATGCATCAGCTATTTGTTATTTTCTACTGATTTTAGATTATATGGATAAACATTTTGTTTATCCTTTGAACATTTGTTTTTCTTTCCTTTTTTGACTGTTACAAATAACGTTAATGTGATGTTCACTTAAGTCTTTAGGGGACATATTTTTATCTCTTTGTCTGGATACCTGGAGCAGAATTGCTAGGTTTTAGGGTAATTTTATATTTAACTGTTTTTGAAAATGCCAGACTGATTTTGAAAATCGTTGCACTGACATTATAAGAATAGAAGATTGTTTATAGCCCTTGTCTCTTCCATTGAGGAACAATGTTTTGTTTTCTTTTTTTCTTCATACTGTTTGCTGAACTCCTTTACTTAGGGTAGGGTTAACTATACAACCATTAAGTATACTGACAATAGATCATTGTAAAAATTAAGAATGGGGGGGCTGGTGCCTACAATGCCAGCATCCCATATGGGCACGGGTTCGAGTCCTGGCTGCTTCACTTCCAATCCAACTCTCCTATGGCCTGGGAAAGCAGTAGAAGATGTCCCAAATTCTTGGGCCCCTGCACCCACGTGGAAGACCTGGAAGAAGCTCCTGGCTCCTGGCTTCAGATCAGCACAGCTCTGGCCGTTGCAGCCAATTAGGGAGTGAACCAGCAGATGGAAGACCTCTCTCTGTCTCTGACTTTCTTTCTCTCTCTGTGTAACTCTGACTTTGACATAAATAAATAAAACTTTCAAAAAAAATTAAGAATAGGAATCTGAGAGGGAGGAGGAGGAAGGGTCAGAATGTTGGTGGGAGGGAGGGTGGGGGGGATGTGTGCCACTGTGTTCCTAAATATGAAGATTTTTATATATGAAGCTTTATATATGAAGCAAAAAAAAATTATATAACTTAAATAAAATTAAATGAAGGCAAAAAAAAAAAAAAAGAAAATTGTTGCACTTGTGTACATACTTACCTGCAGTCTGTGAGTGTGATTTTCATCTGTCTTACAAGCCGTCATTGTGGGCGGGAAGTGATGGCTTTTGGTGGTTTTAATTTATATTTCCTGATGATTAATGTTCCTGAGCATCTTTTCAGATGCGCTTAGTCTTCCTTTTTCTTTGCTGAAATGTCTGTTCAACTCTCTTGTGAATTTCTTTTTATTTATTTATTTATTTATTTATTTATTTTTTGACAGGCAGAGTGGACAGTGAGAGAGACAGAGAGAAAGGTCTTCCTTTGCCGTTGGTTCATCCTCCAATGGCCGCCGCGGCCGGTGCGCTGTGGCCGGCGCACCACGCTGATCCGAAGGCAGGAGCCAGGTGCTTCTCCTGGTCTCCCATGGGGTGCAGGGCCCAAGCACTTGGGCCATCCTCCACTGCACTCCCTGGCCACAGCAGAGAGCTGGCCTGGAAGAGGGGCAACTGGGACAGAATCCGGTGCCCTGACAGGGACTAGAACCCGGTGTGCCGGCGCCGCAAGGCGGAGGATTAGCCTAGTGAGCCCGTGGTGCTGGTCAGCTCTTGTGAATTTCTAATGGGACTATTTGTTTTGTTGAGTCTTAAAGAGTTTTTATATATTCTGGATAAAAGTCTTGTATCTTAAATATGACTTTAAAATATTCTTCCTGATCTGTGACTTGACTTTTCTTATTCCTAATTGTGTCCTTGGAAGAAAATAAGTTTATTAAAAATGGATACTTCTTTATTTTCTTCTTAAAATACTTATGTTTTTGAAAGAGAGAAAGAGAGAACTTCGATCTGCTGGTTCACGTCCTAGATGGCCATAATGTGCAGGGCTGGGCCAGACAGAAGCCAGGAGCCCGAGCGTCTTTCAGGTCTTGTATGTGGGTGACAGGTGTGCCAACACTTGGGCCATCTTCTGCTGCTTTTCCCAGCCCGTTAGCAGGGAGCTGCGGTGGAAGTGGAGCAGCTGGGACACGCACTGATGGCCATATGGGATGCCACAGTCTCAGGCAGCAGTTTTATCTACTTTACCCCAACGTTGGACCCGGAACATGAGTTTTTAATATTTATAATTGTAATTTTGTAATGTGAGGTTTTCATTTTCTTTTTTACGTGTCATGTTTTAAGACCCCAAAGAATTTTCTTTTGTTCTAAACATTTATATTTTTTTATGTTTAAGTCTATGATCAATTTTGAGTATTTTTGTTTATGATGAAAGATAGGGTCTCTGTTGGTTTTTTCAAAAGATTTATTTATACATTGGAAAGGCAGAGATACTGTTCCCTTTCCTTTGTTTTTTCTCAATTGTTAAATCAGCTTGAAAATTCTGTACAAACAAACAAACAAAAAAAGCCTTCCTGGCATTTGCATAGGGATTTTTTAGTGTCTAGATAAATTTAAGGACAACTTATATCTTAAGATACTGAAGCTCTCAATCTATTAATGTGGAATGCCTTTTCATTATTTAGAGCTTCTGTAATTTCTCTTAGCAGTATTTGGTTGTTTTTAGTGTACAAGTCTCATGCTATTTTTTAAAAAGTAACTCCTTAATATCTTATTCTTTTTGATACTATTGTGAATGACATTCTTTTTCTCTTTTCATTCTTTAGAGTATTCATTGCGAGTATATAGAAATGTAATTGATTTTAGTGTATTTGGCAATCTTGCTGAATAATTAATTTAACGGTTTTGTGGATTCCTTTACACTTTCTATTTGTAGCATCCAACACCGAGTAAAGACAACTGAATTTTTGATGTAAAATTTTACTCATTTTGTATGAAAGGCAGAGAAATGGAAGGAGAGAAAGAGAGACAGATGGAGAGATAGCTTCTACCTATTGATTCACTCCCCAGACTCTTGTCCAGAGCTCAGTCTGTTTGTCTCATTGGTTTGGCAGGGATCCAAGTACTTAGCCATCCTCCGCTGCCTCCCAGAGTGAGCATTCATAGGAGGCTGTGTAAGAAGCAGAGGAGCTAGGCTCAAATAAGCACTGTGAGCCACGATGTGGGTCTCTATAGGTGGCAACTTCACTGCGGCACCAAATACCTACTCCAAAACAGTTTTAATTCTTGTTTTTCACTCTGGGTGACTTTGATTTATTTTTTTAACTCATTACATTGAGCTAGAACCTCTAGTATGGTGCTAAATGAAAAAATCATGAGACCCCTTTATTTTGTTAAGAATAAAATTTTTTTCTATTGTTTGTTGCTTGAGAATTTTTGTAATGAGTAGGCATATATTAATTTAATTGCCTTCCTCTATCCTTTGTAGTAGTCATTTTATTGTTGCTTATTCTCATATGACATTATACAGTAATTGATGATTATATATTAAATCAATCCTTTACCTTGGGGTAAATTCTACTTGGTTGTGGTGTTTAATTCTTGCTACGTTTTGGTAGGTCAATTTGCTAATAATTACTGAACATTTTTCTGTCTATAACAAGATGAATATTGTCCTGTGATTTTATTCTCTTGGGATTTTTTTCCCCCAATTTTGGCACTAGGGTATCATTGATGTAATAAAGTAGGTTGGTAATTGATTTTCCCCCTGCTCTAAATTGAGGTTGTGCATTCTGTAAATGAACAAATTCGCCAGTGAAGCCATCTGTGACTGGTCTTTTGTTTGTGAGAAGATTTAAAATGACTAAATCCATTTTTAAAATAATTATAGATCCGCTCAAATTTTCTAATTATTCTTGAACCATTTTTGACAATTTGTTTCTATTTAGGAAATTTTCCATTTCATTTCAGTTTTGTTTAATTGTTGTCATTAACTTTTTTGATGGAATGCCTCTAAGAATTTTCTGTATGGTCCATAGTGATGTTTTTGCCTTTGTTCTTGATTTTGGTAATAAGTATCTTCTCACAGTTGTCAGTCTAGCTAAAGGTTTCTCAGTTTTATTGATATCTTTAAAGAACCAACTGAGCACTTAATGATATTTTTTCTCCTGTTTTTCTATTCCTCCTTTTGTTAATTTCCACTCTAATCTTTCCTGCTTTTTTTTTTTTTTTTGCTTTTTCCTGGCTTTGAATTAGTTTGCTAGTTTCTATCTTCTACTTTCTAAAGATGGACAATGAGATTATTGATTTGATGTCTTTATTATGTTGTACTAAATGAGTTTAAAGCTAAAAGTTTCCACTGCCTTAGATCTTTCTAATAAATTTTTTGTTGTTGTTTTCATTGAGGTCATACAACTGCCTATTTATCCTTGTTCCTTGTGATTTCTTCTTTGATACACAGGTTATTTAGAAATGTGTGATTTTAATTTCCAAATATTGATTACCTAAATTTGCTTCTGTTGTTGATTTCTAATTTAAGTTCATTTTGGTCAGATCATATACTTTTTAGGGTTTAAGATCTCTTAAGATCAGAGACACTTTTTTTTTTTTTTAAATCATATACCAAATGGTGTATCATGGAGAATGGTCCATGTCTCTTGTGAAGAATGTGTTTTCTACTGGGAGAAATATTCTTTAAATGTCATGATAAGTATTTGATAGCTTTGGTTAAATCTTCTATATCCTTGCTAATTTCTCTTAATATTTCTGTTGCATGGTATTAATTTTCCACCATCTTACTGTTATCCAATTTGTGTATTTGAATTTAAAGTGTGTCTTAAAGAAAGCATCTAATAAGTCTTTAAAGTCTTTGCCTTTTGATTGTACTCTATCATGCATTTATATTTAATGCGGTTGTTAGTTGCAAAATGACAGCTTTCATTTTGTTTTTGTTTTCTATATTCAGATTTTTATTTGTTCCTATTTTATCCTTTTTAAAAAAATTTATTTATTTATTTATTTGAAAGTCAGATTTAGAGAGGGAGATAGGGTGGGCACTGGAGAGAGGAAAGAGAGAGAGAGAGAGAGAGACAGAAAAAGAGAATTCTTTCACTCACTCATTGACTCTCCAGATGACTGCAATGGCCAGGGCTGTGCCAGGCCAAAGCCAGGAGCTAGCAGTTTCTTTTGGGTCTCCCATGTGGATAACCTGAGGCCCAAACACATGGGCCATCTTCTGCTGATATTTTCCCAGGCCATCAACAGGGAGCTGGATTGAAAGTTGGGCAGCCAGGGCACAAACTGGTACCAATATGGGATGTTGACATAACAAGTAGTAGCCTTACCTGCAGTGCCACAATGCTGGCCCCTCCTAGGTAATCATTTTATTGCCTACATTGCGATATTTGCCTTACTCTAATTGCTTTTTTTTTTCATTAAATACACATACAAATCCATGTGTAAAGTTATTTTATTAGTGTTTTCATAGAGAATATATTATGCATTTTAAAAAAGATTTATTTCTCATTTGAAAGTCAGAGTTACAGAGAGAGGAGAGGCAGATCTTTGAATCACTGTTTCACTCCCCAAATGACTGCAGTGGCCAGGATGGAGCCAGACTGAAGCCAGGAGCTTCTTCCAGGTCTCCAACATGCATGGCAGGGGCCCAAATCCTTGGGCTATCGTCTGATACTTTTCCAGGCACAGAAGCAGGAAGCTGAATTGGAAGTTGAGCAGTCAGGACACAAACTGTTGCCCATATGGGATGCTGTGGATTTACCTACTATGCCACAATGCCAGCCCTTACGTTATGTATTCTTATTTTTTCTAATCTAGATTGATACTAGCCTAATTCTTATAAAATAAAAAGACTCTCTTCAATATAGTTTGAATTCTCCTCCTCCTGGTACTATTTTCTTGTTCCTTCTGATTATTTTTAAAGTTTTTATTTCAGAATACTTTTAACTTTAAAAAATAAAAGTTAGGAAGTTATACAAAGAGTTCCCATACACCCCACTCCAGATTATCCTATTATTTACTTATTAATATATTTGTCACAATCTGTAAACCACACTCATGTCCTCTTATAATATACATTGTATCTATATGTGTTATATACTCAGTGCTTTGCAATTATTGGTTCATACTATCATTGGCCATTGAGATTATTTGGAAAAGGGGGCTGACATTTTACTGAGCACTTAAGTTACCACTTGAGATGCCTACACCCCATATTGGAGTGCGTGGTATAGACACCAATGATGTCTATACCTGATTCCTGCAACTTTGGCCTGATTCAGTCTTAGCTGTTATAGGTGTTTGGAGACTAAACCAGTGAATGGAAGATCTCTTTCCATCTGCCTATCTGACTTTGAAATAAACTGAAAATAACTAAATCAAAAATTTTAAAAAGTTTATAGAAAAATGGACAAATTATATATATTTCAGCTCATCTATTCACCTTTTCTCATGTTCTTCATTTCTTTCTGTGGATTGAGGTTGCCATCTGTTTATCAGCTTTAATTTTCTGGCTTCACTATAACTCTATTCCCCCCCCTTTATATATGTATTTATGTAGGTATGTATGTGAATATATATATATGTATATATACACACAGACTCTATGCTGCATATCATAAATGATACATATATATCATAGGCTAATATTAGCAATATATAAAACACGTAAATGAAATAGCTTCACATGTTATGAGTCCCACACTACAGTTAAATAATTCTTATTTTATAAAATTGCCTTTAAAAAATTTTAAGGGATAGAGACCAGCATTGTGGCACAGCAGGTTAAGCTGCCATGTACAACAGTGGCATCCCATAAGGGTGCCAGTTCGTGCTCTGCCTCCATTCCAGCTCCCTGATGATGTGCCTGGAAAAGCAGCAGAAGATGACCACGTACTTTATGCCCCTGTCACCTAAGTGGGAGACCTGAAAGAGGGTCCTAGATCCTGGCTGCATCCTGCCTTAGTTGTTGCAGCCATTTGGGGAGTGAACCGGCATATAGAAAACTCGCCTCTCTCTCTCCCTCCCCCTCTCCCCCTCTCCCCCTCTCCCCCCTCTCCCTCTCTCCCTCTCTCCCTCCCTTCCTCCCTTCCTCTCTCCCTCTCTCCCTCTCTCCCTCCCTTCCTCTCTCCCTCTCTCCCTCTCTCTCTTCCTCTCTCTCTCTCTCTGTAACTCTGCATTTCAAATAAATAAATCTTTAAAAAATTTTTTAAATAAATAACTTTGAGGATAATAAGAGTGTTTATATTTTATGCTGTTTTATTGGTATTCTTTGTTTCTTGATGTGGAATCAACTTTACCATCTAGTGTTGTTTACTGTTTTTTTTTTTTTGTTAAAGATTTATATATTTATTTGAAAGGCAGAGTTATACAGAGAGAAAATGAGAGGCAGAGAGAAAGAGAGAGAGAGAGAGAATCTTCCATTCGCTCGTTTACTCCCCAAAAGGTCGCAATGGCCAGAGCTGTGCTGATCTGTAGCCAGGAGCCAGGAGCTTCTCCTGGGTCTCCCACGTGGGTGCAGGGGCCCAAGGACTTGGGTCATCTTCCCCTGCTTTCCCAGGCAGCTTTACCCACTACGCCCCTGTGCTGGCCCTGCAGTGTTGTTACCGTTTAGCTCAGAGAACTTTCTTGAGTGCTTCTTGCAAGGAAAGTATCTGACTCTTAATTCTTTAATCATTTATTCACCTGGAAATACTTTCATTTCTTCTCAGTTTTTGAATGTTTGCTGGATATAAAATTTTTAATTAACAGTTTCGTGTTTTCTTCCAGTATTTTGATTATATCACAATTACTGTTTTTTACAGTAATTTTTTTTTTTTTGACAGGTAGAGTGGACAGTGAGAGAGAGAGACAGAGAGAAAGGTCTTCCTTTTGCCGTTGGTTCACCCTCCAATGGCCGCCGCGGCTGGCGTGCTGCGGCCGGTGCACCGCGCTGATCCGATGGCAGGAGCCAGGAGCCAGGTGCTTTTCCTGGTCTCCCATGGGGTGCAGGGCCCAAGCACCTGGGCCATCCTCCACTGCACTCCCTGGCCACAGCAGAGAGCTGGCCTGGAAGAGGGGCAACCGGGACAGAATCCGGCGCCCCGACCGGGACTAGAACCCGGTGTGCCGGCGCCGCTAGGCGGAGGATTAGCCTAGTGAGCCGCGGCGCCGGCCTTTTACAGTAATTTTTTAAGACTAAATATTTACTTTTGTTTTTTTAAGCTTTTTACAGGTATAAATTACAAATAAAAATGGTATGTCTTCAGGGTATACAAAGTGACCTTTTGATATATGTGTACAATATGAAAAACCACCACAATTAAGCTAAGAACATAGCTCACACCTCATGTAATTACTTGTTGTGTATGAGTTAAAACTAGTTCTGTTCTCTTAGCAAATTTCAAGTATGCAATACATAAATACAGTCACCATTTTGTTCGCTGTGTCTCTAGAACATATTCCTCCTTTGATGGCAGTGTTACACATTAATACCAACATTGCCATCTCCTCCATTTCTGGTAACCACTGTTCTTTCTGCTTCTGAGTATTCATTTTTTTTTTTAAGATTCTGTGTAAAAGTGAGGTCACGCAGTATGCAATTATCATTTAATTCACTTAAATGAAGCAAATGTGCACAAATGAACACAATTCGTCTTTCATATTTACTTATATGAATATCTCACCTCTTAATTGTTGGTGACATGATGAGAATGATGACAACTCCGCTGTATGTGATTCCTTTACATACAACTCATCATTTTTCTGTTTGCTCCTTTAAAATTTTTCTCTTGGTCTTTAACATTGATATTTCTAAGTGTGGATTCATTTTGTTTATCATAATCAAAGTATCTTCAGCTTCTTGGATTTGTAATTAATGTTTTCCATTAAATTTAGGAGGCCTGTGATCATTATTACATAAATGATTTTTATCCTCTTTTTTCTCCTTTTAAGACTGTTTATACATATGTTATATTAACGTTTACCCACGGGTCTCTCAGACTCTGTTCTCTTTCTTAATTCTTTTTTCCCCCTTCTTTCTCCTCCTTAAGATTATTATATCACATTCAATGATTGGTCCTTAAATTTGCTCCTTCTTTCTTGTGGCTGTGCACATGTTCTGTTGCACCTTTTCAATAACGTTTTGTTGTGCTGACTTTATTTTTCCCTCTCTACACTTTCAGGGTTGTGTGTTTTTGTTTTGTAATTTTAGTATTGATCTTAACATATTTAGTCAGATACACTTTCCTTCTGCCTTAAAACATGTTTTTTTTAATTTTTTGAACAATTTATTTTACTCTTTTGAACATAATTATAATTATCTTGAAGGTTTTGTCTGCAAGTCCAACATTAGGGATCCCTTAGAGACAGTCTCTGGTAGCTTCTTTTGCCCCTGTACATGGTTGACAGTTTTCTGTGGCTTTGCATGGCTCATGATTTTTGTTTGCAAACTGGACAGTTTGAGAATGTAGTATAGAAACTCTGGTTTCTGATCTCGTCACCACCTATTTCTACCTCAGAAATTATTGTTGCTATTATTTGTTTGGAGATTTGCCTGGACTAATTTTGTGGATTCTGTCTCACCCACAGTGTGCATCATTTGACGTTTCTGCCTGTTTCTCTTTTTAAAATTTAATTAGTAATTTCATTTTTTAAAGATTTATTTATTTTTTAAAGCTTTATTTATTTATTTGCAAGTCTGAGTTACACAGAGAGAGGAGAGGCAGAGAGAGAGAGGTCTTCCATCTAGTGGTTCACTTCCTAATTGGCCGCAATGGCCGGAGCTGCGCCGATCCGAAGCCAGGAGCCAGGAGCCTCTTCTGGATTTCCCACGCAGGTGCAGGGGCCCAAGGACTTGGGCCATCTTCTACTGCTTTCCCAGGCCATAGCACAGAGCTGGATTGGAAGTGGAGCAGCCGGGTCTTGAACCAGCGCCTATATGGGATGCTGGCGCTTCAGGCCAGGGTGTTAACCCACTGCGCCACAGCGCAGACCCCAAAGATTTATTTATTTATATGCAAGGAAGAGCTACAGAGAGAAGCAGTGACAGGGAAAGAGATCTTGCATCTGCTGGTTCACTCCCCAGATGGCCCCAACAGCCAGGAGTAGGCCAGGCTGAAGCCAGGAGCTTCATCCGAGTCTCCCATGTGGATGCTGGGGCCCTTTGCATGGACCCTCTTCTGCAGCTTTCCCACGCACATTAGTAGGGAGCTGGATTGAAAGTGGAGCAGCCGAGGCCTGAATTGGTGCCCATATGGGATGCCAGTGTTGCAGGTGGCAGCTTTATCTGCTATGACACAAGGCTGGCCCCAGTAATTTCACTTTAAAAATCTGGCTTCCTGAGGTTTCCCCTGGATCATTTTAGTGGTCACACAGTGACTGGTCAATGGTTGACTTAAACATATTGAGGAGTATGAATTTCATCCTTTCCGGATAAATCTGAATTAAGAGAGACATTCAGAGTTTAAGAAGGTCATGTATCTCTTCCTTCTTTAATTTTATGCTTATAAAAGACCTTATGTTCAGGCAAGCATGAATGGAAAAGTAGGGCTCTTTCCATGCTCCTGTGGTAAGTCCCACAGCCTTCTGGACCCCTGGGTGTGCATGGGAGTTTGTTAAGCCTCTCTCTAACCGCCTTTTCCTCTAAGTGTGCCAGTAACATTCCTGACTGCAGGTAGATCCATTGCTTGCCAGTAGTAGAAGTTCAGGCATGGTGTGACATTGGCCTCGGCACTCAGTATTGCTGTTGTTTTTCTCAACACCCCAGAGAAGGGTCTTTATCATTTCTGTTCAGTATCGTTTCTTCTCATGCCTGGTAGAAACACAGTAGTGAGGAGCTGGGAGCCGGTAAAGGAGGTGGAGGATGCCCCGGGATAAAAGGCTGCAGATTCCTAGTGTTTTACTGTAGCTTGGTAGTTTCTCTTCAATAAATATTTCACTCTGTGTGCCTTTAATCACTTTCCAGTTTTGGACAGTTTTATCATTGTATTTGTGGAGATGATTTTCTGAGTTTTTAACATGGCTATTCGGGAAGGCTTCTCTTTAGTCTTTTTTTTTTTAGGTGAAATTCATGGAACTTAAAATTGGTCATTTTTAGTGTGCAATTTGGGAGCATCTTCATTCATAATTTTGTGCAACTACCACTTTTGTGTAGTTCCAAAAACATTTTTTTTCCACTCCAAAAATAGAATCTGCTATTCTTTAGGCAGTTACTTCCTGTTCCCCTTCCCACCAGTCCCTGGCTACCACACACCTGCTCTTGTATTTTTCTTAAAGAATTTACTTACTTATATTTCATATGAATAAAATCATACAGTGAATGGTATTTTGTGTCTGCCTTATTTCACTTAGCATACTGCTTCCAAGGCTCATTCACAAGGTAGTGTGCATGCATGCTTCATTCCTTTTCAGAGCTGGGTACTAGTCCATCACATCTGTGTACCACGTTTGGTTGATTGGCTCATCTGTCGGTAGGCAATGGGTTCTTTTGTCTATTGTGAATAGTACTATTAGGAACGTTCCTGTATGCACATTTGTTTCTAGGAGTAGAATTGCCTGGTAATTCTATGTCTAACTTGTGAAGAACTGTCAAACTGTTTCCCTTAGTAGACCTACTATTTTACATTTCTACTGTTCCAACTTCTTTATATCCTCACCAATGTGCATTTTCTGTGTACTTTTTTTTTTTTATCATTACATTCATCCTAGTGGGTGTGAAAAAGTATCTCATTGTGGTTTTGATTTACATATCCCTAATGGTTGGTAGTGTTGAACATCTTTTCCTGCTTTGAATTTTAAGTGAGAGTCACAGAACAATACCAGGATTTAAATCGGTGATCTTTGCCCAGTATAATAGTGTCTTCTGCTACATGTTACATCACATCATTTACTGGCCTGGATTTTCCCTGTCTTTATTCAGTACACCCAAACAGCTAATAATTCAGGTATCTCTTTCTTGAGTTACATCAGTCATTCCAATACCCAAATGAATTTCTCTGAGAATTTTTAGGCTTACATTCTACAATGTACATATATACTAAAGTAAGACATAGTAAAAAAACATTCAAAGTTGGAAATTTCACGTTGGGCTTAGTTCCATTTACAGAATTTTTATCCTGTCCACTTTGGCATCTGTTTCAGGAAAAATTTTATAAGCCAATAACATGTAACTGCTCTAAGTACAGTATTAGCTTTTGGTGTTATCTCAGCCTTTGTGAGTGGGATTCTACAATACGATGTGATCTCTTTGGGACTCAAGAAGTTAATGTTACTGTTTTTCCTTCATATTTGAAGATACAGTTATCTTTTTGTTCCTGTCATTATAGCTGTAATAATTCGATATTTAGACATTAATATCCTTAAGGCATTAATTAACTTTTTTATTTAAACTTTTGTTGTTGTTTATCTGTTGATACAGCATGGGCTTACATTGCCCCTAGTTAACTTCCAATACATTGACTTTATTAAATCCACAGGAGGGGCCAGTGTCATGGCATAGTGGGTTAAATCGCTGCCTATTATGCTGACACCCCATATTGGTGCCAGTTTGATTCCTAGCTGCTCCATTTCTTTCTTTTTTTTTTTTTTTTTTTTTTTTTGACAGGCAGAGTGGACAGTGGGAGAGAGAGAGAGACAGAGAGAAAGGTCTTCCTTTGCCGTTGGTTCACCCTCCAATGGCCGCCACGGCCGGCGCGCTGCGGCCGGCGCACCGCACTGATCCGATGGCAGGAGCCAGGAGCCAGGTGCTTGGTGCTTTTCCTGGTCTCCATTTTGAATCCAGTTCCACGCTAATGCACCTGGAATGGCAGTGGAGGATGGCCCAAGTGTTTGGGTTCCTGAACCCACGTGAGAGATCTGAAGGAATCTTCTGTCTTTGGCCTGGCTGAGACGGGCTGTTGTGGTCATTTGGGGAATAAACCAACGGACAGAACCTCTCTCTCTGTGTCTCTCCTGTCTCTCTGCTTTTCAAATAGATAAATAAATAAACAAATCTCTTTTAAAAGCCACAAGAGAAGATAATTTCCTGAAGAGCTGATAATAGGTCTTGAATATAATTATTCATTGATTGCTATGCCACTAAGCAAGTTATCAGACAATATAGAGAAGGGTGGTAGTGAGTTTCCTGCTTCATTCATTGGTTAATTCATTCATTAGTTCATCATTTGAGTAATATTTATTGTCTGCAGGTTAGATTCCAAGTGCTTTATTGGCCTCGGAAATACGATTATATTAAGAATGAGTAATTATCCCTTTTGTCATGAAATTATCAGTCTATTGGAGAACATATATGTTCATAAGGTAATCATACACACTTAAAAAATATACCCATGACAGTATGCTTGAAGTAGAGCTGTGGCTTCCTATAATAAAGATTTAACTAAGTCAAGGGGTCCAGGAATGCTTCTGTGGGGACTGACGTTTGAGCTGAGATATGAAGGATATTTAGGAGTTAATTATGTGCTGAGAAGGCAGGAAGATCTTTGCAGATAGAGGAAACCATGTTTGCACAAACCCGTGGTAAATCCAGAGGCCTACTCAGAAATGCATGTGGTTGTAGCAGACAAGAAGGTACTCATGGTACTAGATTAGATGGAAAAGGGGGAGGGGAATGACCATACTTCTCCCTGCAGGTTCTTCTTCAAGTGTATAGGAAATGTGTCAGGAAGAAAGAGTCAACTTCTTGAAAACAATTTTGTCAGCTTTATAGATAATGTAGGGAGACGCAACATCAGTGGATAAGAAAAGGCAAAATGACCGTTAATCCTGTTGTCCCACATAAGCTGTCATAGATAATACCTGGAGACAGAGAAGATGGGGAGAAATTTTTGGACTAGATCCTTTGAAGTAGTAAAATGTTCCTCTTTGGAGTCCTTAGAATATGAATCCAAGATTCTGTCTGAATGGGTTGGTGGGCAAATAAGAATAATGACAAGTTAATTTCTATCCCCCCCCCATCTTGTTCCTTTGCTCTCCTAAGCATTTATTTTTCCACCAGTATTTATATTCATATTCTTGGTGAGTAACAAATATATATACATGTAAATCATATCTTGTATTTCATTTACTATACGACTAATTACAAAGTAATAGGCACAAATTGTTGTCAAATTTGCCAAGAAAAGACTCTCACAAATCTTTGTTTTTAACATTCTGTTCACTTTGGAGCCTAAAATATATCCCCAGCAGGGGCTGTGCTTGGAAGCACCAGGGACTTCTTGGAAGAAAATATACTTGGCATATCTTGGGTCAAACTGCAGTAATCTCCCACAGAGACTGACTCTGGACATTCTGTAGGTGATACATGCCTGTTTCTACAGATGGGATTTATGTCACTTTGTGATCCAGTCATTGTGGATGTTTTCCTCTATCAAAGCACGATAATCGACCAAGAGGAAAACTCTAAAATCTTGTTTTGTTATATCAGACTCCACAGAAAGGCTCAATCTAACTTTTCCTCATCTATCTACGAAGGTTTGGAAAACATGCTACTGAAACACCTGTAGTGAGAACATACATGCTTGGGTAAGCCCTTCAGGAAAGGAAGGTCTCACTCTGTAGGAGTCCCTCTTCTCATGCTTGCATACCACCCTCATGCTACACTTGAGTGTTTTTCTCTCCTGGAACAGGAAGTACAGAAAATAAGGAGGAAAAAATTTGAAAGAAAACAGTATTGGCAATAGCATCCTTGAATACAGAAATACAACAGAGGTAAAATCAACATATAGAGGGTAACAGATACAAATATATAGACACCTATATCTCCATCAAAATGTCTTTACCTATCCATCTGTCCATTCCATTCACCATCCATTCATACACAGTATTTATTCCTACACACTAAAGAAAATTTATGATTATTCAGTAAAATTTACATAAAAAAGGATAATTTATTGCTGTTCTCCAAATTGTGAGTTACTTGAAAATTTTTCCTATGAGGAATATTCAAACAATTTCTTTCTTTGTGACCGTCTGTCTTTCAAAATGATTTTGCAGTATTTCTTCCCTTTATACTCTCACTTACTTCATTATTCCTCAGTGTCTTTGCTCATTCCCTTCAGATTTCCTCCTGATGCTACATCTTTGTGGAAACATTCTTTTATATCTACTGCTTCTGAGATTTTCTCTCACTGCCCTTTTCTTCACATTACAACTTAAAGAAAAGTCTTTAACCAAAAGATTCCAGAAAGTCTTATTCGTTTTGGCTCCCATGTGGCTTTGGGACAGTGAGGGGAATTGGAGGTCATAAGGGAAAAGTTACTGAATCTGTGCCACAGAGTTTATCTGAGAGAGGGAGGTGCATTGGTGACACAGAGATGAAGCTGTCATGATGAGAGTTTGCCTGCTTTGACACTGTTTGCTTACTTTGCTGTTCCAAATGAAAAAATAAACATTGTGTTTGCAAACTCAGTGTTCTTGTGTATTTCAAAGCAGATTAAAGGTAGATAGCAAAATAGGTATGTGGGGTTTTGTTTGATTTTGTTTTCCGTATTGATACCCTGATTCACCAAAGTTCTGTTAATTAATATGACTTATTTATTGTTCTTTTTAAGAATGAAGTGATTTGGAATCGGCCTGTGCATAACTGTAAAGTGTTCTTGCATTATCTGTTTCGTGTGTATTATTTTGAATAGTGTGAGTGAATGCTAAGTGCTTTACTGTGTATCACTTCAAACTGGCTGCGCTCTCAGACCATGTTACAGAGTGTATGTTGTCACAAAATCTGAGTGCTTGATTAGTGCTTCCTATATTATGAAGAATTGAGCAACTTATGTGGCACTCTTCCCCATCTTGCCGGTGGATTGAGTTGTCACTCTGCCCACTGATAAGGGAGAGAGTGAGGAACAGGAGAAATCAGTGCTGTACTAGTTTTGCCAGCCTCTTTTGGTTTTTATTCACATGTCCTGTGCATGCGAGGTGGCGAGGAGAAGCATTTCAGGGTAGAGTCTTGTCTTTTGTCAGGCTGATTCTGTGGCTCAGATACAGAACTATCTAACTGGATTTTCAGGAAACTAAAGAAAGTTCACTTTGGCTTTGAGAAACTGTTAGATGGAAGGATTTCCTTTCCATTGTGAGTCTAAAATTTACTGTATTGTATAACACAAAAAATTATTTAAATGAACATTTACATGTTTGAATTGTAATCAGTACAACATTCTTGCTTATTTTTATTTTCTTTATTGTGATATTATTATACAGCGAACAGATTTAATGTAGTTCGTAGATACAAATCTAATAATATAATGATATTTCCCTCCCTCTCTCCTTCCTTTCTTTGCCCCTCTTTCTGTCTTTCCTTCCTTTTTGAGATAACATAGTTTTTTTTTTTTAAAGATTTATTTATTTATTTGAAAAGCAGATACAGAGAGGTAGAGGCAGTAGAGAGAGAGAATTCTCCTGAAATGGCTACAGTGGCTGGAGCTAGGCTGATCCAGAGCCAAGAGCCAGGAGCTTCTTCTGATCTTCCCACATAAGTCCAGTGGCCCATGGACTTGGACCATCTTCCACCGCAGTCTGAGGCCATAGCAGAGAGCTGGATCCCAAGTGGAGCAGCTGGGAATCGAACTGGAACCCATATGGGATGCCAGCACTAGAGGCAGTCACTTTACCTGCTATGCCAGAGAGATAACATATTTGTAATTTACATTACAGTCAAAGGCTTCATGCGTCACCAAACAAACCATTAAGTAAAAAGTAAAAAGACCATAGTTCAACAGGGGTAAAGGCAATGGTTATGAACAATAGTAGAATGAAAAAATGTCTATTCCACTCATTTACAGTAAATTTTAAAAGAATCACAGATCATTAAAATATAGAATCTCATTCTTAACAATTTGAGAGATATGAAACAAAGTCAGATAAAACAATTTGCAGCAGCACTGATACACAGGCATTTCTTTTGTCGTTTTTTAATATGTTTTTGTTTTTTAATTTTAGTGCCCACATGTAAGGGAGAACATGCACTACTTGTCTGTCTGAGTCCAGCTTATTTCAGTCAATATAGTATCTTCTGCTTGAAGCCATTTTGATGCAAATGATAGCATTTCATTCTTTCTTTATAGGTGGATAATATTCCATTACGTATATTCATCAATCTTTAGCACATTTTCCTTATTCATTCTTTTGGTGATTGACATGTTGGTTGATTTCATATTTTGACTACTATCAACAATGTTGCCATATAAATAGTGATGCAGGTATCTCTTTGATACAGTGTGCTCATATCTCAAGGGTATATACCCACTAGTGGGATTTTTGGACCATGTGACAGTTTATCATCTAGTTTGAAGACATTTCCATACTGTTTTCTTTATTTTTAAGATTTATTTATTTCCCAGCGCCGCGGCACAATAGGCTAATCCTCCGCCTAGTGGCACCGGCACACTGGGTTCTGGTCCCGGTCGGGGCGCCGGATTCTGTCCCAGTTGCCCCTCTTCCAGGCCAGCTCTCTGCTGTGGCCAGGGAGTGCAGTGGAGGATGGCCCAAGTGCTTGGGCCCTGCACCCCATGGGAGACCAGGATAAGCACCTGGCTTCTGCCTTCGGATCAGCGCGGTGCGCCAGCCGCAGTGCGCCGGCTGTGGCGGCCATTGGAGGGTGAACCAACAGCAAAGGAAGACCTTTCTCTCTGTCTTTCTCTCTCACTGTCCACTCTGCCTGTTTAAAAAAAAAAAAAAAGATTTATTTATTTATTTATTTGAAAGGCAGAGTTACAGAGAGGCAGAGGGAGAAAGGGGGGGGGGGTCCTCTCTGGTTCACTTCCCAGATGGGCACAACAGCAGGAGCTCCACCTGTCAAAACCAGGAGCCAAGAGCCTCCTCTGGGTGTCCCAGGCGAATGCAGGGGCCCAAGCACTTGGGCCATCTACTTCTCCCAAGCCATAGCATAGAGCTGGATTAGAAGTGGAGCAGCCAAGACTTAAACCAGGTGCCCATATGGGATGCCAGCACTGCAGATGGCATCTTCCCTCTTTGCGTGTATTTCATTGATGATTTCTTCCATGAGGATTTTATAATATTTATTGTAGAGATTTTGATGTCTTTGGTTAAGTTTATTCCTAAGTTTGATTTTTGTGTTTATACAGCAACTGTGAATGGCATTTCTATTTTGATTACTCTTTTAGGTGAATTCATCATTAGTGTATAGAAAAGCTACCTTTTTTTGTACATTGATTTTGTAATTTGCTACTTGACCGAATTGAATTTGCAATTCTAACAACTTTTTATGGAGTGTTTAGGTTTTTCCATGTACATCATCATGTCATCCACAAACATGAGTGTTCTGAGTTCCTCCTTTCCAATTTTGATGTCCTTTATTTCTTTTTCCTCCCTATTTGCTCATTCTAATATATTGCATAAGAGTGGGGAAAGTGGACATCCTTGTCATGTTCCAGATCTTTGGTGAAAGGCTATCAGCTTTCTCACGTCTGGTATGATGCTGCCTGTTGGTTTGTCATATTTAGCCTTTATAATTTTGAGATGTT
Organism: Oryctolagus cuniculus; assembly: GCF_964237555.1. Lineage (NCBI taxonomy): Eukaryota > Metazoa > Chordata > Mammalia > Lagomorpha > Leporidae > Oryctolagus > Oryctolagus cuniculus. The sequence goes on along the minus strand of NC_091440.1, from coordinate 121,251,076 downwards.
CCTTCCATGCTTAATTTTGGAAGGGTTTTACCATGAAGGGATATTAAGTCTTAGAAAATGTTTGCTCCATATCTACTGAAATGACCATATGGTTTTTGTTCTTCATTGTGCTGATGTGATTTATGATGTTTATTGGGGGTGAATGTTGAACTACCCTTGCATCTCTGGGATAAATGCCACTTGATAGTGATGCATGCTGTGTGTTATTATTTGGTTTACTAGCACTTTGTTGAGTTTTTTTGCATCTGCGTTCATCAAGAATGTAAGTCTGCAGTTTTTGTGCTGTCTTTTTAGTTTTGGTGTCAGTGATGCTGGCCTCATAAAAAGAGTTTGACAGAATTCTATGCTATTCAATATATTGGAGTAGTTTAACAGTATTGGAGGTAGTTCTTCTATGAACGCTTTGTACAATTCAGTCGTAAAGCCATGAGACCCTTGACTTTTGCTTGATGGTAGACTTAATTACTGCTTCAATCCCATTGCTTGTTATGGGTCTGTTTCGATTCTCCATGTATTCTTGACTTAACCTTGGTAGGTTATTTATATCCAGGAATACATCCATTTTCTTGAAGTTGTCCAAGTTGTTTGCATATAGTTATTCATAGTGATCTATTTCATCCAAGTACTAGCCAGGCCTCTCCTTCTTAACTTCTGAGATCAGACAAGATCTAGCATTTTTAGGGCGATATGGCTATGATGCTTTGTATTTTAGGATGTTGGTTATAATGGCTCCTTTTTCATCTCTAATTTTATTTACTTGAGTTTGTTCTCTTTTTTTCTTTGTTAGCCTGCCTAAGGGTTTGTCTGTTTTGTTTATCTTGTCAAAAACCAACTTTTTATTAATTGATCTTTTGCAATTTTTTTTTTTAGCTTTAATCACTTATTTCTGCTCTCATCCTAATTATTCTCACCTCCTGCTAACTTGGGATCTTTTTTTTCTTCTTTTTTTCTATGTCTTTTAGATGTATCATTAGATAATTTATTTGAGTCCTTTTTTTAACATAAATACTTTATACTATAAATTTCTCTCTTAATGCTGCTTTTGCTGTATCCACAGACTTTGTTACGCTATATTTTCATTTAATTCAAGAAACTTTCTGATTTATTTTTTAATTTATTCAGTGATTGATTCGTCATTCAGTAGCATGTTGTTTAATTTCCATGTAGTTGTAAAATGTTCTGTTCTTGTTGATTCTGGTTTTATTCCTTTGTGGCCTAAGAAGATACATGCATACCTACTTCTTAAGAGTTCTAGAGGTAATTGTTTCTCATATATGTGTGTATATGTTTGAGAGGCAGAGAGAGAGAAAAAGAGCACTCTGTGTCTCACTGGTTCATTCCTTGGAACAAGTTGGATCAAGAGCTAAGAACTCAAGCTAAGTCTCCCACCTGGTTGCCAGAATCTCCAGCCAAGAGCTGCTGCCATCCATGGTCTTTTTTGTCAGGAAGCTGAAATCTAGAGTAGACCCAGGTATTGAACATAGATACTCTGATATGAGACATGGACCTCTTAACTGGTGTAATAACATCTAGGACAAACATCTGCCCTCTGGCATTTGTTTTTTGGCATTGTATAAGAATTATATTGAACAGTGAGAGGAAGCTCATTGAAAAAAGTTATCTGAAATTAGATGTATTTTTAGAATAAAAATGATATTCAGAATTTGGTGACTATTAGTATTATTTTAATAAATCACATTGGAAAAGAGATGGTCAGGGGTGGCCATATGGTGCAGCTGTTAAGACTTTGCTTGGGATAATCACATCGCATATCAGAAAACAGTCTTTCAAGACCCACCTCCTTTTATATTTCAGCTTCCTGCTAATACATAACCTGGGAGGCAACAGGTTATGGCTCAAGTACTTGGGTCCCTGACACCCATGAGGGAGACCTGTATTGGGTCCTGGGCTCCTGGCTTTTTCCTGGCCCAGCCCTGGCTGTTGTACATATTTGGAGAGTGAACAAGTTGGTGAAAGAGCTCCGTCTCTTTCATGTATAAGTAAGGTGAAAATAAATACATTAAAAGAGAAATCATTACTAATGACAGCTTTATAAATCATTTGAGATCTTATCTTTCTAATTGTTTACTTACATAATTTTAGGCATTGAAACAGTGTCAATAAATATGATCAGATGATAAATTGATTCAAGAAGGAATCATTTTTGCGGCATATCAGTTTCTGTGCAAATACTAGAGTTACTCCCTACTTGAGGGCAACAAGGAGCATAATCTAGCTTTTTACTCTGAGTTACTGTTACAGGTATTACCAGAACAAGAAAGTGCTCCTCAAAAAATATCTAGAAGATGTAGATTTTTAGGATTTTTTAAAAGGAAAGCCACTTCTTCTTCTTCTTCCTCTTCCCCTTCCTCTTCTTCTTTTTAACATTTATTCATTTGAAAACCAGAATTACACAGAGAGAGGAGAGGGGGAGAGAGAGAGAGAGAGAGAGAGAGAGGTCTTCCATCTACTGGTTCACTCCCCAATTGGCTGCAGTGCCTGGAGCTGCGCTGATCTGAAGCCAGGAGCCAGGAGCTTCTTCCAGGTCTCCCACGTGGGTGCAGGGGCCCAAAACCTTCGGCCATCTTCTACTGCTTTCCCAGGCCATAGCGGAGGGCTGGATCGGAAGTGGAGCGGCCGGGTCTCGAACCAGAGCCCGTATGGGATGCTGGCGCTCCGAGGCAGGGTGTTAATCCACTGCGCCACAGCAGCAGCCCCAGCGTCTTCTTTTAACAGGCTCCAGCTAACACCGGGATGGCTTTCACAGAATAGGAAATTTATTATTATTCTTTTTATTCTTGCGGCCGATAGAGGCTGACGAGTAACATAGGGATAGAGAAAATATAATTTTAGAAAGCTACTTAATAGAAAGTAAGATTTCATGTTAGTTGTCTCTTTGAGGAGCTGAAGACATTCTAACAAGAAGTATTTGGAAATTATCGACATTATAGTCCTGAAACCAAATGAAAATGTTACCTAAGTTACGGATTATGCCAGGAAGGTTGTCTTAATGTGATGATTAGTACTCTTTCTATGTAATTATACAAAGTAAAAGAGAAAACTCCTGTATTCATCTATCTGGTTACTGAATTAGATCCTCTGTATTACTTACATGCGTTGTTTTATAATCAAATGAGGGAAATGAAAGTAACTAGTTAATACGAGTCCCTTCTGTGACAATATTGGCTATTAATTTCTTCATATTTATAAAATCATTTTTTCAACTTAATGTTTTCTCTTTTTGATAAAACATTATAAATTCATATTATAGTCAAAGGCCAATTGGTGGTACTAAAAGAATTGATCAAATAAGTGGTTTTTTAAAATATTTATTTACTTGAAAGGTACAGTGACAGAGAGGGAGATACAAAGAGATCTTCCATCCACTGGTTCACTCCCCACATGGCAGAAGCAACCAGAGGTTGGGCAGACTGAAACCAGGACCCAAAAACTTCATCTAAATCTCCCATAAAGGTGGCAGGGAACCAATTAGTTGGGCCATCATCTTCTGCTTTCCCACGTCCAAGAGCAGGGAGTTGGATCAGGAGAAGGAGATAGGACTCCAACCAGTGCTGACACAGGATGCTGGCATTGCAAGTGAGTGCTTAACCTGCTGGGCCACACACTGGCCCCAACAAACAGAAAGTAAAAAGAATACCCTAGCAAGAAAATAGGCAAGTACTATAAACAGCAATCAAATGAACAGATCTTCAACTTCACTCACATATGCTTTAAAATAGTCACAAAACCATTAAATCTATACTAAAATATAATTCCTACTAGTTTGTTTGATAAAGTTTTAAAATTAAGTTTGACAAAACACTAAAAAATAACATTTTAATATAGGTATATAGTTCCTTATTTATAATTCCAGATATTTTGTATTTCATTTTGTAATTAAAAACTTGTGAAAAATACTATAACATTTTTGTTGTATTTTGTTGAATACCTAAACTGAAGTGATATGAGGCTATTCATTTTGTGTGAATATTCATATATTTTATTTCAGAAATATCATTGGCCCAGACTTCCTTAGTAGTGCTATGTGAGGTGTGTAATATACAAAGTATTATATTCCTATAACATAATCTTTTAAAGTTCAGTTCACCTTTGGGATTTTGGATAATGTTTTTGGCCTACATTAAACAGTTAAATTTAAGCGTATCCTTATCTAGAAAATTGTCCAAAATTATCTAGTCTGGCTGTATTGTGAGTTAAAACTTGTGCATATTATGTAGTACCTTTCACTAATTCGAAGTCAAACTTTTTGTTTTATATAAGCAACAGATATTATTGAACACCTACAATAAGGACATTTCAGAAATTTTGTAGAAAATGGAAGTAACAGATAAGTTTATTTTGGTGAAAAAATTGTTTGAATTTAATTTTCTATGAAATTTTTGTAGCATGCTTACACGTGCCAGGCACTGTGTAAAGAAATAATCTCTTTGCCCTCCAAAAGTTTAGAGGCCTTCACAGCAAATGTATGTGAGTGCCTGGGTACAGAAGTATTGTGAAGGATCGGAGGTGATGGGGTGATATGTCTTTCTTGGTGTAAGGAAGTTAGGAGATGGAAGAAAGGAACCGGGTGGGAAATTAGAGGTGGCTTCATAGAGAATATGATTCACTTTTCAAAGCATGTTATAGTTAAGTAGAATATGTTGTGCCAAACAGAGATATGAGAAGAAATATGCTGTTTGCATGGAATGATGAGTGATTGCACTGCACGATGTGCCTGGAGGAATAGGCAGTGGTCAGATCATAAGGTCTTTGTCAAAGTAAGAATCTTGGACATCATTCTGTGGATTATGGGAAACTGTTGAAGGGTTTATAGAGGTGAGTGACATGATCCGTTTTGCCTTTTAAAAGCTCTTTTGCATAGCCGTGTGAAAACAGACCAGATGGGAATAAGGTAGAGACTTTTTGAGAAAATCATACAATTAAGGAGACAGATGCTGTAATTGGTAGCTCAGTTTTTTGGTCTTAATTTGTCAAAAGCAGTCTTCTTTATTTTCTATTTATTCATTTTCCCTCTCTCTCTTCCTTTTCCTTTTCCTCTCCCTCCTCCTTTCTTTCCCCTTCTTTTTTATTCATAGAATTATAGATCATTCATAATGACACTATCTCTTTGTAGCCTTGCAAACATGATTAATGCTAAGTTAAACAAGAGATTTTCTTTTATATCTCAACGTCTTATCTTTGTGAAGTTCAACCAGTTCTGCTATGTTGTTGTTTTGGATGTGTTATCTTAGTTTGTTCTGATTGCTGTAACAAACCACCATAGACTGCATTACTTATAAACAACAAAAAGTTATCTCTCACAGTTTTACAGCCAAGAAGCCTGAAATTGGGATGCCAATAAGGTTTGGTTCTTATGAGGGCTCTGGTAAGCAATACAGACTGTATTCCTATTATCCTTGAAATGATGGAGAGCAGAAAAACAAGATCTCTAGTGACTCTTAAAAGAATACTCGATTCATTCGTGAGGGCTGCACTCTCCTGGCCTCATCTAATCTTAATTCCTTCCTAAAGGCCCTACCTCCTAATACCATCACTTGGGAGGTAGGGTTTCAACAAATGAGTTTTTTTTTTTAAGTTTTATTTTAGGGGCCAGTAGTGTGGCATGGCAGGTTAAGACACCACCTGCCACACCAGCATCCCATGTGGGTGCCGGTATGAGTTTTGGCTGCTCCACTTCCGATCCAGCTCTCTACTGTAGCTTGGGAAAGCAGTGGAAGATGGCCCAAGTGTTTGGGCCATTGCACCCATGTAGGAGATCTGGAAGAATCTCCTGGCTCCTGGCTTTGGATTGGCACAGCTTCAGCCATTGTGGCCAATTGGGGAGTGAACCAGTGGATGGAAGACTTCTTTCTCTCTGCCTCTCCTTTTTTCTGTGTGTGACTCTGACTTTTAAATAAATAAATAAACCTTTTTTAAAAAAATGCCCACAATGGCTGGAGCTGGGCTGATCCAAAGCCAGGAGCCAAGAGCTTCTTCCAGGTCTCCCGCCCGGGTACAGGGACCTAAGCACCTGGGCCATCTTCCACTGCTTTCCCTGGCCATTAGCAGGGGGCTGGACTGGAAGTGAAGGAGCCGTGACTTGAACCACTGCTCATATGAGATGCTGACATTGCTGGCAACAGCGCAACCTGCTGCACCACCGCCTCACTGGCACCTACATATGAGTTTTAGGAGGACACAGTCATTCACTCTGTAAATATGTCACTGATTTTGACAGTTTCCATGCCTCTTCCTTTGGTGATTACAATCTTTGTAAACTGTCCTTTCAGTGTAACAGTGTGTTCAGCCACTTGCATGGCTAAACTCTGTTCCTTATCGTCACTAAGAAATGCTGTACCTCTGGAACCGTAACTTTGTCTTCAAGACTCTAACAGCAACCGTCTATTCCTACAAGGCTTCCATGTAGTATTTTCTAGAGACAAAACGCTACTCACATTGGATTCTATGTGAGCATAACTCTAGGAATATTTAATATGAATGACTTCCCCTGGAGTAATGCAAAGCAGACTCTAGATAGTTTCTTGCTTCAATCAGACTTGTATTTCAGTGTCAGAAAACTTTATACTCTTGAGTCTTCCCCACTCTCCCAAGCCATGAGTCCCTGTAGCCTCACTGAATTCTCTGTTGAATCCAGACTTACTAGAGTAGCCTCTCTCTCCGTCTCTCTCTCTCTCTCTCTCTCTCTCTCTCGACTGTTGCAAAATTCCCACTTTGTTCTAGTGTAGCCACTTTAGTTTAAACAAACTTCTTTGTTTTTGTCTCTTACTTAGGAACACTTCTGAAGGAAATCATATAATCACATTAATTAGTGCTTGGTAATTTGTGGTTTTCTTCTTAATTGGACCCTTCCTATTCCTCTTTCCCACACCAAATACTTTTGCTTGATCTTAGATACGCATATCAACCATGATCCAAAGAAACTAATTCAAAATATTAAATATATTAGGCATTAATTTCCTCTGATGTGCCCTAAAATGTTGAAAACTACGGCCTGTGCCGCTGGACTATTGACATCTTTGCTGACTCTTCCTCTGCTCAGTCTTGAAATACCAGGATTTCCTTCCTTAGGTCCCAGGCTCTCTGCTCTCCCAGTGTGTTCTTCCTGGGTTACTCCACTCAGTCTTCTATGCCAAAAACTACCCATAAGCTAATTAGTCGCAAATTTTTTCATTTCTAGCCCTAGTTTTTCCTTGGCATTTCTAGATTTATGTGCTTAACTAAAGACTTGATATCTCTCCCCAGATGTCTGGTAAGCATCTGAAAAAGCATAGCCAAAATAGAACCCATACACCTGTCCCTCTGTTTCTCTTGTCCATGGCTGTAAAGAACATGGTCTTTTTTTAAATTTTTTTTTTTTTGACAGGCAGAGTGGACAGTGAGAGAGAGAGACAGAGAGAGAGGTCTTCCTTTGCCGTTGGTTCACCCTCCAATGGCCGCCGTGGCTTGCGTGCTGCAGCCAGCGCACCGCGCTGATCTGATGGCAGGAGCCAGGTGCTTCTGGTCTCCCATGGGGTGCAGGGCCCAAGCACTTGGGCCATCCTCCACTGCCCTCCAGGGCCATAGCAGAGAGCTGGCCTGGAAGAGGGGCAACCGGGACAGAATCCGGCGCCCCGACCGGGACTAGAACCCCGTGTGCCAGCGCCACAAGGCAGAGGATTAGTCTAGTGAGCCGCGGTGCCGGCTGAAGAACATGGTCTTCTAACCTCTTTCTCAACACAAACACCTATATGTTAGAGATGGTTTTTCTCGCTCTCTTCCACGTCTAGTCTGCCACCAAATTCACTGTATTTCTCCCTCAAAGATAGTAGAAAGTCAAAGTTTTCTTCATTGGTGTCATAATTTTAGGGAACTACCTTCATCTCTTGGTGGAATCTCAAGCTTGTTTCTATACTTCATTTGAGCCTTATGACCCATTCTCTACATATGAGTCAGGATGAGCTTTTTATAATGTATATAAAATCATGTTCTCTTCTTACTTTAAAATTCACTGAATTCTCATCATCTGTTTCCCCCTATTTTTCAGAATTCTCCATGATGTGATTTAGCTTACCCCCTCAGACCATTTAATAGTAAGGTCCCTCCAGCCTGCTGGCCTGCTGGTCTTCAGTCCAGGTCTCCTGAGGTGTCCATAAGTAACTCAGACACACCATTAGTGTTTGTTTCCATTATAGTGGGAAGCGGTCACCCTGCATGGCTCAAGTAAGCTTTTCCCAACTTCTACATGACTGGCTGCTCGCTGCTATTGATATCTCAGCTTGATTGCCATCCTTTTAGAGAGAGAATCTCTGACTTCACAAGCTAGACACTCAGGTCACTGCTGATTACATAATTCAGTTTCATTCTCTGTGTAGCAGTTATCAACATTTTATCTTTTTATCTGGCTAATTTACATATCGCTTCTGTCTCTCCTTGTCTGTCTTGTTTCCCATTATATTCACATTTCTAAGATGTTATCTAACTCATAGTAGGTCTTCAATAAACATTTTAAGTCAATGGGTGAGATTAGCCATGTGTATATAGTTTATTAATAAACTGAACTCTCCTATATTTTATAGTTGAGAGAAGTAATAATTCAGTTTTTTTTTCTAACAGAGTGAAAAGCGATTCTTTAAAAATGAATCTCTGATTAGCACAAAAAGAGAAACTGAAAGTAGAATTTTAATTATTTTTTTTGTTTCTGAAAGAGAAAAAAGTATAAGGAAAATGGTTGGCTAACCTGAAGGAGTCTATAACACAGATCTTTCCAGGAACCAAAAGGGGGATTATGAGCCTCTAAACTGTTCATTTTCCTCTCGAAAACATTGAAAGGAAGCCTTTTTAGATGCCCTGAAAATCTGGTATCACCTCTGCTGATTCGAATAGTCTATTAATTCAACGTAAAAAAATTTCATGTCTAAGATCATTCAAATGAGTTGTTTAGTAGCATGCAGCTCAATCACTTGATTAAGTACATTTTTCAACTTTCTTTATGGACTGATGAATCACCTAATTGATGAGACACATATTTTCATTTAATAGCATCTTATGATTCATGTAATAAAAGCTAATTGTTATTTTTGTTACCTCGTTAATTTGATTGATATTGATAGTAACAGTGATTTGTACTTAACAAGTACCTAAAGTGATGAGAGGTCCTTGTTGAGAAAGGTTCGCAGTTCATACATGCACATTTATATTTTTTTTTCTGAAACTCCATGAGGACAGGTATCTTGTCATTTTTTAAAGATTTCTTTTATTTATTTGAAAGGCAGAGTTACAGAAAGTTGTGGGGGGAGAGATAGACAGAGAGGTCTTCCATCCCTTGATTTAGTCCATGAATGACTGCAATGGCTGGTGCTGGGCCAGACTGAAACTAGGAGCCAAGAACTTCATCCAGGTCTGCCATGTGGGTGCAGGGGCCCAAGTACTTGGACCCTCTTCTGCTGCTTTCTGGGGTACATTAGCAGGGAGCTGGATCAAAAGTGGAGCAGCTGGGACTCTAACTGGTTCCTGTATGGGATGTCAGTGTTGAAGGAAACATATTAACCCGTTATACCACAATATTAGCCTTAGGTATCTTATGCCTTCTAGGAGAGTCCACAAAAGCCTAGCTTCATGTTCCAATGAAATCTTACAGGACAAAAATGTCGTTATGTATCTGTACGATGTAAAATGATCAAATCAGTAATTAACAATTCCATATGTATCAGTTAAATATATACCCCAGTGTTCCCAACATAAAAATTTATGATTATTTTTCAAAGAAACATAAATCTCTTGCTTTCAAAAATAGGCTGCTTTTGATTTCTAAAAAATATATATATAAAAATACAGCTAATGTACAATGTAGGTTAAAGATAGATTTATTTCAGCAGTGTCTTTGACAGTCAGAATAGTGGCCCCATGCAAGAATATTCACATTGTAATCACAGCAACCTATTAATACTCGTATTATTGGATAGCAAGGGGAAGTTTAAATAGCAGATGAAATTAAGATGGCTAATCAGTCGATCTTAAGTGAAGAGATTGTTCTGGACTATGCAAATAGACTCAGTATAATCGCATGGCTTTTTAATGGACAAAGAGAAGACTGCGAGATGGTTTCCTGAGAAAAACTCAGTCTACCACTGCTGGTGTTGTGCAAGGATAAGGGGCCACGAGGCACTGAATGTGGGCAACCTTTAAAGGAGCTAGAAAAGGCAAGAATGTGAGTTGTCCCCAGGAGATTTCAGAAAGAGAGGGAGCCCTGCCAATACCTTAAGTTTAGCTCAGTAAGACCTGTTTTGGACTTCTGCTCTCCAAAAGAGAATAAATATATGTTTCTGAAGCGACTAAATTTGTGATAATTTGGTACAGAAGTAGCAGGAAATTAATACAGTTTTTTTCCTTCGCTTTTCTTCTCAAAAAAAAAAAAAGAGTATGTTTCAAGGGAAGATGGCGGATTGGTTTCTGTGTGTATATGTGGTAGCTTTTCAATTCAGTTTTGTTTTTCTTTTTTAAGTTCTTTTTGTTCATTGTGTAGAGCCTTTAGGTCCTATAGTGCAAGAAAACCTAGGCAAATCTGGGCAATGTAAGTTAATCACAAAGTTCAAGTTATCTGCCTTTAGCATGCATTTTAAGTTATTATCGCTTAGAGAAGTAAATGTGGAAAATAAAAAAAAAATACAGTGAAAACCTAATCATTTTGATCTACCCAATTTAGAATATATAACCATTTTTAAAATGTTGGGCAGCAGTTTCTTTCTCTCTTTAACAAAATAAAAATGATGCAAATGAGGTTTTTATTTGAGCTTGCAGAGGGGATGCTTAAAATACTTAAAGAACAACCTATTTTAAAGCATTTTCAAATACATTAAAAAACATATTTAAGAAGAAACAGCTGATGCACTAATTGCAATTATTCTTAGCTGTCCATTCCATCAAATGCCTACTCAATCTTTACTAAGCAACATTTTCAAACTTTAACTTGCTAGATGTATAACAGAGCCCTGTCTTAAGCATGCAGTGACAATTTAATGGGAGCAATAGGTTCACAGAATGAAAATGTCTACAATTTGATATTTAACCTTATTTTGGCATTCTCCACCATGTGCTCCTTCAAATGATTTCTGAATTTGTCTGCTGTCAGATGTTGGCACTTACAAACTCAGATTCTACATCTCCATCTTGTCTCTGTTCACTACTTCTCCACACACACAGGACCTGTCGTGCTAGAATACCCCGCTGTTCCCCAGAATGGTCACAGTCTCTCCTGCTAGAGGAATGAGTGCAGTGTACGTTTGCAGGAAGCATGTCAGCTTCCTTCAGCCAACCAAGGCTCGTGCCCCCTGGAGGATTTCTGAGTCACCCAGGATTCAGTAGCAGTCAAGTTCTTTCCCTTAGAAAGTTTTCCCCGACTCATCCAGCACTGGCTGAATGCCCTCCTCTGTTGCTTTCTGCACCTTTTAGATGGTTTTAGGCCAGGTACCCTCCCATTGTAGCACTTGGCCCAGTGTGTCGAAATGACTTGTTTCTTTCTCTGACCCTTAGTTCCTGTAAGTTTCTTTAAGGTAAGAATTGGTATCTTGTATATTATTCTATCTCTGATGCTTAGCACAGTACTGATATAAAACACATTTTCAAAGAAAAAAAAGCTGTTAACTAGATGAACCAGTGAATATACAAAAGATAAATAGGGGAATGAGCCATTGGGAAATGTGAAGAGTGTAGAGGTTGTTTTGGTGTTTTTTTTTCTTTATTGTGAGCGGTCATAGATCTGGAAAATAATTTAGAAATTCAGGTTTTTCTGTTATTGTCATTCTTGAGGAATCTGATTTCCCAAGTTATATATCATGCTTTATTTTGTTGTTTTAATTCTGACTTTTTCATAATTTTTATTTGTTTGTTTTGCCTTAAAATACACTTAAAAAGACAATATTGTAAACTTTGATCTTAAAAATAGGTTCCCTTGTTTCACATGAAATAATTTAACTAATAATGAATTAGGATGCAATTTAAGAGAATTCCAGTTTGTAAGTTTTTTTTTTTTTTTTTTTTAGTTTATTTTATTTTAAAGAGTTACAGAGAAAGAGAGAAGGAGAGACAGAGAGAGAATGAGTTCTTCCATCTACTGGTTAACTTCCCAAATGACTGCAATGGCCGGAGCTGGGCAGATCTGAAGCCAAGAGCCAGGGAAGACTTCTAGATCTCTCACGTGGGTGCAGGGGCCCAAGCTCTTGGGCCATTTGCTACTGCTGCTTTCCCAGGTGCATTAGCAGGCCAGAGCTGGGCAGCTCTGAAGTCAGGAGCCAGGGACTTCTGGGTGTCCTCCCTGGGTGCAGGGGCCTGGCCACTTGGGCCATCTTCCACTACTGCTTTCCCAGGCTCATTATCAGGGAGTTGGATTGAAAGTGGAGCAAGTGGGACACAAACCGGCGCCCCTATGGGATGCTGGCACCTCAGACAGAGACTTCACCTGCTATACCAGAGTTCTAACCTCTAGCTTCTTACTAGTTACCATCATCCCATAGACATCTGTTTCTTCTGTTAAAAAAAGTGTTGAAAAACTCATTTCTGCAATAATGTATCATATATTCATCATTTTATAGTTTTAGAATTTATTTATAATTCTGAATACTAATACATGAGTATATTCAGTAAATGATTATAGAGTTATGCCTTTAAGATACTTAATTACTTGATCAATCATCTTAATTCCCACAGAGAAACACACTCTGCAGCTCATTCAGACCAACCACCAAATCCACAGATGAGGAAAGCGCATTCCCTCTCCTTTAGCTAATTGCGAGCATCAGACACCCACTTCTGACCTCACATTATGTACACTATACCAGATTGGCAGAAATGCTACCGCTTCCAGAAGTTTTGGTGAAACTGCACTTGTAATCTGAAGTCTTGATTGGAACTTGACAGTACAAAACAGAGGGTGAGAACGACCCAGGGAGGCTAACATTAGAGGGAAGGGAGCGAGGCTCACACCCACACAGCCTGTGGAGAGGCCGGGTCATGGACACAAAGTATCTTTAAATCCAGGAGCTTCTGTAAAACGAGGTTGTCAAGACCTACTTCAGAAAAGTGGATTCCAGAGATTAGCAAGCCTTAGTATTTTCTGCTTCTTGTTTTCCAAGATCAGTTAAGGATCTTGTCTGCTCTAGGCTGGTGATTTGCAAGAACCAGAGGGCTGAGAAAGGCAAATACGAGACACCTGCTGCACTGTCCCATAGACTAACCAACGACTATTGTTAAAAACAGTGTTAAAAGCCACTGAGAACTTGAAATGTGGCTATTCCAGATGGAGGGTGCTAAGTTTACATTATATTCAAAGACATAGTAAGAAAAGAAGAGCTGAAAATATGCAAGTTTTCATATTATGTTAAGGATATATTTTACTAAATTGATCTTCGGTATATGAAGATAATTGAAAATGAAACGTGATGAAGGGCGGGATAGGAGAGGAAGTGGGTGAGGGGAGGGCCACCGGAGGGAAGGAGGTCGGGGGGAAGCCACAACAATACAAAAGATGCATTTTATATTCTACTTAAAACTATTGGTTGAACTCTGTAATTAATACACAATTACTCTTAGGTGTTTAATCAATGCTATAACTAGTACTCAAATAGTATTTTACACTTTGTGTTTCTGTGTGGGAGCAAAATGTGGAAATCTTTACTTAACATACGCTAAATTGATCTTCTGTATATAAAGATAATTGAAAATTAATCGTGATGTGAAGGGGAAAGGGAGAGGGAGTGGGAGAGGGGAGCGTTGTGGATGGGAGGGAAGACACGGGGGCGGGGGGAGGCTATTGTCCATAAGCTGTACTTTGGAAATTTATGCTCATTAAATAAATACAAAAAAACATAAAAAAGGATATATTGGATCAAATAAATTCTCAAAATTATTTTCACTTTTTCATGTACTTTGTTTTTCATGTGACTACTTAGCTTAAATTACGCAGTGTGAGGAGCATGTTAACATCCTGCTTACGTGCCCCTGTTCTGCATTAGAGTGTCTGCTTTGAGTCTTGGCTGTTCTGATTCCAGCTGTCTACTGAAGAAGACCCTGGGGAGCAACAGGTGGTTGGTTAAGTGGTTGAGTTCCTACCACCCAGGTTGGAAGCCTGGATTGATTTCTTGGTTCTTGCCTTTGGGTTGGCCCAGCCCTGGCTGTTTTGGGCATTTGGAGAATAAACTAGAAGATGGAATAGCATTCGCTCATACTTTCACAATCTATCAATCCCTCTCTCTCTCTCTCTCTCTCTCTCTCTCTCTGTCTCTCTCTCTCTATATCTCTCTCTCAGTCTCTCTCTCCTGGTCTCCTTGGTTTTCTGCTTCTAGGATTAAAATATTTATATATGTTATTTGTTATATATTTCTGTTGAAAGTAGTTAAGGTAAGTAACATTAAAAAGTCTAGGGCCAGTGACTGGTGTTCTCAGTCACCATTCAGAATGGATGAGCAACACTGACGTTTTAAGATTTGAGTATTGTTACGGCCCTTGTCTATACTCTTGTGGCACAGTGGCTTTTCTGCTTGTTGAATTCTTTTTTTTTGGTGGGGTGTTCAGCTTGTGATTATAAAATCAGTAGAAAGTAAGTGTAAAAATTAAAAGAAAAAATAAGGAAGGATGAAGGAGAGTGGGATTTTGGGCAGGAGGGAGGAGAGGGTGGAAATATCATTTTGCTCTTAATTATGTATATATGAATTACATGAAATTTGTTTACCTTATGTAAACAAAATTTTTTAAAAGGATGGATGGCCACTGTCTCCTAGCAGAATAGTTCTCAGTATGCAGCAGGATTCTAGACACATTTCTGAGTGGAGACTTGGGAGAGTTACTGATTTATAAAAAATAGAAAGCAACCATTGTCTTCTACCCCTCTTTCCTGGTTCTCTGTACCCTATTTACCCCACAAGGGAGGCAGCAAAGTTATGCCTACATGAATGTTAGAAGCATTCTGACTCTGTCTTACCCCAGAGGCAGATCTAGCATGTGCCCTGGCTTGAGACTGAAAATTCTGAATTGGAGAGCAGTAACCTGCAGGTCATGACAATGAGCTTCATTTAAAAAGCAGTTTATGGTTAAATTCATGCCAAAGGTTTTTTTTTTTTTATAAATTTATTTATTTGAGAGGCACAGTTACAGAGTAAGGGACAGACAGAGAGTGGTTGTCCATCCGCTGGTTCACTCCCCAGATAGCCACAATGGCCAGAGCTGGACTGATCTGAAGCCAGGAGCCAGGAACTTCTTCCCAGTCTCCCATGCAGGTACAGGGGCCCAAGCACCTGGGCCATCTTCCACTGCTTTCCCAGTCCATTAGCAGAAAGCTGAACCAGAAGAGGAGCAGCAGGGACTCGAACTGGCACCTATAGGGGATGCTGGTGACACAGGCAGAGACTTAACCTACAGGTCACCACAGCTAGCCCAAAAGTTTTGTTTCAGACATACTTCCCAAGATCTAGACTAGGGTTTAGATAGAAAATGTTCTTCAGTGCTTAATTCCTTCTAAAGGAGATCACTCTAAGTACATATTTCCATTCTTCCCTGAGTATTCTGTATGCCCAGATACGGAAAACATCATGGCCTCTGACTTCTGGGTAGCACACCATTGGCCTTTTTAATGATTAGGTCAATGTTATGTATTACAGCTGCGTTGCCATTAATATTACAGTGACATCTGCTATATGTTTACATCAGTATATAAGGAATGCCAGTAATTTTCCTGGCAATCATTGAAGCCACTAGAAAAGAATTATATTCATGAATTTGCAAAAATAACTATTGGATATTAAATGGGAAGTTAGAAAAATGAGCATTAATTTGATAATATTTATTAACCTTGTAATTCTCCAAAAACAAGACAGAAAAAGGCAAAGAAACATCATCCAATACTTTCAGGATTGTTCACTCAATTTCAGAAAGCCACATACAGGTATTTTATACAAATGAACTGAATTAATCAGACACTCAAACTAAGGTTTTCACAAGTGTGTATATATATTATGTAAAGTATATATTGTGTAATTTACATGTGTGTGTGTAATAGTTAGAAATTAGTCACTCTCAGGGAAGTTGCCGATTAGTGCCAGGGAGTCACATGGACTGCACTGTTGGCCATTGAAGATTAGGAAATGGAATTTTTAAAAGCCCAGCAAATAAAGCGGAGACTGCAGAGTTTGTGATCTGCTTTTTGGCAATTTTTGAGTGTTAATGTTGGCCTTACAGCTAAAATACACAGAAAAATTCTTGATTATTGGTTAAAAGTCTCACTTCGCTATTTTTCTTTTTTTTTTTTTTAAAGATTATTTATTTATTTGAAAGTCAGAGTTACACAGAGAGAGGAGAGGCAGAGAGTGAGAGAGAGAGAGGTCTTCCGTCTGATGGTTCATTCCCCAGATGGCTGCAACAGCGGAGCTGTACCAGTCCGAAGCCAGGAGCCAGGAGCTTCTTCCAGGTCTCCTGTGCGGGTGCAGGCGCCTTGGGCCATCTTCTGCTTTCTGCTTTCCCAGGCCATAGCAGAGAGCTGGATTGAAAGAGGAGCAGCCGGGACAGAACCGGTGCCCATATGGGATGCTGGCGCTTCAGGCCAGGGTGTTAACCCGCTGCGCCACAGTGCCGGCCCCTATTTTTCTTTTATTTTTAAAGATCTATTCATTGATTTTGAAAGTCACAGTTACAGATAGAGGGGAAACGACCCAGAAGGAGATCATCAGTCTGCTGGTTCACTCCCCAGTGTTGACCTAGGATGAAGCCAGGAACCTGGAACTCCACTCCCGTCTCTCACATGGGTGGCAGGGGCCCAGACGCTTGGACCATCTTCCGCTGCTTTTCCCATGCCATTAGTATGGGACTGGCTCAGAAATGGAGCAGCTGTGACTCAAACTGGCACCCATTGGGATACCGGCATCACAGGCAACAGCTTTACCTGCTACTGCAACACCAGCCCTTGTTTATTTTTTCATTTTACTGAAATCTTGAGTTTTCCAGAATGGAAGGATTTAGCTATCTCTAATTTAGGGCTATGTTAAGAGAGGTGTTAATATAATTCCTAATTGGATAATGACCAAATTTCTTGCCTTCCACTAAGAAGTTTTGTAGTCTTCTAAAGGGGCTATGTAGCTAGTGCAATTACTCTTGGATATCTAGTAGCAGATCCTAGTTACTGGTGGAGGACCCATATCATATAGACAGAGTTAAAGTGTTGTGAAACCCCTTAAAACAGACTGTAGTGGCTTCAGACTTACTTTACACTCAGATCACTAGAGAATTTAGAGGACTCCATGTTACCTCTAATCTATCCGTCATACACCCAACAAGGAGAATATGTGAGGAGCCAAGGATGGATGTCGACACAGACCCAAAACCTCATGTCCAAATCTTCCATGCTGTACTTCAGGGGCATTGAACTGGGAATGTATGCCCAGGGCTTGCATAAATCTTTCCTATCTTGGCCTCCCAAGGAAGACCTTCTTGTAGTGGGCCCTCATCCTTGGGACAAGGGGGTGGCTCAGGAGCCAGGTGATTCCCTGGGAGAGAGCAGGAGGACAAAGTGAAGAGGAGAAAGAAGCAGGGGGCTGCCTGTTTTTTCTATCTGAAATGCCAGATGAAACTAGACCATGAGTAATGCCATTTTGCCATAACTTTTAGACATGCTCTGAATAAATCACATAATAGAATTTTGAAGATTTTCTTAAATATGCACCAATAATTTTTGTTGATATTACCTCCCAATGTCAGTGGTAGTAATTTCATAAATAGATGACATAAAGAGTATTTCTACATCTTAACATGGTGCTGAGATTTTAGACCTCACCGCCTTATTAGTAAGTTTAAATGAATGGAAATATATTTGTTAAAATTTTACCAGTATTAGTGAATACTTAAGGAGTATGAAGCAATATCTTTAAAGTTAGGAAAAAAAGACGATACTTAGCTGTATGTTGTAATATGCAAAAGAAACTTTTATTCATACAATAATTTATTTTTCTTACTGTTAACTCACCCACCGTGAAAAGATTATTTGGACAAAACAACAACAACAACAACAACAAACAATTGAATCTTAGAAAAGGGAATGTGTGAAATAGAGGTACTAATGGTTGCTACGTCTGTCCTTAAAAAGCTAAGGAAGCAGGAAAAAATGAGAGAATTCATTAAATTCTGATGTTTAGAAGACTCTTCCTTTTTTTTTTTTTTTTTTTTTTGACAGGCAGAGTTAGAGAGAGAGAGAGACAGAGAGAAAGGTCTTCCTTTTTGCCGTTGGTTCACCCTCCAATGGCTGCCGTGGCCGACGCGCTGCTGCTGGCGCATCGTGCCTATCCGAAGGCAGGAGCCAGGTGCTTCTCCTGGTCTCCCATGCAGGTGCAGGCCCCAAGCACTTGGGCCATCCTCCACTGCCCTCCCGGGCCACAGCAAAGAGCTGGCCTGGAAGAGGGGCACCCGGGACAAAATCCGGTGCCCCGACCGGGACTAGAATCCGGTGTGCCAGAGCCGCAGGTGGAGGATTAGCCTATTGAACCGCGGCGCCGGCCAAGACTCTTCCTTTTTTTTAAAAATACAGAAGATTTTGTTGTCTTTATTTTTATGAAGTCAATAAATGACTCAGTTCTATAGGTAGAATTAAAATAATACTGTAAATGTGAGTACTCTTTATTCAAAAAATTATTTTCTTATTTGAAAGAGTGACAGTGAGAGAGGATGAGACAGAGAAAGAGATTCTTGATCCACTGGTCATTAAATGGCTGCAACACCTAGGGCTGGGCTAAACTAAAAGTTTGAGCCTGGAATTACATGGGGTCTCCCGTGTGGGTGGCCAAGTATTTCAATCAGCATTCACTGCCTTCTTGGGTCGATTAGCAGGGAGGTGAATCAGAAGTGGAGCTGTCCAGTCTTGAATGGTACTCCAACATGGGATGCCAGTGTTGCAGGTGGTGCCTTAACCCAGTATACAGCACTGTCAGTCTAGTACTTTTAATTTTTAAGAATCAGCTTATAGTGACCCCCCAAAAAAGTGACAAAAGACAATATGAATGATAAACCTTTATAATATAGAAACAAAGGAACAGAATTTAGGCTATATGGGTTGGGTTAAGGCATTGCCTGTGATGTTGACATCCCATATCAGAGTGCTAAATCAAGTTCCTTCCAATCCACCTTCTTGCTAATGAGCCTGGGAAGGCAGTGGAGGATGGCTCAAGTAATTGGGCCCCTGCCAGCTATGTGGGAGATCCAAATGGAGTTCTTGGCTCCTGGCTTCAGCCTATTCAGATCTGGCTGTTGAAGTCATTTGGGGAGTGAGCCAGTAGATGAAAGATTCTCTCTTTCTCTCTCCTTGTCTCTCTCTCCATCTCTCATCAGTACCCTGCCTTTCAAATAAATAAAAATTCTTCTTAAACAATATATATAGCTAGCATTTTTTTGAATTGAGAGCAGAGAAGAGTTGGAGAAAATATTTACTAATTCTTCAGTTTTGATAGCTATTACCTTAATTGATATTACCATATACGTTTAGTTGAATTCAGAAAAGTAGTGACTAAAGATAAAATTCATCTAAAAACATACAGGAGGAGGAAAAAGGAAGAGTGATAGGTAATGTAAATTTTCTAAATATGCATTTTTAGTAGATAACATCTAAAAGTAGTGAATCATTTAGTAATGTATGTGAGAAAATATACTTAACTCATTTGTAGGGGAATTAAAGTATAACTGATTAATCATATTCAGTATTAACTTGTCCTACATCTCCAATAAATGAGCAACTTAATTTACAGGTAGGTATGGATTCCAGAGTGGAAAAAAAAAATTCAAGGGTTTCATTGGCTTCATTCTCATCTGGCATATGAAAAAGGCAATGAATTCCTTATCATTTAGATAACAGTTTACATTATTTCTAACATACTAGGCACAATTGCAAAATGCTTTTTTAAAGCTCAGAAAAATGATTTATATCAATAACATGTGGTGGGAAACTGGATATCAGTTCCATAGTGTCAAATTTTAGTTTTGTGTGTAATTAACACTGTCCATTCTTCCCGTTATTAATTCTAAAGTTTTCTTTCTTCTATTAAAAATAAATCTGAAGAAACTCTTTTCAACTTTGATATTTTTGATTGGTTTTCTTTCGATACTGGCTACATTTAGACTTCATTTTTATTTAAGATGAAGAAGACATAAGTGTTGAAATGTGCAACATGGTATTCTTTACTTTATGACTGAAAGGCAAATTTTTGGACATTGAAAATATCGTGAGTCAATCTGTTCTTGGAAAGGCACCAGGCAGAGTTTGCAGAGGTTTAAAATAAGTTGACACACCTTTGAGGGTTTACTCCAGCAGAATTTATTGAAGATTAATAATAGTTATATGAAGCACATGCCTTAATTCATTTTTATCCAGTAAAGTGTCATTTAACTTCTGAAATCCAAAACATACAATGTACAAGCTGTCCCAAACTTGTGAACAGGTTGTTTCAAGTAGTTTGTTTGGAATTTGGAATTCACAGCACATTTTCCTGCAAAATAAGGTTATGGATCGTGTTGGGCTAACTAGTCAGGCCAACAAAAGCTTATTTAATCCACAAATTAGAATCTGGACTACAGTTCTGACAGGACTAGAACTAATAGCTTGTGGGGGGTGGGATGGGACTGAGCTTCCAGTGGGACAAGTAAAGCATTTATTTGTTTTTCCTTTTTTTAGATGCAGGCGTGACCCAGATAAAGATAATGAGATAAAATTTTGTTTTCAAGACTTTTAACTTCCCCTTATGCTTCTTCACCTTCTTCTTTTATGTTTTGGTTTCCTCACCCTTCAGTTCTGCTGACTGTTCTTTTTCAGATTCTGAGAACTCAAAGAGTGGATGGGGTAGCCTAGCATCCTTTTTGGCTCCAAATGCCTAAACTAAATTCCCTCACCACCCCTCCTGTGAACCCTCTCTAGTATTGTCATGATGACCTCTAGGAAATGTTGGAAGAAATAAAGGTTGACCAAATTAATGAACATTCAATTAGAAATGATAGTCTCTTTGTATAAATCTTACCTTGTTATTGTGTCCATTTCTCAGCCCCAGTTTTTTGAATCTAAGGATTTCAGGGTGTGTAATGCAGGAAAATACAAAGTTCAATCAGAACATAGTCATTTAGTTTATTTGGGGAAAACTGCTATCTTTCTAGAATTAGAATTCCCTTTCTTCTAACTCCTTTTTTTCTTTTTTTGTCTTTGCCTCCTGTACTTGTTTCCACGGCTTATTCTATTTTGCTTCTAAATCAGCAGCATTTTTGTTGCTGCTATATGGATGTTGATATCTTGTTTTTTTTTTTTTTTTTTTTAAGCAAGTAGTGGCTAATTGTGTATACAGGGTCTTTAGAAGGGAGTTTCATCAGTGACTTTGGTGGTTTTTACACAGCCCAGGCAGAGAGCAAGGACCCCATGTATTATCATAGTTACTTAATTAAATTACTTTTATAACAATTTTAAATCCATTAGTATGTGAATGTCTGGTGAATTTCCAGATTGCATCCCAAGTAGTATTCATTGTATTACCTGATCTATTTACTATCATGTGATTTCTGATCTTAGCAAATGTTGTGTTCATTTGCTATTTAATAAATTAGTCCAATCTCTAGATCTGTTTCTTGGGTCTGTTGCTTCTCTATTTTGCTCCCTACTCTTGTTTACTTTTTTCTTTTCTTTTCTTTTTTTAGTATATACCTGGTAAATCTGTTTACTTCTGCTTAAAGATGGTCTGTAAAACAGAAAGTCATTGGAAACTGTGTACATTTCCCCAGGAATGAGGCAAACTGTTTAGTGTCAGTTTCTTAACAATTTTCATAAGAAAGATTTTAGATTTATTTAATTCCTGATAGAGTTTTTTCTTAGAACAGTTCAGAGAAAAGCATGTTATGTCTCTTCAAAAATTTTGCTAAGTTCTTCACCCTGAACACATTTAAATTACTTCACTTTTATTTTTGAATCTGCTGTTTCCAGACAGTAAGAAAAAAAAAGGATTAGTTCTTTAATATAAATTTACAGTATATATGAAATATTTAATTTTTTCTCATTGCTATATTTAATAGCTAAAATTAGTTATGTTGAATATGTCAGGCTAATGTCTGTAGCTGAAAGATGATACTTTAATTTACACATCAGAATTTTGCTCACAAATCAGTTAAGGATAATCTTTTTTTAGGTTAAGTAACTAGGTGGGTTAAATACATGTGTCAGAGGAAAAAAAGTCATTGAGTTCTTTCTGGTCTTAAGACCAAAACTTGTATAGTGCATATTATGTGCAAAGCACTGTAACTATTGCTTTATGTATATCCATTGATTTTATCCTTACAGCTTCACTTGAAAATGGGGAAACTGAGGCACGTCAAGGCCTAGTGAGTCACAGAGACAGAATGTAAACCAGGACAGTTGGCTGTACATCTCACCATGTCTTTTTTTTTTTTTTTTTTAAGATTAACTTAATTATTTATTTGAAAAGCAAATTGACAGAGGGGAAAAGCCAGAAAGCCAGAAAGAGGAGTCTTGCATCCTCTGGTTCACACCCCAAGTGCCCACAAAATCCTGGATTGGGCCAGGCAGACGCCTGGAGCCAGGAATTCTACCCAGGTCTCCCACATGGGTGCCAAAGGACCCTCATACTTGAGCCATTATCTGTTGCCAGCCAGGCAGGCTAGCAGGAAGTGGGATCAGAACTGAAGGAGCCTGGCCTCTCACCAGGCACTCTGATATGGGAAAAAGGCACTCCAAGCAGGAGATACTTAACCCCCTGTGTCACAGTTCTGCCCCATCCATCAACTCAATCATGATATCAGATAGCCGCACAAGAAGGAAACAGATCATATTCCAATTCTTCTGTAACACAAATGGTTCATACTAGAGTACTAATGAATATAATGAAGAGAAGCCAAACTGTAGTTCAGAACAACTAATAAACACAAAAGTAAAAGTTATATCTAGGTTCATGAAGAATCAGTAGAGCTCAAATCAATGATTTGGTATTTGGTATTTTGTGTTTTGTGATCAATCTTGTTTCAGGTTTTTTTTTTTTTTAAAGTTTTTATATAAATCAAATTCTTGATATCATAATCATCTTAAGAATTAGGGTCTAGTTTGGCTCTATTATGGTACTGAGTTGTATGTAAGAAAAGAGAACTTTGAGATTCTTTGACTTGGGGCCAGCGCTGTGGCATAGTGGGATAAGCTGCTACCTGCAGCGTTGGCATCCCATGAAGGTACCTGTTGGATTCTCAGCTGCTCCACTTCTGATCTAGCTCCCTGCTGATGTGCCTGGGAAAGCAGTAGAGGATGGCCCAAATGCATGGGCTCTTGGACCCATGTTAGAAACTTCGAAGAAGCTTCTGCTCTCAGCCTGGCCCAGCTCCAGCCTTTGCAACTATTTGGGGAGTGAACCGGAAGTTCTCAAACTCTGTCTTTCCCTCTCTCTCTCTGTAACTCTGCTTTTCAAATAAAATACATAAATCTTAAAAAAAAAATACTTTCACTGGTGAAGCAACACTTTGTAAGATTTTTACAAATCTGTCTTTCCAATGGTTTCCATGTGAGGGTATGTCGCTGTTTCTAGTGATTAAGAATATCTACATGTCATACTAAATTAGACCGACGCAAATTAATTTGAATTATTCTTAGAACTGAAATGTAGTACAAGAGAAATGTACAGACAAGACTCCACTTAGGATTTTTCAACTTTACTGTGGTTCAAAAGAGATACACAGTCAGTGGAATCCATGCTTCAGGGTTTGAATTTTGAGGATCCTGGGCAAGTGTGGCTTCTCCAGAGAGCTGCAGCTTTGAGTCAGTGCCATTGACCTGAGGCCATCAGCTGGTGCTCTGCAGTGTGCTGTGTTGCTACATTATGGTGTTTGTAAGTTAGTTGCATTAGGTGAATTTTCACTTAACAATATTTACAACTTAGGATAGGCTTATTGGGACATAACCCATCATAAATTGAAGATCTTGATGTGGAGTGAAATAAAAATTCTTTTCTCTTATCAAATGGAAATGATTTACTTTGAGATTATTATTATTTTATTTTTATAATGCTGATTGTATGGATTTCCCCAACAATATCTAGAATATCTTATTCTTTAGTATTTTTTGTTCTTTTATCTCAACATGTTTTAAATTTTCTTCCCTTATTAATTTCTCCTAACTTTGCATTTTTTTCTATTAGAGCTTTCTTTAATTTTCATTTTACCAAAACTTCATCCATAACCTTTTTTAAAGATTTTATTTATTATTTATTTGAAAGGTAGAGTTACAGAGAGTGAGAAGGAGAGAGAGAAAGATCTATCTGCTAGTTCATGCCCTAAATGGTCACAATGTGGAGGTGGGCTGATCCGAAGCCAGGAGTCAGAAGTTTCCTCCGGGTCTCCCATGCAGGTGCAGGGGCCCAAGGACTTGGGCCATCTTCTACTGCTTTCCCAGGCCATAGCAGAAAGCTGGATCAGAAGAGGTGCAGCCGGGACTAGAACCGGTGCCCATATGAGATGCTGGCACTGCAGGCAGAGGATTAACCTACTAGACTATCGTGCCGGCCCCTCATCCATGATCTTTATTTTCTCTTACTGCATCAGTCCATTTTAAAACAACCTCACAAATTATTTTTCTCTTACAGTTTCTTTCATAATGATAGATTTCTTAGTTATACTGTGTCTCTGTCATTCCTGCCCAGAAGTCAACTGGGTTCACAGAATTAAAGAATAAACTGAACTCTTTCAAGGAGATTGTTAGATTCCTGAAAAGAAAGAAGATAGGCTGATTATGAATTTTTCTGTTTATACTGATTATTCCTCCCATAATCCCTGTGTCGTTAATACTGTTAGATCATGTCTTTGTAAATTTTGTTTCATTCTAACTTGGAATGACAGTGCAGAATTTGTCAAATCACTTAAGATGAACAACATCAATGCCAGTAAGCATAGCAAAAACAAAAAAGAAAAGGGAATTGAAATAGATACGTCAAAGATATCTATACTCCCATGTTCATTTCAGCTTTATTCACATTAGCCACGATGTTAAAACGACCTGACGATTCGTCCATGCATGAACGAATAAAGAGAATTTCCATTCATGTGTCTTTTACTCTACCAGCTTAGAGAGAAAGAAAGTCTGCCACTTGACACAATGTGGATGGATCCCGTGGATTTTATTCTAAGTGAACCAAGCCAGTCAAGAAAGACATATATTGTATTATCTTACTTATTTGTGGACTATAAAAAGTCAGTCTCACAGAAACAGAGAATAGAAAGGAGGTTACTGCAGACTGGGGGTAAGGGAAGTGTTGGAGAAGGCGGAGATATGAATCAAAGGACAGAAAATTCCAGTTAGACTCAAGGAATTGTGTTAAGTGATCTATTGCACTGACTGATAAGTACATTTAGTATTAATGTATATTTCAAAATTGCTAATAGAATAAATTGCTAATATTCTCACCACACACACAAAATGATATATTGGTGAGATGATAGATATGTTAATTAGTTTGATTGAACCTTTCTACAATGTATGTGTAGAGCAAGCATCCATTGTATCCTGTTACTATATATAATTAGTATTTGTCAATTGAAATAAATACCTTTAAAGAAAAAAGTTAGACATCTAACCAGGGTATTTTTAAAATAGATGTTTATGAGGCAGGGAAAGAGATTTGTCTGCTGGTTTATTCCCCAAATGCCTGCAGTGGCGGGGACTGGGCCAGGCCAAAGCAAGGAGACAGCAACTCCATCCCAATCTTTCACGTGGGTAGCAGGTATCTAGTTACTGTGAATTACCACTCGTGCCACCAGGGTTTGTATTAGCAGGAAGCTGGATTCAGGAGCTAGAGCCAGGTATTAAACTGAGATATTCCAATGTGGGACATCAGTGTGTTAATCTGAGTCTCAGCCACTAGGAGAAATGCCTGATCCATCTTGGGTGTTTTTAGTGGTTTTGATTTTTAGTTTTGTAATATGAATTACCGTAAAGCGTTTGTGCTTTTCTAACATTGTAACCTAAGGGAGCCAGAGAATACTAGTCTTCTTTATTTCAAGCTAGTTCTGGGCCAGCACTGGGGGCTGGGGCAAGGTCTCATGACAGGTCTCCTGGCTTCCCGCACTCTTTAAGCAATGCTGAATAGTTTTTTTTTTTTAATCCCTTTCATATTTTGGAATCTTGTGTAAAAGTTCTTTGAATGACTAATATATATGTCATATATATATATATTTATATATACCTGTGTATTTTTTACACTTGATCTTACCCAAAAGGCCAAGAACTGATTATGTGTACTTTATGGATATTAGAATGAATACTATAGTGAAGTTTAGGAAACCATTGATTTATTCTAATTCCTCTCCTTTTGCAAGCATATTTCTTCTAGAGTCTTAGTTTTTCATCTATAAAATGGGAAAGTAATAAATGCTTATTCTCTAATTTGAGGAATATGTAATATAGTGGTATAAAGTGCTTGCACAGTGTTTAGCACTCAGCAGCTCCCAATCTGTTAATCTTTCCCTCTCCTAATCTATTAATTGGCAATATAATCAACAGATTTGCAAAGCATAAAAGAATTAACATTCTGGTTCTTTGTTCATTATTAACAAGGTACTTGATTATTCTATAAATAAGCAAGTTATGATACTGTGTATTTATTTTATTGGCTAGACCAGCAAAAACGTGATAAATTTATCTATTGCTTTTACCTTCTTTGAAGCCATGATATAATTTTCATTTTTAAGTTAATATATTTTGAAGGTAAATCTGTACTGTAAGGGAAGGAATAGTGGTGATTGTGGTTGAATCTCTGGGTAAATCTGTTTTGGCTGAACAAAAGTGAGTCAGCAGACACTTCTACTAAAATGGCTTTAATTCTGTCACTAAAATAGCAATTATTGGTAAGGATGTGGAACAACTGGAGCCCTCACACACTGCTGGTGGGAATGCTATCAGTGGTGGTTCCTCATACAGTTCAATGCAGGATTGCAGTATGACCAAGCAATTCTACTCCCAGTTTTAGACCCAAAAGAACTGAAATCTGGGATTCACCTGCGTGTAGACTGAAAGCTGGAAAAAACTCTTGTCAATCCACAAAGAAATGGATAGCCAAAGTTGGGTTAATCATGTATTAGAACATTGCTCGGCCATAAGAAGGAATGATACATGCTACTGTATAGACAACCTTGACAACTTTATGCTAAGTGAAGTAAGCCAGACATTAAGGGACAAAGACTGAATCCTTAAACTTATGTGAAATATCTATAATAGATAAACTCAGATAGAAAAAATAGATTATAGGTTACTAGAGGCTAGGGAGAAGTGTGGTTGGAGAATTAACTGTTTAATTGTTCCAGTTCTGTTTGATGTGATGAACTTAGTTTGGAAATAGTAAATGGTGATGGCTGTACAGTGTTGTGCATGTAACTAATGCCATTTAGTTGTGCATTCAAAATAACAAATTTTATTATATATAAGAATAACTTACAAGGCATGTAGAAAGTGGCATTAAACATAAGTTTATTTTAGGGCAAGAATTTTGAAATCTGCACATACTTTTTTTATAATGGGCATTTCTGTGAACTTTTTGAGGAAATCCAGTCTGCATGGATTTGAATTTTTTTGGTACAAAGTTAAACATGTCTTTTATTTCCATCTTCCATGAACTTACTGAAGTGCTTGTATACAAAGCCATGATTTTTTTTAGAAAAATTAATTGCATAAAATATCAAAACCCATTGATGTATATACCTTAACTGAGTGAATTGAGTGGTATGTGAATTATATTTCAATACAACTGTTTAAGAAATGAGTCAGGTGAAAGTTGGTGAGGCGGAAGGAGAGCAGTACTTTCACATTTCTGTGATAAACCCTACTGACTAATGTAGCTGTGTGAAATAGGATGTTACCTCATTTAACTGTTACTGGAATGACCATGGCGCATGGTCATAGGGTGAGTTTGTACATGCTGACACCAGATCATGCTATGTGGCTGAGGGCTCCTGGGGTTCTCCAACTCAGTAGATTGCCCACTCAATCTGGGGGAAGAAACAGATGACCACGGGACTTTGGGATCTCTCTTGATAGACAGTCACTTTGGAGCTTTTCCTTCATGCCCGTATCTTTGAGCATAAACAAAATATTTGTTCTGTTTCCTGGTTTGGGAGTAAATAAAAATTATATAATCCTAAGCCATACACAACCATCTTTGAAGTGGCACCCGACTCTCTCATCTGACCTAGCTTAATATTGACCTAGATATTAACTTTTTAGATGTGGTATATTACATTTTACCCTGAAGAAAAGATATAATAATACCATACGGTGCTCCAGCAATGCAAACTAAGTTGTACTAACAATCTCCAGGAAGATAAAAGCTACCCGAAAGAGAAGGCACTATGGTACAGCAGGTCGAACCATTGCTTGGGCCACCAGCATCCCATACTGTAGTGCTGGTGTACAGTCTAGGCAACTCCACTAGGAATCCAGCTTCCTACTAACGCATCCTGGGAGGCAGTAATGGATGCCTAAGGACTTTAATTCCTAGCACCCTCCCTCTGGACTACCTGGGTGTCATACTGGGCTGCTGGCTTGGCCTGGCCCAGCCCTGGCTGTTGCCAACATTTGAGGAGTGAACCATCAGAGGGACTCTGTATGTCTTTTCTTTGTGTGTCACTCTGCCTTTCAAGTAAGTTTAAAAAAAAAAAAAGATTTATTGGTTTGAAAGGCAGAGTTGGAGGGAGGGAGGAGGGGAGGGAGAAAGAAAGAGAGAGAAAGCGAAAGTGAAAGTGAGTGCTTTTGTCTGCTGGTCACTCCCCAGATAACTTGGGCTGGGCCAGGCCAGAGCCAGGAGCTTCTTCTGGGTCTTTTATGTCAGTGTGGGAGCCCAAGCACTTGAGCCTTCTTCCACTGCTTTCTCAGGTGAATTAGCAGAGACCTAGATTAGAAGCGGAGCAGCCAGAACTGCAACCTGTGCCCATATGGGAGTACAGCTTCACAGGCAGTGGTTTTACCTGCTATGCCACGATGCTGACCTCTCAAATAACTTTTTATTTCTTTTTTAAAGACAAATCATTGTAAAAAGTTACCTAGAAGAAGTAAAACTTCAGTTAAAACTTGAACTATATATAGACATTAACCAAATAAAAATTTTGATAAAGATCATTCCAAACAGAGAATAATAGATGCACAAAAGCCTTAGTTCAGAAATGACTGCGTGTACTACAGTTAAGAAGATAAAATTGCTGTGATGGCACATTGGTCACGATGAGGAAGGTGCTCTGTGGACACTGTTAAGGGTTTTAAAATTTTATCCTAAGAGGGAAATTGAAGACCGATCTTAAGAGAAACACCATGATCAGATTTTTGTTTGAAGAACATCAATGTGGGTACTGTAAGGGGGAAAAATGGATTGGAGAGGGCAAGAGTGGGTAAAGAAAGACTAATTAAGAGATAATTATAGAATTTTAGCAGCAGATGGTGATGATTTGGACTATTATGGTGTCAGTGACAGTAGAGATAATTAAATGATTCAAGATATATTTAGAAAAAGACTTGGAGACTGAGTAGGTGTGGGAGAGTCAGGGGGAAAGCATTGAGGATTGTCTTCTAGGTTTTTTTGCCTAAACAACTGAGTGGAAATTCACTCCATTTATCGTTACAGGAAACTTAGAGTAGATGGTAGAGACGTGCTGAATTCACTCTGAGGACAGGTTGAGTTTGAGATGCCTTGAAGACATCTGAGAGAAGATGCAGAATTACAAGAGGAGTCTGAGATAAAAATATTATTCTGGAATCGTGACATACATGCATAATTGAAACTAAGAGGTTAAATGAAATTTTCCGTTGTGAGGGGGAAGACAAAGAAGCCATGCTCACACCAAGCAATTCCAGCATTACAAGGCTGGGAAAAGATGGAATGAAAAGAAACAGGGAAGCAGGATTAAAATTGAGAGCACTGTTGTAATGGAAGTAAAGAAAAGAGGGTATTTAAATAGAGGAGTGGTTGGCTAAAATCAGTGCAAGAACTGAAGAGGTTGCATTGGATTTGGTAATAGGGAGGTCTTTCTTGATCTCAGGAATAGTAGTCTTGGTGGCACTGTGTGTGGGTGAAAGCCATGCTCTGCTGAGAAGTAGCTGTAAGGTGGTTAGGTGGGAACAGAGTAGACAGCCTCTTTGAGGAAGGGCTGGAAAGGCATCAAGAAACTATGAGAGACTGAGATTCTGACAACAATTACTTATTTGACTTTTACCAAATTATTTAGTATCTCTGATTTTATGCCCTAATCTGTATGATACAAACATTAGTGCTAATTCAAAGTGTTTGTAACAGCACTTTTCAGTTTATTAAGCACTTACTAAATGTGAGCTGTGATTATCACTCATCTAGATATTTAAATATTTTTTGATCGTATAAGAATCTTCTCAGCCACAAAACTAAATTTCATACTCTACAAAAAAAAAATTCTAGCTAGGAACACCAAAAGTCAGGCCAATCAGATAAGACAAGTTATATTTTTCTTAAATAATTTTAATTATTTATTAAGTAATCATTAAATATTATAAAAACTGAGTTGCCTTTCCAATCCTTCATTTTTTTATACCCAAAGATATGCTATTATTTACATTTCCTGCTATGCCACAGTGCATTCTAAACAAGATAAAATGTATTTATTTAAAATGTACTCTATTATAGCCATTGGCTTAAAATTACTGTGAAATCATAAATTTATTTTAAAATTATTGCTTTTAAGGAGACGTCATATACTTAGGGAACTATTATTCTAGAGAGTAAATAGGCTTTACATGTGTCTTTTATTTCTACCGTGTGTTGCACGCTGTATAAAATTTTATGAAAAAATTTTCACATACAAAATCAATGAATTAAGAGATAATTTAAATATTTTGCAGAGCTTTCTATATTTTCTGTTTATGTAATATGTCTTTTCAAAATACCACTGAGATGTTCATCTTGATCAATTTCGGTTGAGTTTGTTACTTCATTATAGATCTTTTTTAGACTGATATTCCTTACACTGCACGTCAGAATGTTTAGTTCATTGCTGTGGACCCACCTAGTGTCGACTTCTCAGACTCATTTCCTTACTATATGTGTGTGCTTATTCTGAACCTCGTACAAATTGTGTGATAAATGAAATGCTTAACTATTGTTAACATTTAAATGCTCATTTCAGATGCTTAATGTTTTTATTCCTTATGGCACACATTGTATGCAACATAAACAATCTGAAAATAATTGAATACAGGTTATATGTGCAGCTTCTATGAAGCATCTTACTGCTCTTTCCAGCGTCATTCACTCGAGGAAAACAAGAGCAGTAATAATGAAAGAGGTCATTTTACACAGAAATTTGTGTGATTTATGTGCTGACGGTAGTTTTCTAAGTTTATAAACAATACTTTATTGGTCGTAATAACTCCCAACACATGGCATTTCACAGCTGACAAAGCGTTTTTCATGCACTTTGTGATATTGAATGTATCGTCTTTCAAAATTTGTATTGGTATCCCCCTAAATTACAAATGAGGCAACAGTTTCAGGAAGTTTATAGATGAGATCTAGAAATGCGCTCATTCACATGATTGTGTGGTTCAGATCCCTCTAGATAACTAAATCAGTATATTTAAGTATCTATTATAGCTGTGTACAGTATCTAGTACAAATACTGAATAAATCTGGCCTTCCACGATATACAGGATAAATGTTCAGAAGTTCACCTGATAATTAAATTAATAAAATTTAACTGCATTAGACAGTTCAATACATTTCTCTTCATTGCATTTATTTAATTTCACTTCTGGGAAAATAAAATATTTATTTAAATCAACTTAGTTTTAATGCATTTCTCTTCCCCCGCAGCGTTTAACTTCTAACTCAGATGTTTATAATGGTGACCAGTACACAGAATTTCCTGCCCTCCAGTTTTTTGTCTAAATAGAAACAAATTTGTTCCTTTCTCCTGTCTGCTTTTCTGGGAGCAGAAAATTCCAGTCCAGGCCATTCGCTGGCCCAAACCAACTTCTTAATGAATTTCTTGCTTTTTGTTTATTTGTTTTTCCCCATTCTCTCTGGATTTTGGGTTTTCCTCTGAAGAAACTGGGAGCTGGAGAGATTTTTTTTTTCTTTTTTTAAAGTTTATTCGTTCATTTGAAAGGCAGAGTGTAGGGGGAAGTCTTCTTATCCACTGGTTCACTCTCCAGGTGACTGCAACAGCCAGAGCTGTGCCAATCGGAAGCCAGGAGCCAAGAGCTTCTTCTGGGTCTCCCACATGGGTGCAGGGGTCCAAGGACTTGGAGCATCTTCCACTGCTTTCCCAGGCCGTAGCAGAGAGCTGGGGTGGAAGTGGAGCAGCCAGGATCGAACTGCTGCCCATATGGGATGCTGGCTCTGCAGGTGGTTGCCTTACCCACTGTGCCATAGCACGGGCCCCTAGAGGTTAGTTTCTGTTTAAAAAAAAGAGAAGGTGCTGAGTTCTCATCCCATCTTCATAGACATTGCCAGCCTTCTGCTTAGAGGATCGAATATATTTCTATGAAAAGACAATTCAGCTGCTGCTTCGAAATCTTCAATAAGTAAAGAGCGTCAGGCAATGAGCAACACAGAAATCTCTACAGCTGAGTATTTGGTCTGGACAGTCAGTTTGAGGGTACTGCAAAGCCAGTTATAATTCAGAGGTGTTGCTTCTGTATGAATGCGTACAGAGTGGTTCTGGTTGTCAGGCTAGAGACAGCCACAGGGGCATTGTGAGCCCTTATCCAAGGAGTCTGCCTCTGATTTGTCCAGGAAGTTACCCAGGGCTGGTGGCTTTTCTTCCGGTTTTCAGACCTGAAGTCAGCCCCAGCCCCGACCTGGCTGTAGTGGCCGTTGTTGTCTAGGTAGGCTCTGACAGTTGTCCCAGGTGCTCTGCTGCTAGTGGTGAACCACAAGTCATCAGTGAAACCCGGAGACAGACTGATAGGCAGGTAAACACTTAAGTCAACCGTGGTGGTGCAAGCCACCTGCAAATGCCCAGACACGTGGCCATTCGCTGTGTTCAGAACATAATGGATACCCCCAACAGCTTTTCTGGCCACTGAATGTGGACATTTCCTGGGCCTCACAAGAAGAGCAGTTGGTGGACAGTGCCGCCATTAGCATAATCCTTGCAGACCGTGCAGCATGCACAAAGTCTGCTGGACATCCACACGCACACCTGGCACGTGGCCTCTTGGCCACGGGTGCAGGGGCTGCTGGGAGTCGGCCATGCACCACGGTCGCTCTCCCTGAGGTCTGTACTGTACTGGCTGCCGCATCCAGTGCAGATCTCTGATAAAGCAAGCCAGGCCTGCTGACATTTTGATGTAATGGGTCACTGTCCCAAAGCTCGCTTCTCAAGATGCACTGTAAGTTAGTGAAAACACATAAATACAGTTTTAATTTTATAGATCTGCAGATGCCCATGTGTGCAGGCTTCTAACAGCACATGGGAAAATGGGATTAAATGATAATGTTTATTTTCCCATGAACTGTTTGAACACCCTCATGTGTATTTATATCAACAGCCATACATGTGTATTTAAAATAATAGATTAAATCCATTTTTGCTGTGCAGGATATGGTTAAAAATGCTGAGGTAAGCAAGTGTACAGAATTAACTGGTATGTTATTGATAGAAATAGCAGCAGTAAGGCACATGGGAAACACTTGGGAAGCACCCATTGTCCCGGACTGTACACACCTGAACATTTGACAGCCTTCTCTAGGAGTGTGTTGTGTTAGATCTCTTTACAAGGCTGGTGTCAAAGGGATGTGAACATGCTGTGTGGGAGCACTTCTGGGCACCTGCCGTGGACAGCTATGTGTATCTCAAGGAAACATAAAATACTCAGCGATTTGGGTCTGCCTTTTCTGCCCCAGGAATGTTCGCCCAATAAATAAAGATAATATTACACAACTGTTTCTGAGGAGTATATGTGAATTATGGGAAATATAGTGATAAACTTCTATAGGACTTTTGGATAGTGAGAAAAATAATAGGCAGTAGAAGACAAACGTATGCTGATTAAAGTGTTTATTGTGCATGTTACCAAATATTTATGAATATTTTAAGCTCTTTTAAATCGTTATCACTCATAGTGTATCTTAAATGGTTTCTGCAGGCATTTAGAATTCTTTTGGGGTGATGGTTTTCCAAGTACACTTTGGAGAGCGAGGACTGAGAGAGTTGTTGGAATGCTGCTCCATTCTGTCTCTGCTGTGACCCCCTTCATACACATAAATTCACTCTTATTCTTTAGTATTTCAGTTCTCCATTTTTATAAACTTTGCCTAGCTTTTATTAATTTATTAGAGAAGGATAGATTGAGAGAGAAATGCTACATGCGCATTAGTACAAAGGTGGAATCAGAAGCAAGACCTGGGTGTCCAGTTCTGGCATTTTAATATCAGATATGGGCATCCAAGCCCTGCATCTTAACTTCTAGGCTAAACATCCACCCTTGTTTTTGTTTTAGAGGAAGAATTGTAAGACTAGATAGCTTAGCTTTTTGTTAATCAGTTATAAATGGTTTATTAGCAGCTTTATATTTGTAGAATGCCTGTTTAAAATACTGTCCATACAGCCGGCGCTGCGGCTCAATTGGCTAATCCTCCACCTGCGGCGCCAGCACACCGGGTTCTAGTCCCAGTCGGTGCGCCAGATTCTGTCCCTGTTGCTCCTCTTCCAGGCCAGCTCTCTGCTGTGGCCCAGGAGTGCAGTGGAGGATGGCCCAGGTGCTTGGGCCCTGCACCCCATGGGAGACCAGGAGAAGCACCTGGCTCCTGGCTTCGGATCAGCGCTGTGCGCCGGCTGCAGTGCGCCAGCCGCGGCAGCCATTGGAGGGTGAACCAACGGACAAAGGAAGACCTTTCTCTCTGTCTCTCTCTCATTGTCCTCTGCCTGTCAAGAAAAAAAAAAAAATACTGTCCGTAAATGCAAAATTATGCATTGAAAAAAATGTATAGTCTTCCAGTTTTTTGTCCTGCATTCATCCTTGCATGCAAGCATGGTGGACTCAGGATACAGTGAGTTGTTAACAGTGCTGTGCACCATATTGGTGAAAGGTCTTTAAGGGTAGGCATATAGGGGCCAGCACCATGGCTCACTTGGTTAATCCTCCGCCTGCGGCGCCGGCATCCCATATGGGCACTGGGTTCTAGTCCCCGTTGCTCCTCTTCCAGTCCAGCTCTCTGCTGTGGCCTGGGAGGGCAGTGGAGGATGGCCCAAGTGCTTGGGCCCTGCACCTGCATGGGAGACCAGGAAGAAGTACCTGGCTCCTGGCTTCAGATCGGCACAGTGCTGGCCGTAGCGGCCATTTGGGGAGTGAACCAACGGAAGGAAGACCTTTCTCTCTGTCTCTCTCTGTTACTATCTATAACTCTACCTGTCAAATAAAATAAATAAATAAATAAACATTAAGTTGACTAATCTGGTCCTCTCCAATATTGAAATTTGTTCTTTCTATGTGTCAGACAAAAGGATCAAGGATGATACTTTGAATCTCCATACTCACTTTAGTAATCTAAACAGGTAGGAGTGCATCCAGAACTGCATATATGTACCAGAAGAGCATGATGTGTGTGTGTGTGTGTGTATATTTGGCAGCAATCAGAGGAATAGAAATGAGCTACATCTATTATTTTTGAAGTAACAGAATGTAAATGATAACTCATTTGAGCTTTTTATGACTAGCCTTTTGTTTTGGTGGCATTTTCTGTTTTTTCCTGTGCTTTGTCAGTCTGTTAGTAGGATAGCTTCTTCCTTGTTTAATTGGGTTAAGAATTTATTTAAATATGTTTTAATTTAGAGGTTGTTTGCCCTTTTTCTGTACTTAGATGCATCCATTAGAATGTCTTTTATGTAATAGTGCAATTTCCTTACAAAGTAATTGGTTTGATTTCCTTAACCAAATAAGTCTGGACATCTTTTAACATCAGTGGTGGTACTTATTGTTCCCCTGTCATACTTCCAGAATATCCAAATGATAAGATTAGATTCCCTACATTTAATGTAACGGTTTTAATTGGACAGGATCATCGCATTTTCTGTTAGTGAATTGTGGGTTTCTCTTTCAGTGAATCAAAATGTTCAGGTTGCTTATGAGGTTCAGCCCTTGGCATAATGTCACTAATGATTTCTACAGGACCTTGAAATAAAGTAACAGGAAAATCTATCAACAAAGAGATATAATGGAATATTTTTAGATCAAAAATAAGATTCAAATCATTCATAGTGGAAGAAAAGGACTTCCATGGGCAATTGCATACTTGTTCACTTTCAATGCAGTCAAAATGGCAGTGACTGTGTATTTGCCAAAATAGCATCTGGCCACATGGAAAAATGGAATGGCAGTTGTATTTGACAGGGATTATTGCCATTATGAAATTAATAAAGAAACCCATTATGTTATGAAAGCAGAGACTGGTCTATTTTTCTCTCAAAAATTTTAGGCTTTTTAAAAAAAAGTTCAGCATTTTTTCTTCTCACTGGTATTTTTTCATGGAGTATACCTTCAGTTGTACTTCTCTTCATATAATGCAGTTTCTATTGTGGAGAGTGTATGTTATTTCTGAATTTTTTCTTAAGGAGACCAATAAAATCGGTGTGTGTGTGTGTGTGTGTGTGTGTAAGTGCAGGGTTTGAGTGAGGCTGTAGAATTGATGGTTCCCTTTTGCCTGAAATGAACTCTGTTCTCTTGATCTTTTAGGAGTAATTCTCACTAGTGACTACTTAATTGCCAATAATCAATGGCTTTTTAAATGGACCTTTTTAAAAAAAATTTAAAAACTCATGGTGTTTTTCTTTCCTTAAAACTTGATCCTTTCTGTCCTTTACAGCTTTTCTCACTTTATCTCACAGAGTTTCATATTTATGAATCAAAAATTACTTTTTCTGTGAAATTGTACACACTTCAGTGTAATATTCCCATCTGTAAGTTGGAAACTATTACATGATCTACCATTATGTTAAATTCAGAGTCATTACTTTTCCCATCAGAAGGTCCCACCTTCCAAACTTCTGTTAACACTTGAGTTTTCTGTGTACTTTGCACTCCTGTATTTGTTGAATCTTGTATTTTCATCCCTGTCTGGTGAAGACTTCTTTGAGGAAGTACTTTTAAACTTAGACAAAATTGAAGGTAGGGGAGCATGTCCTAAGCTTAAGAACAGAGTATGCAATGGTCTAGCAGTATCAGTAAACATCAGTATAGAATCTTGACTTCCAGGTAGAGAACACCGTGACACCACAATGCTGTGAAATGATTGCGAGCATACAAGAATGAAAAAGGCTAGCATCTATCTGAGTTTAGAATCTAGTAGGTGTTAGGGAAGAATGACAGGTGTTGGATCAAGATAGGATTCCAGTAGGGACTGTTAACCTCAACAGATCTTTAAGGATGAGTAGAAATTAGCTTTACAAATATCAGGAAGGGAGTGGAGAAAATATTCAAGAATAGCAAGGAAGCCAAAGGATAGTGCAGAAGGACAAAACCAGCTATATACTAGCAACTATTCATGATGTGTAAGGAGAGAGCTGAGGCTGGATAAGTAGACTAGGTCAGAGCATGAGTAAGTCATATATGACATATTAAAGTGTTTTGGTTTAATAGTATCAATTATCATATCTTAAATTTGAACTATGTATAAACTCCTAAGACAGTTATATGTTTTACTGGAGTCTTTGAAATTCAGGTAAACGTTTACTTCAGAAAATAAAATTATATTGTATTAAAATAGATTTAGGATTATCATTGCACATGAGAATTTTGGTCTTTCAAAAAATGAGTTTTACTGATAACATAATACCGTTACAGGCTTCCTTAAGATTTTATTTGAGTGGTAGAGTTACAGAGAGAAGAATAGACAGAGAGAAAGGTTTTCCACCCACTGGTTCATTTCCCAAGTGGCCACAACAGGCAGAGCTGGGCCGATCTGAAGCCAAAAGCCAGGAGCTTCTTCCAGGTCTCCCATGGGGGTGCAAGGGTCCTAGCACTTTGGCCATCTTCTGCTACTTTCTCAGACCATAGCAGAGAGCTGAATTGGAAGAGGAGCAGCTGGGCCTAGAATTGGCTTAGCCTGCTATGCCGCAGTGCCAGCCACTTTTATAAATTCATCTGTCTGGGTTCTGTGGATCTCAATTTGAGAAACATTGAATATAGTTGATGCAGCTGATTGTATATATCTAGCAAGCGCTGGAGAGTTTTTAGTTTAGTTATATGCATACATAAATAATTTATGCATAATTAACCTGAAAAAGGTAGAGATATACAGCTGTATAGTATTCCATTGTATTTTCTATTCCTGATTAATGGACTTTTGAGTTGTTGCCTATTCTTTACTATTACAGGCTATTATACTGAGCATTTCTATGCATGTGGAAGCAGATTTCTAACATAAGTTACCAGAAGTGGAGAATTGCATTTGTAATTTGGATAGATATTTTCAAACTGCTGTCCATCAGCTTCTTCGATATACTTTTCTATTTGTAATATATAGTAGTGCCTCTTTCCACACATCACTAAGGCTCTCTTGGTAAGTTTTTGCTATGTTAACAACCTCTTTGTTCCTCTCTCTCTCTCCCTCTCTCTCTCTCTCTCTTTCTCTCTCTCTCTCTCTCTCTCTCTCTCTCTATATATATATATATATATATATATATAATGTTTCATAATAGTTCTGGATGGAACCTCATGGGAAGAGTCCGTTGCATGGTGGCTTGATTGGATTGGACTGAGATCCATTTGATTTCAGCTCTCTATTTTCTCTAAGACTCAGGCTGATGAATTAGCTCCTGTCAGAAGGTGCTGTTTTCATTGAGGAAGGTAAAAACAAGAGCAGGACACTGAGTCAATTCAAGCATTCCAATAGAAAGCTCTATATTGCATCAACCAAAGCAAATAATGTATCTAAGACAAAGTCAGTGGGTTCGGAATACTCCCTAAGTACAGGTCATTTTTTCCGAGGGAGAGAGAAAATGGCTTAATTCTGAATGAATAATATAATATAATGCTCAATTAGTGTTCAACAAAGTTTTGAGTTTTTTGGTCAATTTAACAGGTTAAAATGGTTATCACATTGTAGTTAGAAATGACATTTACTACAATGGAAGATGTTGAATATCTTATACATGTTTAGGAAGCATTTTGATTTCCTTTGAGCAGTTTATATATGTGTATTTTCTTGTCTTACTACTATATGGTGGGTGTTTACCCTATCGCTCTTTACCTGTCTTAGAATATAGAAATTTCCTTGGATATGGTAATTGTTGGGTATTTTTTGATTTGAATAAGGTGCCATTTGTTACTGAGAAGTTTTGCATGTTTATATAATTGGAATGATTAATTTTTACTTAATTGCTTCTGAATTTGAATCTAATGTTAGTAACAACTTCTCTAAAATTATATTTGAATTTGTTCTTGTTCCCTTCTAGTAATTTATGATTTACTTTTAAATCTTTGATCCATGTGAAAGTTATAGTCCTGTTCATATTGGTGATGAAGAAATCATAGAACATTAGTTGAGTGCCACTTATATAATTTACTAATAGAATATACTAACTTATATGTGTTTGCTTTTTTTCTTCTGTTTCATTGATTTTTTAATTCATGAATACTAGATTGTTTTAATCATTGAGAGGACTTTAGAAAATTTGTGTGATATGGAATGTAAAGGCAAAGAGAGAGAGAGGGAGAGGTCTTTAATCAGCTGGTTCATTCCCCAGATGATGGCAACGGCTGGACCTGTGCCTATCCAAAGCCAGGAGACAGGAGCTCCTTCTGGGTCTCCGACGTGGGTTCAGGGACCCAAGGACTTGGGCCATCTTCTACTGCTATCCTAGGCCATAGCAGAAAGCGGGATCAGAAGTAGGGCAGTAGGTCTAGAACCAGCACCCATATGGGGTGGTGGCACTGCAGGTGGCAACTTTACCTGTTATGCCACAGCAACAGCCTTTAGTCATCTTATTTTGAAATTATTTTTTACTTATATTTACTTAACATAGAATATTGTTTCACAAAATAACACTTTCATTATTTTACCTTGGATTACAAACAGGCTTTGGAAGTAGATATCTTGTAGAGTAGATCAGGCACCAGATTTTTAATCAAAATACTTAGGTTTAAACTGTGTGTCTGCCTCTATTAGCTGTAAAACCAGAAAGCAGTTAATTTTTATACCTGTACTTTCCTTTTTATTTATTTATTTGACAGAGTTAGACAGTGAGAGAGAGAGAGAGAGAGAAAGGTCTTCCTTCCGTTGATTCATCCCTGAGATGGCTGCTGCAGCCGGAGCTACGCTGATCCGAAGCCAGGAGCCAGGTGCCTCTTCCTGGTCTCCCAAGCGGGTGCAGGTGCCCAAGCACTTGGGCCATCCTCCACTGCCCTCCCAGGCCACAGCAGAGAGCTGGACTGGAAGAGGAGCAACCGGAACTAGAACCCGGTACCCATATGGGATGCCGGTACCGCAGGTGGAGGATTTACCAAGTGAGCTACGACGCTGACCCCATATACTTGTACTTTCCATTAGAATTGTTGAGAAAATTAATTTGTGTGAAAATTGTTGATTTTAGGTAATTTGACTAATGCTTATGAAGG
The DNA here is from genome assembly GCF_964237555.1 of Oryctolagus cuniculus. Taxonomy (NCBI): domain Eukaryota; kingdom Metazoa; phylum Chordata; class Mammalia; order Lagomorpha; family Leporidae; genus Oryctolagus; species Oryctolagus cuniculus. The sequence goes on along the minus strand of NC_091440.1, from coordinate 121,210,458 downwards.
AGGCTAGAATATTCTTATCCTTGTTCATAATTCTATGGCAAAAAGTTTATTTTTGCCTTTCTGCCTTTAATTGGAGTGTGCACCCCAGAAAAGAAGCTCTGAAAAAAATTTAGGTTGTGGGTCTTAGTAAAATTTGGGGCACAGAGTCAGTTTAAGAACAGTGTTTATTGGGCTGGCGCTGTGACATAGTGGGTAAAGCCGCCGCCTGCAGTGCTGGCATCCCGTATGGGTGCTGGTTCGAGACCGGGCTGCTCCACTTCCAATCAGCTCTTTGCTATGGCCTGGGAAAACTATAGAGGATGGCCGAAGTCCTTGGGCCCCTGACCCACATGGGAGACCCAGAGAAAGTTCCTGGCTGCTGGCTTTGGATCAGCTTGGCTCTGGCCATGTGGCTATTTGGGGAGTGAACCAGCAGATGGAAGACCTCTCTCTCTCTCTGTCTCTCTCTGCCTCTGCCTCTCGGTAACTCTGCCTTTCAAATAAATAAATAAATCCATAAATAAAAAATAGAACAGGCCGGTGCCGCAGCTCAATAGGCTAATCCTCCACCTGCGGCAGCAGCACCCCGGGTTCTAGTCCCGGTCGGGGCGCCGGATTCTGTCCCGGTTGCTCCTCTTCCTGTCCAGCTCTCTGCTGTGGCCCGGGAGTGCAGTGGAGGATGGCCCAAGTGCTTGGGCCCTGCACCCGCATGGGAGACCAGGAGGAGGCACCTGGCTCCTGGCTTCGGTTCGGGGCAGCGTGCTGGCCGTAGCGGGGTGAACCAACAGAAGGAAGACCTTTCTCTCTGTCTCTCTCTGTCAAAAAAAAAAAAAAAAAAAAAAAAAAGGCAGTGTTTATTAAGTTCATTTGTTCATTAAGATTACAAATAATGGTATAACAAGAAGACTAAATAAATCTGAAGTTAGTTTCCCAGGAAGTACATTCATAACTTTAAAGTTGTGATTTTTTTCTTTAGTCTATGCTTTGACACTATGCAAAATTTAGAAATAAATTTTTCTGTTTATAGAACCATGATTTCTATATAGTTATTTACTTAGATGTTTTCTAATCATAATATACCATTTAAAATACCTAATTTATTTGAAAGGCAGCAAGGGAGGGAGAGAGAGAGATACAGAGACTGAGAGATAGACAGTTGATCCAGTGGTTACTCCCCAGTAGCCAGCCAGGGCTGAGCCAAGCTCAAGCCAGGGGAATTCAGTCTAGGTCTCTTCAGCTATAGTTGCTGCCTCTACGGGTAGGAATTAACAGGAAGCTGGAATTGGAAGCGAGACAGTGACTCAGACTCATGCTCTGATGTGGGCTGTGAGTGTTCCAAGTACCACTTTAAACCCCTGCACCAAATATACTGCCTCAGTTATATGCCACTTGATATCTAAATGCTTATTAAATAACTGAATATATTCACCTGATATCTGCTTCTTGTTTTTTTTTTTTTTTTTTTGTCCTGTGCATAGTCTGACTGAATGATTTCCTAAACTGTGGTAGTGAGTAATTTTTCTTAACAATAATAAGAAAAAAATAAAAGAAGCTGTTTGGCAGTTCTTCAGAGTGTCCACAAAATTCATTTTAAAAACTGTGCTGTCATGGACACAATTTGGCTGTCAGGATTTCTGACATTACAACTTTTAGTTTGCCTTTGAATTTTTCACTTGATGTTTTGAAATTCTGCATAAGGGAAGAATCTCTTCTATTTATTTGCCCCACTTGCCAATCACTGTTCCATCAGACATGTGAGACATTCAAATAGCAAGAAACTTTTCATTCTCTCATTGAATTAGGTAATGCTACTAAATGCAAGTATACTAATGGGAACAAATCAAACTTGTGACTTGAAAATTCAAGCACAAAATTTTTCAGAATCACAAATATATCAACTTAGTCATAATATTGTTCTTTTGAAAATATCTTTTTTTATTATTTAAGTTATGCTGGTCATTGTAAATTCAACTTAGTGGAATTAATTTTAGTAAAAAGGATTATTTCTCTTTTATTGATGTATGTACACAAATTATGGTATACTATGAAAGGTCAAAATAACTGTTAAATATACACAAGGAGCAGTCTTCCAATGTGTGTTATAAGAACTTTTATAAATTATGAATTGATTTATCAACAAAGATATTATAGAAACAAAATATTTTTTTTATTTGAAAGACAGTATGATGGAGAATTAGAGCGAGAAAGACAGGCAGGGTGAGCAAGAAACAAAATCTTCCTTCTGTTGATTCACTCCCCAAGTGACTGCAACAGCCGCAGCTGAGCCAGGCCAAAGCCATGAGCCCGGAACTCACTCCAGGGCTCCCATGTTGGTGCCAAGTACTTGAGCCATCACTGCTCTATCCCAAAGGTTTTCATTCACAGCAATCTGGAATTGGGAGGGAGCCAGGACTCCACAGAGGTCTTCAAGAGGTAACAACTGCTGCTGTGTGAATTGCCTGCCCCATAAGTTCAGAGCTGAGAGTGAGCTCAGGAATCGTGTTCCCTGGGATGTCAAAGACAGGCAAGATCACATCTTTAGAAGTGAAAGCAGAGAGGCTGGCCTCCTAACTTGACCCCTGTGTCATTCTAGATACAAGTACACTGAACATTGTTAATAGGCCACATTCTCATTTACTGTGAATAAAAATTGTCATTCAGGGAGCCAGCATTGGGGCACAGTGAGTTTAGCCACTGCTTGCTGTTGTGCTTCTGATCCAGCTTCTGCTAATGAACCTGGAAAGGCAGCAGATGATGGCTTAGTTCTTAGGCGCCTGCACCCACATGGGAGACCCAGATGGAGATTCAGGCTCTTGGCTTTGGCCTGGCCCAGCCCTGGCATGTGCAGCCATTTGGGTAGTGAGCCAGCAGATGGACGATGTCTCTCTCTCATCGCTCTCATTCTGCATTTCAAATAAATGAATCCTTTTTTAAGGCAATTATTCACTTAATATGAAATCAATGAATACACAGAATAAATAAGTGTAGTCAACTTTAAAAATGAAGTCAGTTAAATATTTTCTTGCTTTACTCAGAGTAGCTCTCATTACTGCTCTGATTAGTTAATATAAATATAATACGTATGTTAATGGTGAGAAAAGTTCTCTGAGTCTTGTGTACTAAAGTATTCCACGGACATTGTCAATCAAGAAACAAAGCCACTTACTGGTGCCATTGTCACTTTGCTGCTGTCTCTAGGTAAAATGTTAGTGGAGTGAGTTCACCAAATTTCTTTCCAAGTTGAAAAGTTACAGCAAGCTTGGTGGCCAAGAGCGTGTTGAAAAGGCGTGATCCCATTTGAGTGGGTTCTCTTCTTATTGACTACATGAATTCCTTACTCGTCTGATTCTTACCACCAGAGTCCTTTTCATCTTCATGAAGATGACTATCTGATGAGTAAAAAAGTGAAGACACCATTAATTAAGTTGATTTTATTCTCCTGATCTACATGCTTTGGTAGAAATAACTGATTCTTTTTTAAAAAAATGATTGATTTACTTGAAATTCAGAATTAGAGACAGAGAGATCCTCCATCCGCTGGTTTATTCTCCAAAGGGCTGCCATGGCAGAGCTGGGACGATCCAAAGCTATGAGCCAGGAGCTTCTTCCTGGTCTCCCACGTGGGTGCAGGGTCCCAAGCACTTGGGCCATCCTCTGCTGCGTTCCCAGGTGCATTCGCAGCGAACTGCATTGGAAGAGAAGCAGCCAGGACTCAAAGTGGCACTCACATGGGATGCCGGCACTGCAGGCAGCTGCTTAACACAATATACCATAGCACCAGCCTTGATTCTTTCTTTTAAGACACAGGTTGCATCACAAAATAGTTGGATGGAAACCAGAAAATTGACTTTATTGCAGGAAGACTAGTAGTAATTTGGGTATTTGGTACTGTAAATGAGATAAGCACTTTATTCTTTAACTCCTTTGTTGTGTGAAGAACCACCCTGTATATCAAGTAACTTGTGAGAATGGCACAGTTATCACTCAACCTGACTTTGAACAATTTTGGGCATTTAGTTAGCAGTAAAACATACCTAATGGGGTCAATACGCAGCATATAGACTAAGCCGTCACCTGTGGCACCTGCATCTTTTATGGTCGCCCGTTCATGTCCTGGGTGCTCCTGTTCTGATCCAGCCCTCTTCCTATGCCCTGGGAAAGCAGCAGAAGATGGCCCAAGTGCTTGGGCCCCTGCACCCATGTGGGAGACTCAGAAGAAGCTCCCGGCTTCAGATATGCCCAGCTCTGGCTGTTGTGGCCATTTGGGGAGTGAACCAGTAGATGGAAGACCTTTCTCTCTGTTCCTCTATCTGTAACTGGGCCTCTCAAATAAATGAAATCTTAAAAAAAAAAAAAAAAAAAAGCCTAGTAAGCACTTCGCTGTGTACTCATTGCTTAACTGCCATTATGCTACATGAGTTAAATCAACATTTGTTGCCATTTGAGAATTTTGGAGGAAAGTTAGCATAACATTGGTGTTCCCCATCTCTACTTAGTAGTTTTGGACCTCCTCATTTGTAACTAGGATAATAGTACTGCATATCTCCTATAGTTGTGTAGAATATTAAATGAAACGATGTATTTTAAAGATGTATAATGTAGACAGAAATCCATCCAAAATAAAAACTAGCACTTTAAAATAATGTCAAGTGACTTTGAAGAAGGAGATAATAAGATCAAATAGCAGACGCGATTACTGGAGATGCCATCATCTCTATGAGAGACGTAAAATTAAGGTGTTCTGGAACAACACTGATTCTTCAGTTTTGCCATCTGATGGTGATTTATTTGTATATTCTGACTCAGGGACAGACAGTAGAAAGTAGAACAACCTTGAATTTGTAGGCTATTGTATGCCAGTCCCCTGACAGATGGGCATTTTGGAGAACTGAATCTTAGATCTTTAAAAAGAAGGTGTAGAGTATTGAGTTTCTTAGATGGCTTTCTGATGAGGTCCAGTATTACACAACTGTAGTCTATGCTAAGTCAGAGTTTTACTTATTATAGGCTAGTAGTGAGCTCACTGGGCATCTGGTGAATGACTCAGAGATGTACATTACTTGAAAGTTTTTTTTTTTTTTTTTTAGAAACAGAGAATGTTCTTTTTTAAAAAATGTGTTTATAACAAAATAACCAATAATGCAGGAAAATATTTTAATGCCTCTTATATCAGCTTAGTCAATAAAAAACTAGTATTGTCTGACACTGATGGGCTCTAAATTCATTGTGGTCATAATATTAAAAGTTTTATTTCCCCAAAAATAGCTTTCCATATTTCATGAGGCATGAATCCTATAATTTGGTGCAGAAACACATATTACATAGTGAAGTGTAGTCTGTGCCTTTGACTACATATGTCAATTTCATTTATTAAATAGAAGAAGTCAAACAGTTCTATCCTAAAATAGAGGAAGGAAACCATGTTCTTTTAAAATTATTAGAAATATTTGCATGAAAAGGGGTTAACTTTGGAAATAACTTTGTTTATGATCTTAAAAGTTCCTGGTATTCTCTTGGAGAATTTTCTGGCTGTGTTTTCTAGCATATCTTTATTTTCTTAGCCCGTGTGCCTCTCCTTTTTATATTTGCAGTGGAAACATCATGAGCTGAGAAGCATACTTTTTCAGTTTCATTCCATTTTCCATAATGTCACCACAGCAGTGTCAAAGAGACTCATTAAATAGAAACCTGTTCTATAGTATTTCTGTTGTACTTTGTGCTTTGGTCATCTTTGGAAGATGTATTTGTGTTTGTCGGTGTTTGTAGATCCTACTGTTTTAAGTATTGTGCGGTTAACTTCTTGTCACTGTTTTTTGTTCATTTTCTTATTTTGGTTTTAACACAGCTTACCAGATTGACCTTGGGAAGCTTCGATTCTGAACAGTACATTGGGAACTTGGTCAGTTTTACATAAAAGTAGATTTGCTATGCATTTTCCTTGAATTCTTCTGTTTTTAAACCATAGCACTTCACATACTGTTAAGCATTAAATAGATGTTAGATGAATACAGAAGTATGTCTCAGTCCACATATATTATGACAATTTCTGTTATCCTGCTTACAATAGCATAGCAGAGATCACTTTGAAATTTTTGTTCTGCTGTAGAGAAAACTGCCTGTATAATATATAAATTATATATATTGACACATATAATGTATCAGTTGCGTATCTTATACTTTTTAGATAATTGATAAAGAATATGGATTTATTTAACAATTCTGTGTGCTATTTATGAACATATTTTTAGTATTTAAACATTTTAACACAGTGTAAAATAAAAAGATGATTTATAAGTAACACCAACTTAATACTAAAAATTAGATTTATTGGATCATTAACTAGCCAGTGGGAAGATTTGACCAAAATATTTTGGAACCATCTTCCCTTTTTGCTGACGTTCTAAAATGTGGCAGAAATGCTAATTTGCATTATGGATTTCAAATAAAAGAAAAACTTTTACAACCTAAAGATGTACATTTAAAAATATTTACTCCATTTAGCCATCAAAAACCATATTTACCTAGTGACAAAGAGATTTTGTAAAATTTAATTTTTAGTGACAATTACCTGAAAGCCTTTTAAGTCAGTTTAAAAAAAGCATAACATCTTGGGGTTTAAACTCAGCTGTAAATTCTGGGGCTTCAGGTTATCCTATACAATGGTGTCACAAGTGAAACAGATACAAAATGTGGCTTCAAGTAGCAAATGTGCTACTAAGCATTGATATGAATTAAAATTATTTTTCCCAAGTTTGAACTTTGGGAAAATTAGTGTTGTACGAGAAATACCTACTCCTTTTTACACCATGTAAGATCCATGGGTTGATTTATGTGAGCCAAGTTCCTCATGCACTTCGAGTTCCATTCGTTCAAATTATCGTTAGTAGGGTGATCATTATTTTATTTTGCAAATACTGTCTGATTCGTATTCTGTTAAAGCTCTTTGAGCATAGATGACTGCAAGAAAGAGTTTGTTTTTTAATGACCACAAGCATGTTTATAGGATACATTGAGATCTGAAGCTAACTTTCAAAGCATTTAACATTTTCCTGTATGTTGTTGTGTTTATTTGGCATGTGTATACATATCTGCGTGTATACATATACTAAGTGTCTATAAAAACCAAACCACAGATAAAGAAGATTCTGTGATGAACATCTTTCCTTTATACTGTCGTTGGCCTCAAACCCTCACGCTGTCTCTTACCTGCTCCGGTGACCTTCTGGATTGGAGTTTCGTGGAAACAACCAGAGGTAGTAGCTGTAGCAAGACAGCAGCTGGGACCATACGGATCTCAGCATCCTGCCTTATGGCCATTATCTTTGTTTCTATCTTTATGCTGCCACGATGTTTCCTTCTTATGCTCTCTCTGTCTCCTCTCCCTGACTCCAGCTCCTGTGGCTCCCTATAACCTACTCTTCATTCTGCAAGATTTTAGGGGAAAACAGTAAATATTTTTGAAGCATGTGTAACTACGCAGCTACCATACCCCAATCCCAAAGCCACGGTTAACAATAGAAGAAAAATATGATTTTTGTAGACATTATCAGATTGTATTAGACTGTAGGCCCCTTAAGGGCTGAAAGAATAATTTATTTAAAATAAATGTAACAATTTTCTCATTTTTCTATGTAGGAATAGGTTGTTGCTGTAATAAAAAATAATTTGAGGCTAATGACAAGAAAGAATAGTGAGTAATATCCTTCCCCCTTCCCCAACTGCTGAAAATGAAAATCATGTCAGCATCAAGTCATTTTTGCCACATCCCTTGTTAACAGCTTTTTCAGGGTGGGTCATAATTCTGTGTTTTGTTAGTGTCATAACTCCATAGTGACATGCTTGATTCTTATTCCACATTGATTTCGAAGTGCATGCACATATATTTTTAGGATGTCTCATGAGTGATGAGTCTCATTATGAAGTTATTATCAACTTGGGTCCCCCAAATTTCTAACCGTTGAACGAAGAATAAATTTGGTAGCCTGAGAAGGTTAACAATTGATTTTTCTGTGTGGAATATATGTGTATGGTGTGTCATTGTGTACGTTTGAAAAAGTAAACTTACTGTCTGCCTGTCGCCAGGAAAAAAAAAAAAAAAAGTGGGACCTAATCAAACTGCTGTAGGGTCAACCCTTGTGGTTTTAAAGGCCCTTAATGTTGTCCAGCTGCAAAATAAAAGGAATTGGGAGGGGAAGTTGGAAGGAGTGGAGGGGGTTGGGGGAGATGTGTGGAAAAGAACAGGGAGTCTGGCTTTTATTTTTTTTTTAAGTGAGTTCAGTGCCAGCCTGGACATGGGCTGTGCAGACTATTGAGCCATTGTCTGCTCCATTTCCAGAATAGCCCCCAGTTAATCACTTCGGCTTTGAAGGGTATTTCCTCGTGGAATTCTCCACAGAAAATCTAATCAACTGACCTGCCCTCACAACAATGGAAGGCTTTTTTTTCCTCTCTTTCCCTTATTGGGGCGGGCTCTGTAATGTAGCCTTTTGTGCAGAATGAGCCCTCCCAGTAGGAGTGGAGAGCGCGTGTGAGTGACTGAGTGTGTGTGTGTGTGTGTGTGTGTGAAGAATGCACACTATCTCGTGGTGGTGAGTGTGTGCCTACTCCCTGGCCAGATGCTGCGGTGCGCGGGGCAGCCTCCATCTCTGCGTGCGTGTCTGTGTAAGTGTCCCTCTCTGTGTGTGCGTGTGCCTCTGTCATTTCATGTCAAAGGTACATTACCTGATCACCCTCCTCGCCTGCCAGATTTTTATCTAGATAATTGGAACTGCTATGGAGGCTGTGCCTTGCCAGCCAGCTCAGGATCCGCAAAGCCACAGTTAGTCCACCTTGTTATCTGTGGCCGCCTGGGCAGAGGAAATTAAAGAGATCCCAGCCAGGGCAGCGCTGCCTGCCCCCTGACCTCCCCGGCGATCCCACAAGGGACAGTTTGCTGGGACCCTCCTTGGGGTTTTATGTCGGGGTTCGGCTGGGGGTTGTGGCTGGCTGGTGCGCGTGATTTTGGCATGTGGATACCTGTTCCCCTCCACATCGCACATCGTGTTTCATGGAGTTTGGAGCTGAAGAAACTTTGGTTGGGTTGCCAGGACGTTCGCAGCACTTTGTGGAAAGCACGAGCTAACAGTGAGCCGGACAGAGTGAGTGACAAGTTGTTTACAGGTTTCCTTGAAGGGGCCTCTGCTATATTTCAATCTGTCAAAGTTGCTTTTCTTCCCGCAGAACAATGCCTGATTGTTGTGTGTGCGTGTGTGCGGGTGTGTGTGTGAGTGCGCGTGTTTCCGTGTGCGCTCTGGGAGCCTAGAAAGGGGTGAGGAGGAATAACAATTCTTTGTGTAGAAACGCGCTTGCAAACATTTCATCTTTTTTTTTGTTTAATTACTTAATAACTGCAGTTTCGTCGGGGTGCTGTGAGTGTACAGACTTATTTTTTTTCCCCCAGCAGCGGCAAATGCATTTTACAGTATCACGCCGATGCGTGTGTGTGTGTGTGTGTGTGTGTGTGTGTGTGTGTGTGTGACTTTTATTATTTAGAGGGGAGAGAGTGTGGGAGACGTGTTAAATGAGTTGACTTCTCACACTGGGTGATGTCTAGGAGAGAGAATTAAAAGGAAAGGACAGGCACCCTGAGGTTGTTTAGTGCCTTGCAGCCGGAGCGTGCGGCTCCGCGGAGGGGGAGCGGCCAGACCCCGCTGCTGGAAGTGCGCTACCCCTTTAAGAGACTGGTCAAGGAGTCCTAGGAGAGGGAGAGGGGGGAAGGGGGGCAGAGGGAGAGGGAGAGGGGGAGAGAGAGGGAGAGAGGGAGAGGGGGGAGAGATTGAGAGATTGAGAGAGAGGGAGAGAGAGAGAGAAAATCAATTGGTTTAGAAGGTTCGGACTCACTTGACAGGTTCAGTTGGAGGCGATCCTAGGTGGCTGCTGTGACAAAGGGAAACTGTGCTTTTGCAGCATGCTCACTGACCCTGATTTACCTCAGGAGTTTGAAAGGTGAGTACAGTCTTCCCCCCCACCCTCAGATACTGAAGCGCAACTCTGCCGTTTTCCAGTGGTCTCTGGATCCGCTGGAAGATGTGCCCCCCAAAACGTGTTTGTTCAGGGGCGCCTTTAGCCAGGGCTCTCCCGCAGTCTCGTTAGCTGGTTTGTGTTGTCGTTGCCCGGACCAAACTGAACTGATTTGCAAAGTCTCCGAGATTTCTGCTCGCGTTTTTAGGTTGCGTCCTAGAACAGGAAATGAAATGAGCATTAAGCATCTCTCTCTCTCCCTCTCCCTCTCTCCCTCACTCCCTGCTTCTCTTTCTCGTTTACTCCCTTACTTTTTCCCCCTTCGTTGATTTTTTTTTCCCTCCCCTTCTACACCTTTTCAAAATGCGTTTGTGCGAGTGTTATTATTTTCAGCATCCCTGTCTCCTGTAATTTCTGGGGTGACAGAAGGTTTTGGTGGTGGTGGCAGCCGAGGCTGGAAGTTCCTATTTGATCCTTCCGTAAAACTTTGAAAGCTGCTCAGGGAAGCACACGACCTTTTGTTGATATAAGAGAGTAGGGCTGTTTTTTTTTTTTTTTTTTTTCTAAAGACTATTTAACATCACAGGTATATATTAGTGGATTATACTTTTAAGTGCCATGAACAGGAGAAATGGGATGGGGGATTGTATCTGCTGCCTTCCTAACTTTTAGAGGCCACTTTTCATGCTAGTTGTCTGAACAGAATTGTGATTTACTGTATTTTTTCCCTTTTGCTAGGATGGGAATAAGTGTATTTGTAATTAAGTTGTTCTTATTTAGCGAAATGTGTGCCATATACCTCCATTTGATGTTGTTGCAAGTAAAGCCGGGCTTTGAAAGAATTTTAGCCCTTTTCATATTCCTATAAGTACACATTGCAATTTTTCAATTTGAGTTCTTATCCCAGCATAAGTTCATCTTTTTGATCTATAAATAGAATTTTGTTTGCCATTAAAAAGAATTCAAACTTTGTATTCTGTATGGTGAATTAAAAAAAAAAGCTAAAAAAAGCCAGGATGCATGATACCCAGGCTTTTTTTCATTTTCATGAAAGCTACCTTCTGTATAAACATTTGTTGTATCTGACTATGCAATGCAAGCTAGGTGCTAGACCAGCTGGTTAAAAATATGCTAAGTCAAGCTGTTCATCGCTCAAACGACTGAATTTGATATGAAAAGACGAAAAAAGAAAGGACAAAGATTAAAACATTCTAGAAGTGAAGCCATGGGAGAGAAAAAGCGTATTGAGAAGAAAATAACGCCTGACTGTGGTCAAATATTAGACAAGCGAGTAGCACATGAGTGAGGAAAGTAAAATAGCCAACATGTATACTTTAGTGTTGTCTTCTTGTCTCATTTCCTCCTCTTGTTTTAACTTAAGAAGGTGCATCCTCATTAGATAATTCCAGTGAATGGGTCAGCTTGCTTAACAGCTTTTGAATTAATTTTTTCAAAGTACGCATTAATTTTTTTTAATTAGTGAGCTTTTATTTGCAAATACAACCTTATTTCATATGTAGGTATTGGAGTTATTCATACTGGAACATACTGTTGCCTAATGTAGTGATTTGCTAATTTAACCCAGTAAGTTTTCAAGCATGCACAGAGTAGCACTTAAATGATAATATTCTTTAATTCTAATTACACTTTTTCAAAATAAAACTCTGAGTCTGATTTGTAAGCCTGTTAACAGATTATTCTTATAAAAAGGTAGTTACATATTAACAGGCTGTAGCCTATTTCTCTATATAGGCTAGCTTCCTGCTGTGAACTTTATTTGTATTTTTTCAATTATCTCTTTTTAAGCTAAACTTTTCCCTTTCCTATTCTGATGCTCAAATCTCTTAACATTTGTTTCTTCCTGGTGAGAATTTCTTTTTTTTTCTTTTTCTTCTTCTTTTTTTTTTTTTTTTTTTTTGTCATCCAGAGGCATGCTTTTCTAACTGGCTAATTAAATAAGCAAGTGATAATCAATAGGGTTGTCACTATGGACATCACGTTTGGAAATCTTTGTAGCTAAGATTATTTTGAAAAATATCATACAGTACACAATTTCTTAATAATTCCCCTGTGGTTGTAATTGGTAATACATACAAAATCTCAGTAAATCATTACTATTTGTTTACATTGAATTTGTACGGGTGAGTGTATCTGTAGTCACCCACATAGAGTATAGCATGTAGACACAATATTGAATATTTATAGTCTTTAAAGGAAGTATAGATGATGCAGTTACACTATCACATTTTGCCTTTTCAACTATTTCCAACTTTTGTTGAATAGTCGATCATTTCTCTTGACTGTTAATTTTTATTCAGTTTGCCCACCTGCCATCGATGAGTTTTTCACTTAAACTTAGAAACCTGAAAAGGAGACTTGCAGATTTGTTCATGAGATAGAGAACTGTGGTGCAGAGGACACAGAGAAGTTTTTGGGGCTCGTGAATTGTAGAAGTTTTCAGTGCCCCCATCTTCCCTCTAATTTCATCGATAGAGTTTATCCATCTTTTATTTATTCTTTCCACCTTGTAGATTATTTGGAAGTTAGAAAAATATAACAAATATCAGGATCAAAAGTGAGATTTGTTTATGTTTGTATGATCAGCCTTGAAACAGACATGGGCAATATTCTCAGGCTAATGAACAGTTTTGAAAGACTTAAGAAATAAAAACAATTTCATTGTTAAAAAATATTCATGAGATAGAGCAAACAGAAGAGTGATTCTGAAGATTAAAGAACATGAGATTTTTCATTTTTATTTTCAAACATTCCTGTCTTAACTGATGATGGTCCTGCAACACAGGATTCTCAGGTGGGAGGTGAACAGGCAGAACACATTCTGAAAAAGTGTTTGTAACAAAAGTCTTCTACATCTCTTTATTTAGAGCAGACATTAGTGCCAACACGGTCTAAACATTAGTATTGCTGTCATTAGAATGAATACCTGAATTCTCTTAAATTCTTTAAAAGCCAATGAATTTACATATTTAGATAATGAAAGATTGTGGCATAAAGTTATTTTCTTTGAGAATGTCACCTCTTTCTTGCTACTGCTAATAGAAAAATATTTAGAGTCTTTGCCTTAAACCAGTCTGAGCTTCTTTCTGGTGAATGAGCTATAATCATTTATGGTAATTTATCAATAATGCTATATTTCTTTCCTTTTAGTTTACATTTGTCCTACTTGATTGCAATCTAATAGTTTTATGGCTAGAGCTACTTGTTAAACTTTCTAATTGCTGTGTATTAGAGACTTAATTGAAAAGCAAATATAAGATTATTGCTTCAGACAGGTTGATAGTGCTTTTAAAGGAAAAGAAAAAAGTTGAAATTGAAGGCAGTGGGAATAGGCAAATGAGGCTTATAGTGTCACCTACTTGATTACTTCTCTCAAAACGGGTCTAGACAGCAGAAAGCCTATTTTTTAGATGTTGAAGGGAACACTGGAAATGTAAAACCTTTTACAATAAAAATCAACTTATTTGCATTATTGTCTCATCAAATTTCTTTGCGATTCTATGACTAAAGAAATCATTTTTTCTCACTAGAAAACTTTTACTTTTTTTTTTTTTTCTTAAGAGAGAACTATGCATCATATACCGCGGGAAAACTGATCCGTAAAATTCTCGTACAAAACTGCTGCTAGTGGGTTGCAGGAATATCTCTGTCATTAGTGGTATTTTAATTACCCACAGTTTGATTATAGTAATAAAATATTTATTACCCAGACAGATTTATTCAACCTAATTAGAAAGGTTTTTTTAAACCATCATGCTCATGCGTGATAAATCTGTTCAGATTAGCAGGTAACCCCTTAGGTGTGAATCAAAGGGAAGTTATCCGTCCACATTCTGCCACTTAATGGCAGCTATCAACCTGTGAGTTTGATATTTTGTTTTCAAGAAGTTCTGATATCAGGCTTTGCTCATTGCACCTATTTTTCATTTACTATTTTCTGGGGGGAAAAGGTGTCTATAGATTTTAATTGCCTTCTCAATAATTTGCAAGCAAACTGAGCTGAGCTCTTGGTTTGGAATGCAGCTTGCCTGAAGCAGTTCAAAACCACACTTGTGCCACACTCAGACTGGAGTACTATCCTGAAGACTTGGCATCAGCAGAGCGGACTGATTATTGAGAACGATTAAGGGTTAAATGTCAGGTGGCATTGTGCGTCGCTCCCTGTTTAGCAGGTGTGATAGAGATGTGTGACCGTTACACGGCTACATCACGCGTTGGTGCATTCTTATGTTTCTTCTATATAATAAGCACATGTTCTAGTATTTACCTGTTCTTAGGGAGCTTTTAACCAAAAATACATCTATGCATCATATGTGAGAGGCAAGTGATAAAACTGGTCCTGATTCTTAAGCACACTAGTCCCGTGTGGAGTTGGGAGCTATTTCATACGGATTACACTCGTGATGTATTTAGATAGCAAAATTACAGTGACGAGTAAAGTCTGGTTTTTATCGTCTGTTCTTTCTACTATCAGTTCTTCAGCCACCTAATGAGTGTGTTTTACAATGCAGATGCACATTATGTTGTCTGAATGCCTCCCTTTTGGTAGCTCCCTTAAATAAGTGTGGCTGATAGATTTTGTTTGCATCCACCACTCGTTATTAATTCATAATATCAGTGAGGTTAATAGTGTGGAAAATACACTGATGTAAGTTTTTCTGGTGCACTAACTTTTATACAAGTGTGGTTCCAATGTGCCGATCCCTGATGCAGGTGATGGCAGTCAGGTCAAACGATGTTCAGAGATTCAGCCACAGCAATGAAGTGACCTCTTCCTGACAGCAGCATTTTGTTTTACAAGAGATGGGTTATGACCTAGCACAGTCTTCCTTCTTCCATGCGTTCTGTCCTTCCTTTACATTGATGGGTAGCATCATCATTTACATTCATCCTAAAAGCTGAATGCCATATAGACAAATACTAATCAAGCGATACTGCTGGAGCACTAAAAAAAAAAAAAAATTCAAGACTGATAACAGTTTTCCTCAAATGAACACTGTGTGTTGGGACACACTTTAGGAGAATGCCTCCTAGTCCTTCATTTCAGTGTGGAGCTGATAATGGTTCAAGAGAAGACCGTTTTGTCCTTTGTGACGTCTGGGTCTTTCTCCGCTCCCTGCAGGATGAGCCATTCTTTGCTGACTTCTGGAGAGCTCCTCCATGTCGTCTGGAGATAACTGTGGCGTAGGGCTCTGCTTGGCCAATAGGGGGATGTTGCATTGCTCCACATTCAGGATCCTTTTCCCTTGGAGCCTGAGAGTAAAACCTCAGCAGTCCTCCCTGCCTGTGCCAGCCTCGGGAGTCAGAGACTCCAAGTTGTTCCCAGCTCTTGCACCTTCACTGTAGAGGCTGCGTTCTGCTCAGTGGGCTGCCGAGAAGGACCAGACCGAAACAAGATTTAGAAGAATTCTGGTGAGAACTGTTTACAGGGATATGGTATTTTAAAAGAATGTAGTAAACAAACAGAATTGTGGCATAAACAAAGATAATTAGCATAAACAATGTCGTTTTAGGACAGGTGGTTTAAAAAAACAAACAAAACAAAAAACCCAAATATGAACCCAATTTGAATGCTGCCAGTTTGGAACCACTGAACCTTAATCTGTACTTCATGAGAATTACCCAGGTTTGTTGATAAACTTGTTAACATGCGTTTGCTGTTTCTTTTGTATCATTTTCCGGTCATTCTGCCCTTTTGTCACCCAGCTTGAAAGTAATTAATCTATTACAAGGTAGTTTAAGGACTTTTTGCCCATAAAACATGACAGAAGGAAAATTAAAAGCAAAACCTTGTGGATGTTCATAGGTGTTTGAAATTAGGTTGAACCTTAAATGAATTCAAACCCGATCCTGCTTCATTGTATTTCAGATCTTTTATTTCAGTAACGTTTCAGTCACTTGGCTCTTCAGTGGTAATGCGTTGACTTTGGTCTTGTGTTAAAATGCAGAGTTGGTGTGGTTTTTTTTTTTTTTTTTTTTTTTTGGTGTGGCTGAATCATCACTGGTGTTACATATTTCTAAGTGTTGCTTGTTTCTTCTTACTCTTTGCTCTGTAACGTAGTGAAGGTGGGATAGCAGTGTGTAAATGTATCTGGTGATCATGCAGTAAGAGGATGCTACTCGCTGTGAACCACGCTGTTGAAACCCACTGTGCCGCCGTGATGACTTGTTATCTGGAGACATTTAGGTTTATTACTGAATGACATTTTTTGTTTTTTAATGCCTGGTCCTGATGTGTTTTGACTTAGATGAAATGTAGAGTGTGGTGGAAAGAAAGCTGTTTATTTTTCTTGCATTAAGGATCAAAGTTCTTTATGGAAGTTGAAAAGATCGGTTTCCTCCTGGAGCAATGGGGACCAGGAATCCCAAGTGGTGTTCTGTGGCCCTTCTCTTTGCTGAAACGAGAGCATTTGTGAATGAGTTTTGGTTTCTTGGAGTTATAAAAATGTGTGTAAACTAGTAAACCATGTCTCATTCATGTGCTATGGAGATTTCTCGTACTTTCGGGACAAAAATAATTTGGCTACTAACGAATTAGGGCTACCTGCCAGTGCCAACACACACTGTAGGTAAGAGGAACACTATACAGAAAAGCTGCTGGCAGCAGAACCGTTGAAACTTTCATATGCAACAACGTTTCTATTTCTGCTCTTCACATCTTTGAAAGAATGTGTGTTTTAGAAAAGAAAATGTTAAAAAACAGAAGATATGATCTTTCTTAAAAAATGTATGTGTAGCTCCACTTTAATATTTCTCATCATGGTGATGCCCAGGGTTTCATGATGCTCTGTGCACACTTGTCTCCCCTCCCAGTCCCGATCATTTCTGTGGCATTGAAACCCAAGCATCAGATGCCTTTCGAATAAATACAATATAAAGAAGTGGAGTTTACAGCACAGAGCCACCCCCTGCCCCCTACCTTCAGAGTCACTAAACCTGATCGGATTTTTATATTGGCAGTGTAAGGGAGTGAGATCAGCTGGGACACTAAGCAGCAAATTTTAAAGGATGTGTGTCTGCTTTGGCTGTTGCCAGTTTCTTAACCTAGTAGTAAAGGAAGACACAGACCAAAATCATGTTCTCTTGCTTCTTTTTAAATCAAAATGTGTTTGAAAATGAAGTCAACGTTTACTCTAGTACTGATTTTGACTCTATTTTCTGTTTTAATATTATTAGGATTGGGGTACCAAGGCAGGGGGTGGTACATAGATTGTTTGAGAGCAGACTGTAAAACATCCTTGTGATCTGTTGACATATCATTTTCAACAATTTTATATTATGTAATAGCATCCTATTTAAAAGGAAATGCACGCATTGAAAATGAGAGATACACCTTAACATAAGAGAACACAAAATGAAAAAAAAAAGAGTAATACTTTATCTATGCTGTGAAGTTTTCATTCACAATTAATATAGGTTGCATGATGAAGTGATACAACATTTTTATTGTAATTGTAGAGGTAAAGTATTGTTTGCCAACAATTCTTCCTTCTGATTATTTACTCGAGGCCACAGTTTGTTGGGCAATAATTTACAAAGTCCAAAGATTTTTTAACTCCTGTCCTGAAGTCGCTTTGTTGTTTTCCCTTTTTTTATTTGCTATTGAATTTCATAATATGTTTGAAAAGAGGTTGCAGGAAGATGTCATATCAATTTGAGGGTAATATTTCTTTTTTTTCGTTCTGATATGTAATAGAAGAGATCTGCATCTAAGGTTCGTAAGGGTAGTGTACAGTATTCCCATTATTTAGTAGAGGAAAGAATCAATTGGTAATCAAAGTATTCAGTGTCTTACTCATTTCACTTTGAACTTGAATGTATACTAACTGAATATACAATATCAGAGGCATGTTATTTACCATCTCATGCCATCATTAGAATAAGAACAACAATTTTATGTAATATTCACAGTACCATTTATCAGACAGAATACCTACGAGTGAGAAAACAAAGCTGACCATGAGTGCCGTGTTCTGCAGATAGAACTTCTATTTCCCTCCAAGTCTAATAGGTAGAATTTGAGCAATAAAGGGAAAGGTAGTGGTTTTAGAGTCCTATGGATTATGGGATGTAAATATTGTCAGTGTAATTGTTTCTAAAAATCTAGGCATTAGTGGAAAAATAAAATGAGTCTAATTTGACCTATAAACAATTTAAGAGTTTTTAATGTTATAAAAGCAGTCTTCTTGAGAAATGAAAACATATCCAGAAGACACTGGTAGCAATTTAAAGAGTCAGTGTGAAGGAGTAGAATATATAGACTTCTATAAATAAATTAAAAAATAATTGTGAGTCAGTAGCCATTATGTGAAGAATTTATTTTGGGAAATAGAATAGCCATACACATTTAATCATGAAAGTTTGGAATTCAGGAGAAACTTTTTCATTGACAGGGCAATTGATCTCTTGAATAAATTCTACCAAATCCTTGTGAAGCTGGGAGAAAATCTTGAAGATTTATTTCATAGAAAAACAAACAAGTTCCATTCCCATTTTTTTTGTTTGCAACACAGAATCCTTTGGCATGTGCTACAATAGGATACACAATAATATTCCAGCTTTAAAGACCGGAGAGTGATGTGCTGTACATTGAATGGAAAATCTGAATTGGAGTTTGATGAATCAAACTTGAGTAACATTTGGAGATTTTTGAGATTTTGGGGGTGAGATGATGAGAGAGATCATGTTAGACTTAAGGTGTACTTACCCAGTGAACTTTCCTTGTGGATTTTGAGTATCTCTCCTAAGGAATAAAATAATCACGAAAGGGATACAGTAAGGTTTACATGTTAGTGTCCTCACAGGTCTTGTTTAGTTTTTGGAAGTTTACATAGTAGCTGGTGTTATTAGTTGGATATGTATCTCAAGTTCTGGTTCTTTAGAATCTCTTTTGGTCTAAAACGTGCAGTGAGATGATGGGCTGAGTAAGTTCTAAAATATCTCAAACTCTAAAATTTCCATTACTTTGAACTATATTTTGAAGACCTCTGGCTCCTAACTCTAGTGGTTAGAATTCTCACATTCATGCAGCCTTTGGAGAGACATTATATCATATAACTAGCCTGCACGTGCCCAGTCACCTCAGTTTATCAGTCGGGTAGCTGCCATTGTGCAAAACAAGCAACCACAGTATATTTTAGGAGTTGTCAGGCATAAGTATGGTGTCTCCTTCTTACTTCGAATTAAATGCCTAAGTTTGCTGTGAAATATTTGAAGTGTCTTAAAAGACAAGTCTCCCATTTTGTGTGCTTAACTGTCTCAGGTGCATCAGATCATCATCCTCAACAGTGAGAAACATGTAAAAGATAAGTTGTATCTGGATTACTGAATGAGGCAGTGTGGGGACAGGGGAGAAGCCCGAGAGTGGTGCTTTAGGTCAAAGAGGTGAAAGTCTGTTAAAGAGGGTAAGAGAAGAGAAAAAAGGGAAAGACTCAATGGTAGAGCATGAAGGCAGTAGAAGGCTGTAGTCATATTTCTTCACATGAATAAATAAAATGTTGGACTAGAGAGGAGCAAGATTAACCGAGATTATAAACAGGTAGTTTAAAGAAAGATTATAAGTGTTTGTGAAAATTAAATTAAACAACTTTTAGCGTTAGCATCAGGCTAGCCAACTTGATACGCTTTAGTTCCTGACTGGCAACGTCAGGAAAAGAGATGCTAAACCTTGTGAAGCAAGAGAGTAGAACAACTAATGAAAGATGCATTTAAAAAAGCCCCTGTTTCATCTGAGAAAACAAGCTTCACATGTGTTAATATTGTACATTTGGCACATCACATGCTTTTTTTTTAAACTTGCTGTTTTGGGGAAAAAGTGTTATTATACCATCAGCAATAAAATTTTAAACTATACATCTGAAGACCTTCTGTATTATCTCTGTTCAAAGTCTATGGTGTCCATCCATTTGGGATGACATAAGGATTTGCTGCGTTGAAATGAGTTGTGTGCTTAATAATTGTGATATAGAAATTTTTATTCATTCTATGCCACTTCTAACTTAGGAATAAAGAATGGGTCTTATTCTCTTACTCTCCCTGTATAGATATAAAGGTTGTGAAAAAAAAAAAAAAAACCTTATTGAAACAGAACTACATTTAGAACTAAAACCAAAGAGAAATGTGCAAATATCCTACTGTTAAGCTAGAAAGGAAATCTGGAAATCATCCAGTTGGGCAACTTACTGCTAATATATTTTATAATCCAGCATTTCGTTATATACAAAGTTGGCATATGTTCCTCCAGTTTCTAAATCAAGAACTAAAACTTTGTGATGTGTAAGTCACTTAAATTCTTTGGGTTTCAGCCATGCATCTATGAAATGGGCTTAGAAATAAGATTAAAATTATTTATCTCCCAAAGCTAATCAAGTGGCTTAAACTTTTGAAAATTTATAAAAATATTTAGATGTCTCTGAATGCAAGCCACTGAATTCAGCCATTCAAAACTAGGTTTAGTTTTTGGCAAATGCAAAATGATCATTAGTTTAATAAAATTATTACTGCTGTTTGATAACATACTGCTTGGCTGTTTAAAAATTATTTTAGCATATGAAGTAATACCTGTGAGAAATTGGTTGACTTACTTCTTAGTGTTGTGCTTAATTAGCTATAATTGTTCTTAAATGGACTTAAGGTTTTTGATTCTAGGTAACTAGCACTTAAATAGTAGCAATACAACTGTAGTTTCTTCTGAGTGCTCATTAAGTACCCTAAAAAAACATCCTTTTTTGTCATTTCATGTGTTGGATGTCTGAAACCTTAATAACTATTTTTGTAATTATCAATATATCAAGGATTTGAATAATGAATTTGCTGATATTATCTTTGTTTTAGTATGTTCATTTATGTAAATTTTATTTATTTGGGCAAAGTAAGGAGAATGAATCATTTTATAGAAGGAATTATTGAACAATAAAAACAGTGATTTCTGTTCATGTAAAAAGTTCACACATGCTAGTACTTTTGAAAGTATTATTTATGCCAATGATTGGAAAATGAGAAAGTATTAAACAACTTAAAGAAATCAGAATCCATAGTACACTATAGGTTTCCACAGTAAAAGTGGCGTGAGCAGTTTCGCCTTAGCTACATATTCTGTAGACTGTAGAGGATGGTTGGGGAAATATATAGCTTTCTTTTTATGGGCAGCTGTATAACAAGCAAACAAAATCACCCAAGAAACAGAACGCTTACTTTTGATATAAAATTGTTTTCCACTGATATAATCTGCTGAAAGCCAGAAGCCGTCCAAAGTGCTGATACCAATTTAAGAAGATGATCTTTTGCCTTAATTATACATCTGGGAAATATTAGCTGAACATTTTGTGGAGAACAGTGAATACCTTAGTTGCCAGTTGTCTAAAATGCTGCTAATGATCGACATAGTGCCAGTGTTTTGATGGCTGAAACCTAGGCTGAATATGAATACAAAGAACACAGTTGGAAAAAAAGCACACATTTTATACAAAACAGATTTCAACCATCTGCTTGGCACTTAAGTTTGCAACTATAGGCGATATATGAAAGAGTCCACTGTCCATGTTATGAATGGTATCACTTTTATTGGTACCTTAGCAAAAACCATAGAATTTTGAAAGCGTGTGTTAGCAACGATTTTCTTTAGCTGAATAATGAAAACAAGGGTCTTAGCCAAAATTTTGTTCCCTCCATAATCTCTCTCCTATGTCAGTCTTCTTATTCTAGCAGGAATGAGTTTTGCTAATAAGGTAGGTCTTAGTGCTGTATCTCGGGATATTAAAAGATAGCAAGTGGCCCTTGGGATGAGAACCCCAGATGGTTATGAGATAAAATAGTGTTTGCTTTAGGAATAGTCTGTATTCCTGAATCTGTTGCCTACATACTATGTTGCACATCAGATCAGCATGGAAGTTAATGGTCCAGAAGCACTTCTGAATTGAATGTGTTTCCATTTGTTCTGAATTTATAGTATTAATCAGAGCAGTACTGTTCTATCATAGCAAAGGAAACTCATACTATCAATAGTAAATTAGAGGGCAAATCAAATTACCTGACCCATTTCACTCACCTAATGGTGAAGGAGAAATGCCTAAAAGCTCAAAAGAATAATATTGGCAAATAATTTATAGAAGCTTTGAAATTGTAGAGTAGTTGGTAAGAAATATTATAGATAATTTTTTAGCCCACGGTGGGCAAAAAAGTATTTTTTTATAATTTATAAATTTTAAGTAGTAAGTTGGCCTATTATATTTTCTTTAGCTGAAATATACTTTGCCTCTTTTAATATTGGGGAAATTGAACCATTAGAATGTGTTAGCTTATTGATTTCTCCAGCTTGTATGAATTGCACGATATGTATTGATTGCTTCTTAGCTCTTGAGGAAGAAACGATTTAGTAAAAGAAATGCCCTCAGAATCCCTCTATATGTGAGCTTCCAGTATGGTAGCTGCTGCTCACGGGTCACTATCGAACACTTGAAATGTGGCTTGTCTGGGCCAAAATGTGCTGTAAATTAAAAGTACACAGACTGAGATTGACAGAATGAATGCATAATACTACTTTTTAAAATAGTACTTTGTTGAATTGGTATTTAGGCATGTTGGCTTAAATAAAATGCATTATTAAAATTATTTACAACTCTTTACTTTTTTGGTGTGGCTACTTGAAAATTGGAAGTCACTCATGAGTCTCTCACTTGTGGCCCCCATTGTATTTCTGTTGGACAGTGATGCTTTAGGGAGGAAAATGAGCATCTCTCCCTATATCTAGACTCCTTAGGTTCACAGCTGAGTAGGGTAGCAGTGAGTCAGACTTGGGATTTTATTAACTGTCTTCCTTTTTCAGCTTTCTTCTTTGAGAAGGTGAAATTTTACCCCTTTTTAAGAAGCCACAAAAGTCACACTGACTTGATCAGATGTGTGTATCATTTGTTCCATGAACAGTCAGTTCTTTAAACTTCTGTGTGAATACAAAGGAAAGGAAGATGTTCCCTTATGCATTGTATTAATCATTTTAGAGACTATATGATTGAAAGGGGCCCTTATATTTATGGTTTGAAATGCCACCATGTGTATCTTTATTTTCTCCATTGGATTTCGAAGAAGTTTGTAGTTAGATAGGAATGTTTTCATCTTTTGATGCACTGCTTCTGAAATTGACCCACAACATATGATCCAAGCTCTTTCTGTGTACATGTGGGGATATTAATATAGATAGATAGAACTAACAGTTGGTACACATTTAACTAATTATGTGCCAGCCTTTAAGATATTTTACATGTGTTATTCCACTGTGGCTTCACAACAGTCTTACTTTTCATACCCATTGGACAAATGGACAAAATGAAACATAGGAAGTTGGTTAATTTTTACAGGTCTAAGTGACAGGGGAAGATGCAAATCCAGATAGTACAACTCCAAAGCCTTCACTCATCACCAAAACTTTATTGTGCTGCTCTATGTAATGAAGTACTTCCATAACTTGATAATCTTCTCTGGTTTTAATAGGAGTGGCTTCATTTATTCAGCAAATTATATTTTAAATACCTGCTATTCTAAGTGTTATTTTAGATGCTGAATAAATATTAAAAATAAAGATATCATAAATGACATATAAGGATTGTTATACAAGATTCAAATTTTATTAGATCATGAATTTTTAATTCACTCATGGCATGACCTTATAGGGTAGGTGATGGATAAGGGGACTTATGAACACTTACATCAAGGATTTCTTGGTAATAGCTACCAGGAATTGTTTGTGATGGATACAGATTTCCAGCACACGTTACACATAGAAATGCCCTACTGGTTGAAGTATAACTACATATAATTTCCCAGATGTCTCTCTTTCCAGTCTTTCACAGTCAACCACCTGTTGAAATTATTTTACAGACAAATGATAGCTCTGCTCCAAAAGTTCACCTGCTTTGTTTTTGCTAGCTCGATGACCAGGACACCTCTTTACAGTGTAGTAATTTTTAGGAATGGCATAGTTTTCACATTTATATGATATGAATGTGGGAAACTTTCTGATGAATTGTTAAATAATGATATAATTCATGGTTTTGATCTTTGGACCTCACTTGTAGCCATACTAAACTGATCTTACTGGACAACAGGTAAGGTTGGTCATTTCCAGTAGAAAACTCAGTGTGATGATAAAATAGAGTGGTAATTTGAAGGGAACAGTAAGGCATTTGAGAATGGAGGTGAACTTCATTGTCTTACACTACTGTTTTTTTTTTTTTTACTTTTACAATTAAATTAACATATCAATGGAGGCTTGAACTGATCTATGGATCTCTGTTTTCAATTTTAATCTTACAAACCCTGTTCCATATGTAGATATGTGGGGCTTCTGGTACCTGTGATTTCTTGATACCTTTCTAAGTAGAGGCCATCTACCTTTATAGCTAATAGAATGCTTGGAGGTCTTAAATTTGTTTTATATCATTTTTAGGTATGTGATCTTCTCAAGTTAATCAATTCTATATGCCTTAATTTATCTGTGAAGTGGGGATTATAATTAACACTTCGTGGGTCATTTTATTGCTTAAATAAGAACTAATATTAACGTACTGTGTTTAGGAAATGTATATTATTATTTAAAGTAGATTTTAATCATTTAGAAAGAGTCCTAAGAATATTTTGCATAAAATGGCAGGTGATATTGAACTGCTGCTGTTGTATCAATAGTAAATTATGTTAAAGTCAGTGGTTTGTACAGAATTTATTAGAACTGCAACTGCTTTCTGAAGGATGAAAAACTATTTAAAATATTCATGTTTTATACATTATACAGGTATCATAAAATATTTGCTATATAGAAATCATATATACACATATAAATATGTATACTGTATACATATATATGATATGTATATAAAATATGCTAAATGTAGTGTATTCTATGCCATGAATAATTTATATATATGTGTGTGTGTCTAAAAAAAATTATTTCTATGCTAAAGTTTAGCTGAGAATGATTTTGAGTTATTTGACAGTCATAATGTGGTTAATGGTTACATATTCTGATAAAAAAGAAACTCACCCCTATATTAGAAATCACAGTTGTTTTGAGGGCTCTGATTTCTGAGAGAGTAATTTATTTGATGAACCCTTAAGTTGTCTTCAACAGAAATATTGCAAAAAAGTTTGAGAGCAATTCTGTACATTGCTATTTTTAGTAGAGACCAGACAAGAGAACGAATATTGAATGATAACTGTGAGAAGACATTTCTATAAGTAGCTAAAGTAATGTTTGCCAGGTCTGTAGATTTATTGGTGAAAGGATACAGGCAGAGATCTAAGAAAAGGCTAACAAGTCCTTTAAACTATCTCCTTTAAATAACAGTTGTTATATCCCGGCTGTTGCTAAGAGATGAGGATCAATCAGTTCTGGACTGAGTCGTGTTCTTGCCTAGATTGAGGGCACTCCCATCTCTGTACTTAAATTGACTGCAGGTTTAGGAATAGACAGAGACGAACCATGAATTTTCCTCAGGAAACACTTTTGGATCTGCTCAAATGCCTGAGGAGTGTCCCAGTGAGACCCTAGATTTGGGTACATTTCCACATTGTAGTAGCCATCTTCATTTGATCTTGTAAATACTTTCTATTACTCATTGTCCATCGTGATAAATAAGTGTTGTCTATAGAGAATTGGGGGCAATACTTCATCTCTTTGGGACCTCCAAGTTGACTCAACTTTAAAAAGCATCCTGAGGTGGACGTGCTTAGAATACCCACATCCTACATCTGAGTAACTGGGTGAGAGTGTCTGCTCCACTCTTGATTCCAGCTTCATACTAATGAATTCCCTGGGAGGCAGCAGTGATGGCTGAAATAGCTTGGTCCAGACCATGATTGGGAGATACCTGGATTGTTTCTTGATTACAAACTTTGACCTGGCACAGGCTTGGCGCTGCATTTGAAATGTGGACTTAGTAGAGTATCTTTATCACTCTCTTTCTCTCTCACCCTCACCTCTTTCAAATAAACATAATAAATAAATAAAATCTTAAATAAGCTAAAAAGTTATCCTAAGTCAACAAAATGAATTACATTAATAGATAAGGAAATTTTATTCTTTGTCATGATTTATTTGTGTATCTGCATTTAGAATGACATAGATAAAGAAACATTTCATTCATCATGTATTTATTTAATAATAGGTAATGAATAATTAGTGGGTTAATAATCTGTAGGTGGAACAAAAGTACACATCAATATGAACTAAAGACATTTTACAATTTATCACTTTATCAGTGTGAGCATATCATTGAAAAAACACCATTTTCCCATTTGCAAACTGAAGCATACCTTCAAAATGAGTTCTTGTGATTTTAGTGTAATTATTTCAGAAGTGCTGTTTATAACAACATATAGGCACTTTTAGGTCATGTGGGCAAATCTAAGTCATCGGCCAGAAGATTTTTGTTTTCCATTTGCTCTGACAGAAAACATGTGGTTATTAAAATAGTCATAGTTTATTCGGATACAGAACCCTCTGTCAGTTTTCTCTGTTTAATTTGATTAGAAATTCCAAATGTACATACAAGTTGAAAGGGTACTGTGGTGAGCATCCATACCTTTTAAAAGTAACTTTTGATCCTTTGCTTTCTCTCTTTTTTTTTCTTTTCTAATACATTTGGTAGTGACAGGCTAACACTCCTAAGAACTAAGACAAGCACATCAGCACACCCAAGAACGTTGCCATTACTACAGTAACGATATTTGACATCCTGTCCATATCCACATTTTCTAACCGTCTCAATAATACCATTCATAACTTTATTCTTTTTAAATTTAAGTCAAGCATTGGGTGTTACATTTAATTGATAATGGAATGCTGTCAGTGTTGGTATTGACGACAGCTTTCTTGATCTGTCTCATACATTGTCTTACAAGCTGGATTTTTGTGATTGTGTCCTCACGAGTAGGTTCAGGTTAGATATAGAACTTCTGAGACCTTTGTTGTTTTTTACACTGCTTAAGATTATCATTAGGGCTGTCACTACCTACCACCTTTCAACTTTGATGTATGAGATAGATGGAGACTTTTGCGGGGGGGTGGGGTTATATTTTAATAGATACAATCCATAACAAGCAAGCTGTTGGAGCGGTGGTGATTTGTCTCACATAGAGCTGCTTGGTACTAGTTGATACAGTTGAGAAAATAGGGCTTGCTTAGTCTGAGAAACCATCACAATTCATCCAAAAAATTTACTCAGAAGGTAATCATAAATACCAAATTCTTCGTAAGTAATAATGAAAAAATACTGATTACAAAGTCCACACAATAGCCTGGTGATATAAAAGTGTATTTTGTTAGAGTTCCTACTTAAAATTGCTATGTTTGTGCTTTATGAAAAAATGCTAGGCTCCAAATTGCACAGTCAAAACAAATTCTACTCTTGTTCACCATTGTCCAAAACTGAAGCTCAGAAAGAATTTTCATTGCAGTTTCTAAAATAGTTCATAAAATTTGGAAAAAAAAGTACAGTTTATTGTTTGTTTGAAGTCTACCACTCTCCCATCCGAGAAATTTACATCAAGAACTGTGTAGTGGAGATGTTTGTGTTGCTGACATTTTCTGGTTCCTTACTATAACTGCATGATGCCATTCCTTTCTATTCAACCAGCAAATTTATCAGTTTGAAAATTCCTGTTTCATGGTCATCTGCAGCATAAGCCTTTAGACTCAACTTGTGCCTGTAAATTTCACTAGCTGTGTGATATGGGGCTAGTTATTTAACCTGTGTGAGCTCCAGTTTTCTGTTAAGTAAAATGCTTTTTGTATGTGGCTACTAATTAATTACATGTATGTAAAGTGCTTAAAATTAGAGCAGTGATATAGTTAGTACTGAATTAGTACTGATATAGTTAGTACTAGTGCTGTTGAGGGTGAATTGTCTGTATTTGCAGTAATTAATTAGGAATTCCTGAATGCCACCTTGAAGTTAGAACAGGTTTTTGAAGTAATAGTATTTTGTGTATTTGTAATAGTCTTTGTGTATTTCTTCAGGAAGTAACTATTTTATATATGCTAAATGCTGCTAGCTTCCAGACACTTAAAAGTGAATAAGACATGTATGCCTTTTGTCCTCACCAAGTTTATAATCTGATAGGGAAATGGCCACGAAAGAGCAGTTGCAACAAAGGCAAGTGTTGTTGAGTGGGTAAGTAGATTCAGGGTGTTAGGAGAGAGCGCAAGGAGAGTGAGTTCTGCCTGATCTTTGTGTGAGAGAGGGCCTTTTGGAGGAGGGAATGCAATTGAACATGAAGAGTAGTAGAATTTTCTTCCAGACCCAGGCAGTACTATGGGCCAGGACTCTGGGCTAGAGAGTCACTTTGTCATGTATAAAGCTGATCCCACAGTGTAGAAGGTGGTTTCCTTGGGTAGATTGGTTAGCTTCTCTCTGCTTGCCTCAGCTTACTCATTTGTAAAGGAGAGAGAACGCTGGTGTCTACCTTGTAGGGTTCTCTTGATGATTGAAACAGATGAATCACAGACAACTCAAAACTGGTTTTTGGATATTTTAAATATCTAATAAATGCTGCTGATTATATCGGAGGAGTCACTGAGTTTATTCTAAGTCCTGATAACACCAGTATAACCATACCAAAGGGCCTAAAACTTGTTAATTTAATGTCTGGGGTGTAACTGTGCCATAATCCCATGTTACACATTTCCTTCGGCTTTCATCCTTCTTCCCCTATAAATGGTTACAGAGCTTTCTTTTGTAGGTTTTCATGAAGCTGATCTTCAAAAGTCAGAATATCAAGCTGAGAATATTTATATTTTTCCTTGGTATGTTAATAAAAATGGCATTTTATGAGCAGAAAATAACTTAGCCAAATTGCTGCATTCAGATAAATTTTAAATGGATTTGAATGAATTAAAAATGAAGCGTTCTACCTGTGTTCTTGGAAAGTTTATGGAACAAAGTCTGCTTTACCAGTGTGAACAACTTAGCCATTTTCTCTGCGTGTTGCCCTCCTCCCCACATGACTCAGTAATGTAGTTACATTTATTGGCTGTTTACTTACTTTTAATGCCCTTCATTCCACTAAGGTTTGTGAGGGGTGAGAAAGGGAGTTCTGAATGCATGGTTTGAATTGAAAAGAGACATTGTGTGGTCAGAGTGAGGATGAGAAATTATAGAGAAGCTTTGGTTTTCAGCAGCCTGTTGACTGTCCTCTTTTATTAAATGGAAATACTGAAGAATGATGTGATTAGATTAAACTGTTGAATTGTTACGATCCTGTTCATTGATGATAAACTTCAATACTATCTTTTAAAACTGCAAACTTTCTAAATATAACCTTTTCTGTTGGTTCAATACAAGCTGTTATATTATGTTAGGTCTCAAAAATAGAACTTCTAAAAATTATCTTCAAATGTGTTAGATATCCTCAGGTGAAAACATACATGTTCATAAAAATTGAAAACTGTAGTAAAAGTATAGATCATACTTATCTTGATGTAAGCCATTAGTTATATCCTCTGTGTGGTTGGTTTATTACCAGTTGGACTTTGTTTTTCGGAAAGTAATTTCTCTTATTTCACAGTGGGATTAAATAATTTTTAATATCTAAAATGTTCATTTTCTCTTTTTTGTATTGGATATTTATTGTCCAATCCTCACATAAAGGCTGATTCTTTAAGATATGAACTGTGGTTCATACATTGAAGACCCCTAAATTTAGTTGACTAATATGATATTATTCAACTCATAGTATAGAATTTTTTTATTATCAGAAAAATTATGGTTCAAAGATAAATGCAGCCAAATTACCCTTTTTATAGTTTCTCAACTGATGCTTTTACTTTTTTGTTTTTACTCATATCATTGTCTGATAAATAACTTTGTATATTATACCCTAATTTAAGATTTTATAGTAGCTTGGATTTTCTACATGTGTTTGAAGAGTGGCTACAGGTTTTTTGGTAGTTTGTTTTACAATTTATTTATTATTTATATGAAAGGCAGAGTGATACCCAGAGTAAGGGAGCGAGTGAGTGAGATCTTCCACTTGCTGGTTCCCCCACCAAATGCACACAGTGGGTAGGTCTATGCCAGACTGAAACCAGGAGTCAGGAACTCCAGCCTGATCTCCTGCATGAGTGTCAGGGGACCACGTTCATGGGTCAGTTTCTACTGCCTTCCTAGATGCATTAGCAAAGCAGCAAAAACTTAAACGGGGGCCTGTATGGGATGCTGGCGTGGCAGTCTGGAGCTTAACCCCACTGCGCACAGTGCCAGCTGTTGGGCTACTAGAGTTTCAATGCTGAGCTTTTGTGTTTTGATTTCCTTTTCTAGAAGGTGTACTTGCTTCAGAGACTACCAGAAAAGACAATCAATATATTTTCATTTCTATTTGGATGTCATTTTACTAATTAAATTCATTTGCCATAAGTTAGTAAGCCGTTACTTGATTATGAATTAACAATTTTCAGATAGCAATGGATAATAGAAATTAAGACACTTCTATGAAAGGCATCATATTGGTGATAGAGAAGAATGTTTAATAGTGTCGAATAGTATATGAATGAGTTTTCCCATGAGTTCTGCCTGTGAAGTCATAAAGATCAATGGAGCAGGCCAGCGTTGTGGCACAGCAGGTTGGACCTGTGCCTGCAGTGCCAGCATACCATAAGAGAATGGTCATGGCTGGTCTGCTTCCCACCTAGCTCCCTGCTAATGTGGTTGGGAAAGCAGCAGAAGATGGCCCAAGGGCTTGGGACCCTGACACCCGCATGGGAGACCCAGATGGAATTCCTTGCTCCTGGCTTCAACCAGGCCCACCCCTGGCTGTTGGGGCCATTTGGGGAATGAACCATCAGATGGGAAATTGATTTCTCTCTCTCTCTCTCTCTCTCTCTCTCCCCCCTCCCCCTTCTCTCTCTTCCCCCTCTGCCCTCCCCCTCTCACTCTCCCCCTCTCTCCGTCTCCCCCTTACCCCTCCCTCTCTTCTGTGCACTCACCTATTCCAAAGAGAATGATAGGCAACATAGATGTGAAATTGATCGACATCTTAGTTAATAGGATGAAGGTTATTTTGCTCATGACTTTTAAGGGCCTAAATTTTTTATTTGATATTTCCTGTTACTTTCATTAGTGGTCAGTCCTGGGATGCTTAAAGGTTATTATCAGAATTATGATTTCAGTTTGTTAAAATTAAGTGCCAGGGTGATATAAATTGTATCTGTCCCACTCTATCAAAGGATAACCATATGTTAATTTCCTTTTTTTAAAATGCCAGTTTTGTATACGCAGTGAATAATGAGCACCTAGGGAAAGTATTTATGTTGTTTATAGCAAAGATAATGTACTTTGCCTGTTTAAACTGAGAGATGAGTAAAAGTGCATAAAACTATTTTTATAGGCTGGCGCCGCGGCTCACTAGGCTAATCCTCTGCCTGCGGCGCTGGCACACCAGGTTCTAGTCCTGGTCGGGGCACTGGATTTTGTCTCAGTTGCCCCTCTTCCAGGCCAGCTCTCTGCTGTGGCCAGGGAGTGCAGTGGAGGATGGCCCAAGTGCTTGGGCCCTGCACCCCAAGGGAGACCAGGAGAAGCACCTGGCTCCTGGCTTTGGATCAGCGTGGTGCGCCATTGGAGGGTGAACCAATGGCAAAGGAAGACCTTTCTCTCTGTCTCTCTCTCTCTCACTGCCCACTCTGCCTGTCAAAAAAACAAACAAAAAAAAAAAACAAAAAAAACTATTATTTATAGTATTGGAAATGGAGACATCTATTGAGAATATTACAGGCAAAAGGTTTTCTGCACCTTCCCTATTTCGGTGGGTTGGGCTTTAATAGTGAAGAGTTCCATTTCAGTTAAAGTCTGCCCTGTTGATTGCCATGCACTTCATTGACCCTACATGAATACTGAGCTTCATTAAGGACAGAAAGTCACATTTCTGCCTCCAAAGGGCTCTCTGCTTACAGATGTTGAATCTCCCCGATCTTGATTTTCCTGGCTGCCTGGACTCACGACAGGACCTGTATTTTTCCTGGTATCTGGCCCTACTGAGGCTTCTTGGCGTTTGCTTTGTGCTTTCTCTGGGCTCACTTGACTTCCCTTTAGATTTGTTACCCTGTTGTCCTGGGAGCTCTGCTACAGCCCAGTTCCTTCCTTATTTGCCCAACAGATTTTCACCGGGGAGCTCCATGACTGTTAGGAGCTGTGGTTCCATCCTTTCCAGCTGCTCCCTGATGCTCTGATTACTTGAAAGGGCATCCCATGGCCATCTGATGGACATTATATCTTTAGAGTGTGAAAAATGTAATGCCTTTTTGGGGACCAGTGAGATTCCAGGTGAACTTCTTTGGGAAGATTTCTATATTTTTGTACAACATGTGATATCACCACATTAAATAGGAGTTTGGTTTCACTCATGAGCTTTAAAGTTGAAGTCATTTCTAGCAGACTAACAACAGTTGTTTTAAAAAAAAAAAAAGCAAATCAATCAGAAGTTCTATTTTCTAGTCATGATCTTGACATCATAGTTTTTGGGGAGGAACAAAATAAAAATGATATAACTTGTCCTTAAACTATGATAGTGATTTGTTGCCTGTGAGGTGAACAGGAAGATTAAAGTAGCTGTTTGTCATGATGATGATTTTTAAAAGGGAAGTACTTTCCATTCGCTGTCTCTGATCTTGGGTCTGTTGGCACTGCTTTTATGTATTTGTGTGTGTATGTGCATGTAATGTGAGAATCAAAGAGGAGAGAGCGAGCGAGCGAGAGAGAGAAGGAAAGTGATATGGACTTGGAGGCAAGTAGAAAAAGTAATGACAAAATGGGAAGGAGTGCCTTTAGTAAAATGCCATGGATTTGTCACAGAATCAATGATACATTTCCAGTGGAAAGGATAACCCTTCTTTCTCTTAGAAGCAGAAGATAGCAGAGAACCAAGAGCCTTTCTGAAGAAACGATGCGTTTTATTTTAGCTGAATCTGAATACTCATTAGAATAGTTAGAGGCAGAGAAAAGGGAGTTTGATAATATGCAAGAATTTTTAAAAACATTTTTATTTATGTGAGAAGTAGAGAGAGAGAGAAAGAGAGAGAGAAAGGAGAGGGACAGAGAGAATGACTGAACACAAGCTCCCGCCTATCCTCTGATTCACTCCCTAATGCACACAATGACCAGATGTGGGCCCAGGCTGAAGCCAGGAGCCTGAAACACATTCAGGTCTTCTGTGTGGATGGCGGGAATTCACTTGCTTGAACCAGCACTGCTACATCCCCGTGTCTGCATTCCCAGGAAGCTGGAGTCAGGAACTGGAGCTGGGTATTGATGTGTGATGCCAGCTTATTTTGTTTGTTTTTGTTTTAAGATTTTATTTGTTTGAAAGGCAAAATGACAGTGAGAAGGAGGGGAAGAGAGAGAGGAGGAAGAGGGGGAGAGAGAGAGGGAAAAAGGTCACTTTTATCCTGTGGTTCATTCCCCAGTTGCCCACAGCGTCCAGTGCTCAGCCAAGCTGAAGCCAGGAATCAGAAATTCCATCCAGATCTTCCATGTCAATGGCAGGAATTCAAATCCTTGAGCCATCATCTTCTGCCTTCCCAGGCACATTAGCAGGAAGCTGGATCAGAAGTGTCACAGGCAGAACTTGAACCTGGCACTCCAGTATGGGATGTGGTGTTCCCACATCAGAGCTTAACCTGCTATGCCTCAATATCCGTTTCAGACATGGATGTCATAACCAGTGTTTTAAACAGAGCTTTTTACACAATAATCATGCAGTTTCTTACTACCAAATTGAATTTGGTATCTCCCAATTTGATATAATAGATTACAAGTAGTGAAATTTTCTTTCAAGATAAACATTTATGATATGAAATATGTATTATTCTTTTCATGCAGAGTTTAAGGAATAAAAACACAATATAGATATTAAGATGTGTTTAAAAGTTTTTTGGGGTCAATGATGTTTGTAGACTGCCACTAAAAGGCTTTGCCCATGTTGTGGAGATATCACACTGGTCACAGATACAGGAAACCTCAGCATGTTACTTCTCTTACTGAGTATGCCTTCCTAGCGGCTTGCAAGGCTGAGAGTCAGCGGTTGTAACCAATGTGGTTTTACTGATTGTTGGTAGCCCACATGCATTCTAAATGATGGGTGCTGCATTATTCTCTTTTTTGAAATCGTTCAATTATCTCTTTAATTACGCTCCAAGTTGTTGTGAGGATTAAATAAGATATTATTGGTAACATTGTCAGTACAACATAAGCAAGTATAACTTCTTCTAGTTTGTTTCCAAGATCAGTTTCTTTATAGGAAAATTGGGATAAAAAATTTTTACATTCCTTCACCCCAAAAAAGTGTTACCAGATTTCAAACATTACCTTTGGCAAAGTCACTTATGGGATAGACTCCCCCAGCTTGAAACAGTGTTATGTGATTATAAACCTCTCAAATAAAATTTTAAAGCATCACTGTAATAATAACATTCCTACAGACAGATAAGTACTCACCATTTGCATTTACTGTTCATCTTCATGTTTAACTTGACCTTGAGATGGAATTTTCAAAGGAAAATACTTTCTACAGAATCTCTCACTACGTTACCAATTATATTTCAAAATTGCATCTGAAGTTTTCCTTGTTATTTAACAGAGGAGTATAATAGAAGATGACGTCAGGGAGCAACAATGAAACACTTGATTATAATTTGAACATTGGTGGGATGTTAAAAATCACACTGATAAACCATGTGCTCAGAAATTGACTCCTCAGAAAATTAATTCAAATGTAACACACACATAATTATTTTAAATTCATTGTGGTACAGGAAAAATTCTACTGGATTTTATCAGTAAGAGAGCCAGAGCATTGTATTGATGTGTAAGTCATAATTGTGGTTTGTGGCTATATTATGTTACTATGATCATTGCAAAATTAAAGTCGATGGTCACATATTTGTGACAATTTGTTGGCATGACACATGGAAAATACATCATGACTTGTGTTTTCTGTTAACTTATTTTATGAGACAAGAATAAAACAAGTTTAAAATTAAAACTACATGGATTTAATTACATGAACTCAACAAAACTTTTTTTTTTAGATTGGAAACGTTGACCTTGTTTAAGTAACAATTATTTGATGGCCTGAAGTCAGTAGTAGTAATTTCAGTATCATTTAAGAAAAATTCCCTTCTGTATTCATCATATGAATTTCTCTGATCCATTTTCTACATGTTTTTCTTTATATTTAACATTTTTAGCAAATTATCACTTATTTAAAGAGAATAACAAATGAAGGATAGGAAATGGGTCAACTACAAATGATGTGGTTTTTCTCTATTGCACCTGATTTATATGTGTATAGCTTTTACCCCTAACTGAAGAGCATCAGGTAGAAAGAGAAGAAAATATTACCTCAGGGCCAGGTATTTGGCATAGCAGTTAAAATCCTGCTTGGGATGCCTGCATGCTATGTATGAGTGCTTGGGTTGAATTCTGGCTCTCTGCTTCAGATCCAGCTTCCTGCTAATTTACACAACAGAAAGTAACAGATGATGGCCCAAGTATTTGGGGTCCCTTCCACCCACATGAGACACTTGGATTGAGTTCTATGCTCCTGGCTTCTGCCTGACCCAACTCTGTCTGTTATAGGCATTTGGGGAGTGAACAGCACATGGAATCTGTCTCTGTTTTTCAAATAAAATAAAAGTGAATAAGCATAATTTTAAAAAATAAAATATTACCTCAACTTTTTTTTTTGCATTTCCACCAAACTTTCACTTTTCATTAGTCAAGATATAGAAGGCCTTTCTACATTTACCCTCACATATTTTAGTCTACCATGTTACCTTGTTTGAATTTTTAATGTTACAGTCTGATCCAAGCACTATAATAAATTTCACAAAGAATTACTACACTAGTAGATACAGGCTAAGGAAGCAATGACAATATTATTTATTAATTATGAAAGAAGCAATGATATGACACTTCCTGTGTCTTACTTTGGGATATTATATTCATATGAGATGTTTTGATATTCTGTAATGTTCATAAATTTTCAAGATCACTTAGAAATATTTAAATATTTTATCTTGTTATAATTCAGTGACTATTTGAGCATTTACTAAATGCAGAACCTTCTTAGGTAACATTAAGGGAAAAGGAGTGGCGGAAATTTTTCTTTAGCATCATTCATTTCCGCAGCAGAAACATTTATGTACACATCACAAGTCCACATTATGTAACAGCTATGGTAGAAACCCACAAAATGTAGTGGGAACCCCAAAAAGTATGTTCATACCATGTAGAGTGAAGGTTCTATAAAGATGGTGGCTTTAGAGCTGGGACATGGAGGTTGTGTAGGCGTTTGGGGCATCTGGTAACAGGGCTGAAGGAACACTCTAGATTGAGCACCATCATGAATAAAACTGTAATCATGATCAGCAGCCTTGTGTGTGGCCAGAAACTGCGATACAAAGTGTAAACCCTTATCCTGGGACAGGCAGTGAGAACCCCAAACTGCAGTGTTGTCTCATACTATGCAGGCAATAGAGAAAAGCTGACTTTTGATCTTAGGACAAGGATTGCCTTATGGAGCTTCCCACAATGCCTCTTTTGGTCATGGTACTTCTTAGTTTAATAATTTCTGGTAACTCTGAATAGCTTTAAGCATCCTTGTGCTCTTGGTATTCCAGTGATGTTTATTAAATAATCAGATCTTAATCTAACCTTCTAGCATTTACCGTACCATTTATCTGGCTAGCTGCAATTCCTACCTTGCACCCTGGTATTTATCCGCTGTGCATTGTTCTCTGATTTTTTTCAGTTCTTCATTTGCACTGTGCATACAATTACTTTTGGTATATCCTCCTCTTTTAGGAAACCTCCCTTGACTGACCAATGGAGTCATGTATTACCTTTGTGATTTCCATAGGATCTTCTTTTCTCCCTCTGTTAAGATGGAGTTTTTAGCAGTTGTTTGTATTCACTAGGCTGTGATGTCACCTAATTGTGAGTGCCCCAGTTAAGATTCATTAATCTTTATTTCCTCCTGCCAAGCATATTAACAACACTACAGAAATACTTACTAAATTGGATTGAATTTTCAGGCTTAATATAGGTTTAATGGCACTTGATCTTAGTTTTTACATAGGATATATATGACACATGTTATATGTGAATGTTATAGAAACCATTTATCTATAGGATGATTTTCTCTGTCATTATCATCTAAGGACTGGTTTCAACTTCAACTATGCGTGTGAAGCAAAATAGAGTAAATTATAGACAGAAATATTTGTAAGATACAAGTGACCCATGAATGCAGGCGGATTTCCTGTTCTTCTCTTTGTATTCTGACAAATAGAGATATTTTTCTTGATGCAAAACCTTGGGTTTATCTTGTGGGCTGTTAATTGTAAATTTAAAGGGGAAAATACAAGCACTATATGTGGATTTAGTGACAAAACAAACATCTTTTGAAGAATCTTAGTAATAATCTTGTATTGTAAATGATATATTGATAATCAGTAGCAAATGGCATTAGACACTTTGGTGTTTCCGATTTATTGTCTTTCTCTCCCCCTCCCTCTCTGTCTCTCTTTTTTAATCAAGACTGAACAGGAAGCCGTGTTGGCACCCACCACATTGGGTGGGATTCAGGAGGAGCTATGCTAGAAAGGAGTGAAAACAAAGATTGCTTTGGTCTTTTTTAAGGAGGAACACACTAGCTGGTTTAGAGTATTATTTCTCTCTGAAAAAAGGTGGGAGCCCAGGGGGAAACTGTCCAGGGTTTTGACTCGGCCAGCTTTCAGCCCCGCAGTGTGTGATCCTGTCTGTGTTCTGTGAAGCGATTGTTAGGTGCTGGAAGTTAGTGATTGCTGTTTTGGATAGAATAAGGGAGTTTTACTTTGGAAAAAATAAATTAGTAATGGAGTGGCAGGGAAGAAAAGACAGAACAGCTTTTCTGCTTTCCGGTTTGGATTCTGCTAGTGGCTTTGCTGCCTTGCCTGCAGTGATGGGTATTGCCAGAACTTAGGGAAAAACAAAGCTAAAATGGCAACATCTCTTAGGAAAATCTGTAAGATTGTACGAAGGCTGGGTGGTTGTGGGGAGTGTGAGTTGGAGAGCAGATGCCTTTGGTCTGAGTTTCAGTCCTCACAGTCTGTTTGCCTTCTTGCTTTGAAATATTTCTTCTTTCTACCTCCTTGGTTTACAGGGAGCTGGGGAGGCTCGTTTTTGTTGTTGTTTTGAAATGCAAGTTTGCCAACAAGTGAAACAGAAAATAACTGCTGTGACAGACATGTCCCCTAAGACCTTTGCTTCTAAGGGAAACACCTCGGCTTCATGTTTAAAAACAGGCCCCAACATTGGAATACCAAATTGTTTTTGTCTGCAGTGAAATATGAAAATGTAAAATTGTCCCTTTGGATTTTGTACTTTTTTTTTTAAAGGTCATATCAACTTTGAGGACTTAGAGCAATAGTTTCCCTGCTGCCATAATTTGCCTTTAAAAAAAAAGAAGAAAAAAAAAAACCTTTTAGGGCAGACATTGTGCTAGTGCTGAGCAGCTGCTTTAAATTCTCCTTATGAACGGAAATTTGAGGTTTTGAAAGTGCTCTTATTTAATCGTGATCAGACGTCCTCTGATTGATGCACTGCTCCTGTTGATGGTTTTGTGCTGTTTTATTGGGCTTCCTTGGCATCCGTGAGCCTATTCTGAGCTAGGCTCCTTTTGAAACAGTGTATTAGGTGAATTGTGAAAAATGAGTTGTTTCAACTGAATAGGTGGAAGAACTGTTTTAGATATTTGGGCAGTCACTGAACAGATCTTTTATGAACCAAAAACTGTACAAGCCCAAGGTTCAGAGAAATGCAGAGAATGCGCAATCTCTTGTCTTCATCAAGTTGCCAGTCTACTATTTAGAGTAGCTATGCTTAGTTATCCACTAAAAAAAAAAGTACATACCCTTTCTACAACACTTGTTATTAACCATGACCAGCACTGTTTACAGACCCTATCTTGAACAGATTTTAAATCATGTTATGTAAAGTAGATATAATGTGCAAACAGTATATTCTGAGGCTCTCCAAGTGACTGTGGGAAATTTGGGAGTAGGTAAGATTTTTTCAGATTGTTTTCCATGCACATATTCCATCCTCACACCCCACGCTCATTGCTTTTTGGTGGCTGCATCTTTCCAGTGGCCGCCTTCTATTCTCTTGTCTCTTAGGAGAATATTCACAGAAACAACAAGAAATTTTTCATTCCCATTCATATGTAGTCTGCACCAGTAATTCCAGTACCCAGCTCAGACTTTGAATCAAAATGGGAAATGAGGGGTTGGTGTTGTAATGCAGCAGCTTAAACTAATTCCTGTGATGCCAGTGCCAATGCCAGTTGGAGTTCTGGCTACTCCACTTCTGATTCAGCTCCCTGCCAATACACCTGGGAAAGCAGCAGATGATGGCCCAAGTGTTGGGATCCCAGACACCAATGTAGAAGACCAAGATGGAGTTCTTGGCTCATGGCTTCACCCTGGCCCAGACCTTGATGCTGTGGCCATTTGGGGAGTGAACCCAGTAGATGGTGGTTCTCTATCTGTCTACTTTCAAATAAGTAAATCAATCAATCAGTACATTTTAAATGAGGAATAAGGTGACAGAATCTGAAATGACATTAGTTTATGCTGAGAATTTTGTTAGAACTAGTCTCTTACTAATCTAGAGAATTGCCTACCATACTTCTGTAAACCTACAGGAGGCAGTCTCAAAGTATGTCTCTTATTTGAAGTACACAAAGAGTCATCTCTGAGACAAGCAGGTGAGAATTAGGAAATTGAATTTCAGGTAAATTAAAATTAACAAAAGCAAATCACTAAAAATAGATTATTTTCTATTGCTGTTGCCGAATGGTTTTATTTGTATTGGAAAATTTCTACATAGAAACTCACTGTGACTAGTGTTTTAAATTAATCTTTTCCCCCAAGCAGATGTGAGAAAACAGTATCATTGAATAGAATATGGCATAGTGAATAGAGGTTTAGACAAAAGTTCTGATTAAATCAATGGTGAGGTTTGGCATCAGGGCTACTGAAGGCAGAATAGATAGGAGGAGACTTCAAAATATTCATGGAAGGTGGCATTAAAAGATAATTTT
This sequence comes from Oryctolagus cuniculus, assembly GCF_964237555.1. Taxonomy (NCBI): domain Eukaryota; kingdom Metazoa; phylum Chordata; class Mammalia; order Lagomorpha; family Leporidae; genus Oryctolagus; species Oryctolagus cuniculus. Next base: position 121,170,339 of record NC_091440.1, on the reverse strand, counting down.
TTTGGTGCAGAAAGTTTTTGAAATCTATGCATCCGAGGGACCTTAAAGTGTCTTAGCAATGGTTATTCTACAAACGCTGCATTGATTTTAAAATTGTCTTGCACCAAGTTATTTTAATTTTATTTTTTCCATGAACATTTTAAAGTATCCTTGTATATAACAAATTATACTGATCTTAAATGGAAGGTTTCCTGGGAAAATTTTAAAGTCAATTATTACTAACAAACCACCCAAAAGTCTCAACATTTTAAGCCTAAATTGTGTTTTCCAGACTGTCCTTTTCACAAATGTTATAAATATGGTTATTAATGTAGTAAGTTATTTTTTGTAAAAGAGTTTTTATGCTTCATGTACATCAGGGGAAATCTGCAAAGGAGGGAGTATAGCAACTGTAAGCTAAAAGTGGCCGAAAGGCCAAGGTTGAATCCCCACATGCCACTTTCAAGCTGTGCGTTTTTGGGGGAGTCTTTTCACTTCTGTCCCTTGTCATCCTCTCACTTCTGTCCCTGGACTTACCCAACCATAAAATAGGCACAGGAAGAGAGTCCACTTGCAGGACTGTTGCAAATACTAGATGGACATAGGACAAGCATTTTGCACAGCGGGTTAAAATGCTGCTTGCATTCCGTATCAGAATCCCTGGGTTCAAGTCCTGACTCTACTGCCAGTTCCAGCTTCCTGCTCATGAGCACCCTGAGAGGCAGCTGGTGATGGCTCAAGTAATTGAATCCATTTCACCCGTGTGGGAATTAAGTTACTGCCTCCTGGCTTTTCTGTGGTTCAGCCTCAGCCAGTGAGGATACTTGGGGAGTGGACCAGTGGATGGGAGGTCTGTCTCTTAGTCTAAATATGTCTCTGTGCCTTTCAAATAAATAAACAATAAATGATAAAAATCTAAAATTAGATGGGTGGGTAGGTAGGTAGGTAGGTAAATGTAGCTCAGTGTGCTGTTAGGTGTTATATAAATGTTAGCTACATTTTATTACCACATTTAAGTGAAAGCCATGACTAAAGTGACAGCCAGTACTGAGATATTTTGGAATAGTTCTGATACAAATGTTGTATTACTGTTAGATTCACATTCAAAAAAGAGAAGATCATAAACTGATGGACTGGCTGTGGGTGCTTACTGTTTTGCTTTTGAGTTTAATAATTAAAAATCTGGAAATTTCTCATTAAACTCTAGACTGAGTTCTTCCTTGTAATTGGGTGGACTGGCAGCCTTGAGCTACAGTCCCACCTGAAGAGTCAGCCTGGGTCAGGTCGCAGGGACCAGTCTGGCTTGCATACAGGCTTGGGTGTTACCGTCTGCCTGTAACTTAGATCGCCACCCAGAGCCGTGTTTACAGAACCATATTCTTCACTCATTGCTATTACCTGTATGATACATTTTGATCTCTCAATTTTTGTGATGTCATGGAATGCAGCATTATTTTAGTTCAGATTTTAACAGACTGTTGACAGCTTTAGGAAAATATTAAAATGGGTGATTTATTAAAAAAGAACATTTTTCTTGTATATGAACTCCTGGAACAGATGGGTAAACTATTTGACAGGTATGGTTGAATGTAACGGAACTTTAGCATACACCAAGGCTTTATACCAGGTGATAAAAATGAGCAAATAACCAGCTCAAAAGCTGAAAAGAGTTACTTGGTAACATTTTTAACCTCAGTTTTTAGTTGACTCTACGATTTTGATGATTACTAGCTTTGGGTTTTTCAACTAGTTTTTTAAGCCTTAGTATCAGTCCTTTCTTTGTGGTAGAAGAGCACATAACACTTAGAGAAAAAGAAACAATGCTAAAATTGTGTGCCCTTGTTACCCCAATTTAGAAATCTCTAGCAATCAGGTACTTTAAATAGTTTGAGTAAAAAAAAAAAAAAATTCCAGGGATGAAAGAGCCTGAAAATTCAGTAAGAAATGGAGCAGCAGAGAATAAAGAAAAATACCAGAGTTGGATTGTTAGCAGGTATGAAACACGCATTTAGTATATTCATATATATGTCTTGTATTTATATTTAATACAAATTGATGCAGAGACTTGGATGAAGAAAGAGGAAAGATTAAACATTTCAAATCTTCTACCAGTTTTACAATGTAATTTATGTAACCTGCTATCAGTGTTTGTCATCTTATCGTTAAAAATGAAGAAAAGTATGCTGTATAATTAAAAAAAAATACACATTATCCGTTACTGTTTCTCAGAGAATTATCCATAATTACAAGGTAGTTGTCCAAATGATTGGTTTTCATGAAACTTCTAATACTTTACTTTTTCCAACATTTCATTCTTTTTCTTTAGATCTGTTAAATTCTGTTGATCTTCATAATATGTACAGAAATATTAGCAGATCCTACTCTTTTTTAAAAAAAAATCTCAGCATTAAAAGGAGCCATAGGAGTAGATGTTGTGGCACAATAGTTCAAGCTGCACACTTGCAGCACCTGCATCTCATGTTTGGAGTGCTGGTTTGAGTCCCAGCCGCTCCACTTCAAATCCAGTTTCCTGCTAATGTGTCATGGAAGGCAATAGAGGTGATGGCACAAGTACTTGGGACTCTGCCACTCATGTGGAAACCTGGGTGGAGTTCTGGGCTTCTGGCCTTAGTGAGTATTTGGGGAGTGAGCCAACACATAAAAAATCAGTGTTTCTCTCTCTCTTCTATATTCCCTCTGTCTCTCTCCATTGCTTCCTCTGTCTCCCTCCTCCTATTTTTCAATCTCTCTCCTTTCTTCTCTGTCCCCCACCATTCTGCCTTTCAAGTAGATGAAAAAATTAAATAATTAAAAAAAGAAACCATGAAAGTCAGCTATTGTAACTTTTTGGAGGTGGGCATGAATGCTACATAGATGATGAGTTCATGTAAAAATTAAAGATGTTCACTTTTGTCCATTTTTTTTAAATTCATACATAATTTTTTCATCTAAGACATTTTAAATCTTAAAGACCCCTTGTATAGAAATTTCTAACGAATGATCAATCTTTTGTTTGAAGACTTACAGTATTGTTGAGCAATAAGCTCAACCCCATGAATAAAGCAAAATACTATTTTTGGTTGGCTATTTTAGAGCATTCTTATTATTTAAAATTTTATTTATTATTTACTTGAGATATATGGAGTCAATGCTCCCATACCCTCATTCATTCCCCAAATGCCCTTAATGGCTGGGGCTGGGCCAGGCTAAAGCCAGGTGCCTGGAACTCAGTCCAGATCTTCAATGTGGGTGGCAAAGACCCAAGCACTCGAGCCATCATCTGCTGCCTCCCAGGGTGTGCATTAGCAGGAATCTGGAATCGGGAGCAGAGCCAGGCCTCAAATCCACATACTCTGATACGGGATGTTGGCATCCCAAATGGCACCTTTAATGGCTAGGCTAAACTCCTACAAGAGAAAAATATTTTTAATATTGGCCTACATGTACCTTTTCTGAACTTCTGCTTTTAGTTTTTTTAAATTATCTCATCTCTATTTGTAAAATCTTTTGTCATTTTAAAATTTTGTTTATATGCTAGCATTCCACATGATAGGGCACATGGCACATAGCGGATCCTCAGTAAATATTAAATGAATGAATGAATGAATAGTTTAGGTTCTGTTCTGCACAAAAAATAAATCACAAGTAGTTCTGCCACAGCATGATTACTTTTTAGCAGTTTCCTTTGATTTATGCAGGGAGTAGGGTTGCCATGTACAGCACAAAAGATCCATGTATAAAACTTTAAAGGTTAACAATTTCTAAAGATATTTTAAAATCCCTCATAGGAATTCCATAGACAGAAATCTCTAGAAAAGTTGGTAGAAATATTTAACTCTAGTTGTAGCTCCTGGTTGGATGCCCATAACACTACACTGGAGATTCTAATAATACATTCCTTGATAATGTTCTCCAGGGTTTCTTAAGCGTTAGAAAAGCTGCATTGATTATTTATTATAGAAATGTATTTTTACAATGTTTACAATTAAAATATTGGTGACATTGGAGTATTAATTTCCCTTAGATTATAGTTATTTACTATTCCTTGTATTTACCCACATTACCTCCAAAATGTGCATGAAGGTTTACATTTCTTGACAGTACACTGACAGCAGTGCTTATTAATTCTGAATAGTTTCTAAATACTCCATGAGCTGAGGGGATATAGTCCATATGGCAAGTAATTGGTAGTGTTTAAACTATCTTGACATCGCTCCGTTTTGAAGGAGCTGTTACTTCAGTCTGTTTTTTGTGGTGATAGCCAGCAGAAGCATACCTGGTTCTGCACATTTTCTATTGATTTTCTTTTGCCAAATGATTGATGAAAATTGTAGTGCAGTTATTTTTTACTGGGAGTGTTCGGGGTTTTATATATATATTCCTTTGTTTTAAAACATTTAATTGGAAGAGTGAAGTATTTTTCAGTGGACAATGCAGATATTTTGAAAATGGCTATGGGCAAGATGATTGATATTAATTTATAGGAAAATATTGGAAGCATCTGCTTCAGGAGAATTGTTACATATGTTGCCAAGCAAATTCTTAATAGCTTTTTTTTTTCATTCTCTCATGATAGATTGATTTTTTCTGGTCAAAAGTCATCCCTTGTTGGGTTTAGCCTCAATATTCTCAAATGGCCTTTCAAAGTGCTGATAGATAACAACCTAAGAGAAACTTACATAACCTGATTTTCTTGCTGTGCTAGTACAGTAAGTCCAGTGATAGAAAGCACTCATGTTTCACGTTATTTCTTAGTCTTAAGTCTTACACATAAAAAGGGGAAACTGATTATGTGAATACTACTTTCTAATGAAACTTTGACAATTTCAAAATCTTGTAATTACGTATCCTATTCTCCTTTACCCCAAGGGGATTCAGCTTCCCCCGAAGAAGTAGATGGTGGGAATCTATTTTATATATGTAAGTTGTATATTCAAAAACTGTATTCTAAATTCCTAGCAATGGGGTGAGGTTTTGGTACATTGGTACACTGTTTGTAGGAAGAGTAGTCATGCAGCTCCTGATGTCATTCAGGGGTGATGTCTTTTAACCAGATTGAAATGAAAGTTACTTGAAAGCCCCAAATCTTAGTAGATCTCCTCAGTTGTTTGGCAACATTCGGAGATCCTAGTATCACTCAATGAGTTGATAGTCTTTTCATTCAATTCAAAAACAAAAATTTGGCAATATACAGAAATATTAAAATCATTCTTGACTCTTTGTCAGAGTTCCAGGTATATAAACACAGATGGGTTCTCAAAACTAATTTGGTTGTTTCATATCCTTACCTTAACTATGCTTTACAGCTGAGTGGTTTATATAAGGTTCCATATAATTCCAAATAACAACAATGATAATAGACTGCATTTGTAAGGTCCATACAGTATGTGGTACAGTGCTAAGTGCTTTGTATGTACTAACTTACTTTTCTGAAAATGCTTCGATAATGTGCTGTTGACATTTCCCATAATGGCAAGATGGGGATTCAATGAGGTTAAGCAACATGATCATCATGGGGCTTAGAAAAAAGTATGTGACTAAGATTCAATCCAGGTTTGTCTAAACAAAATTTATCCTCCTAAATATTACCCCATGTACTTGTTTAGTAGGCCCTATATTAGATCCTGCATTTTTAGGTTGAAAAAATGAGAAATGCTGCTTGTGGCTTAGAGAGTTTACAAACCAACAGTAAACTTACCTTGATTTTTGTTAAAAGTTTCTTCTAAATTTAAGATGGGTTTTAGTAAATGGAGATAAAGATCCGAAAAGTGAGATTTGGTATTTTAATCTAGAATTTTTGAGTAGATTACTTTCTCTTATACAAAAGATAATGTTTTAGGGGAGATAAAAATGAATAAATTTGAGCTACTAGTACCTATTTTAAGAACAAAATTCATTAATTAGTAATGAGAATAGTAACTGACTCATTTCCAGTCTGGGTCCTCAGGAATCCATAAGCACTGGTGCCTAAATGGTCACATTTACATATTTTGTAGCTGTTGTTATTACCCAAATGTCTTTGCTTCCTCCCTCGAACTCGTTTCTTTCTCTCCCACCATGATACAGTTTAAATTATTTTCAAAGAAATAAAAATTGAAATACTTGCTTCTAGATATATATGCCTCAAGGAAAGCCGGAGTTCTAAATTGGTTTGAAGTTACTTGTCTGGGCAAATCAATGTTTATTTAATTAAACCTATGTTGAATTGCCCTAAATTAATTCAAACCACTATCATAAGAGGAATGCATCATAGAATATTAATAATTGAGGATCATTTTCTACTCTTATAATGGTAGAAATATATTTGTAAACAAACTGCTATGAAAAAAATTTAAAGGACCATTAGCTTATCCATTCTGCTTCCCCTCTGTAACTTTCTCAAAACAAATTTTTAAGGCTTCGTTATAAAGCGCCAACAGAAGTTGATTTCACAGAAAGTGATTTAATATGGAACTCTGGAGATGAAAGAAAAACACATTCACAGACAATAATAATTTTGAAAATTATTTACAACAGTTGTGTTTCCTTTAGACATTTCCTCTGATAAACAGAAGGTTCTGATAGTTTGGCCTTGTGTTAACAAGAATGAAATACAGGATCAGATAGCTGAATCCTGGCAATAGTATAACCCACATTATCTTTTTCTGAACACTTAAAGAAATTAGTAACAATCATAACAATAATTATCCATCGTTAGGAACATACTAGAGGGGGACAGGCAGTCATCTGCCATATGTAACAAATAGGAATGGGTTATAAATCCATACACAGTTTCCATTTAAAGCATTAGTAAATATTTGTTTATCATAGATGCAAAAAGGTAATATGATAAGGCAAGTACCTTAAAAAATAATCTAGGAGTGGGTGTTCAGAGTAGCTGTAAAGATGCCCACCTCCAGAGTACCTGAGTTTGATTCCTGCACTGAACTTCTTACACCATCCTTCTGCTAATGTAGACCTTGGGAGGCAGAAGTGATGGCTCAGGTAATTGGCTCCTGTGAGAAACTTGGCCCGAGTTCCTGGCTCCTGGTGTCAGCCTGGTCTGGCTGTGGTGGGCATGTGGGGAGTCTTTATTTGTTTCTTTCTGCCTACTGCTGGCATAAATTAAAAATTTTTTAAATATGTAATGAAAAAAGTTAGAAGAAAAAGGCATTGTCCTAGTATAGGAGTAACAACAATCATGTTCAATGAAAGTTTTCATTCAAATAAAAGGAATTGAAATGAGAAATGCATTTGCAACTCATTGGGGAAAAATCAATTTTATGGCTTATATTTAAATTCTTTCATAAAAATGTGTTCTTTATCTCATAAAAAGCTGCAGTGTGTACTGTAACCAAGTACATTAAGCCACTGCTTGGGACATCCTCTTGCTGTATTGTGCTTGAGACAGAGTCCCATCTCTACTGATATAGCTCCCTGCTAACGTACCTGAGAAGGCATGATGATCACCAAGTACTTGGGTCCCTGTCACCTACATGGGCAACCACGATGGTGTTCGGGGCTCGTGACTTTGCCCAGCTCAGGCTACTGTAGACATTAGGGGAATGAACCAGCTGATGGAACATAACTGTCTTTCTGTCTCTCTGTCACTCTGCATTTTAAATAAATGGAAAACATTTTTTAAAGATGTTCTATATTTGAATTATTATAATAAAAATGTGTGAAATATATTCTTTTTTAAAATATTATTTGAAAATAGATACACTCACACAGAGGTTGAGAGAGAGAGAGAGAGATTGAGAGAGAGAGAGAGAGATTGAGAGAGAGAAGACAGAAATTTTCATTCTGCTGATTCACTGTCGAGAGTGGCCTCGATGGCTGGAGCTGGGCTGATCCGAAGCCAGGAGCTAGGAGTTTCTTCTCTATCTCCCATGTATGTGCAGGGCCCCAAGTACTTGGGCCATCTTCTCCTACCTTCACAGGCACATTAGCAGGGGGCTAGACTCGAAGTGGAGCAGCTGGGAGTTGAGCCGGAACCCATTTGGGATGCTGGAACCACAGGCAGCAGCTTTACCCACTATACTACTGTGTCAATCCTGGGGAGGGAATATATTCTAAGAATACTATAGATGCTTAGAACCACAGATAGTAGCAAGCCCTGTATATATACTGTATGTTCTCCTATGCAAACAAAGGTATGACAGAGTTTAATTTATAAATTATATAGTACATAATTCATAAAATAATTATAAAATGGACTCTATTAAAAGTTATATGAAGGTGCACTTCCTCTCAGGCCTTGTTGGCCTGTACTCACCCTTTATGCAGTGATGTGCCATGGTACAGTGCCAGCGTGATGAGATGAAATGAGGCAAGCGAGGGAGGCATTGTGACATAACATTAGGGTACTATGTAAGCGTTGAACACAAGCACTGTGATACTGCAGCAGTCAGTGTGATCTCCAAGAGAGCTGGCTACCAAGTGACTAACAGGTGGGTACTATTTACAGCACAGATACATTGAACAAAGGGAGCATGTCCAGGGATGTATGGAGTGGGAGGACAAGAGATTTCATCACACTGTTCAGAGTGGTTCCTAAATTATAACTTAAGAATTGTTTATTTCTGGAATTTTCCATGTAATATTTCTGGAATTGAGTTGACTGGAAACTGAAACCATGGACAGCAAAACTATGAATAAGGAAAGACTAGGGTATTTGGAGCAGGTATATATCCAAATTCTGGTTCAATGACTTTAACTGTGAGACTTTTATCAACTTACGTAATATCTCTGAGCCAATTTCTAAAAGTAAAATGGAGACAATAGTGTCTATTTTGTAGGTATTTAAAGATACTGCTTTATTGAAATTGATTCATGTAGCATAAAATTTACCCATTTAGTATACAATTCAGTGGGTTTTTTAAAAAATTTTTGCATTTATTTATTTATTTGAAAGTCAGAGTTACACAGAAAGAAAAGGAGAGCAGAGAGAGAAAAAGGCCTTCCATCTGCTGACTCACTCCCCAGTTGGCCACAACGGCCAGAGCTGCGCCAATCCAAAGCCAGGAACCAGAAGCTTCTTCCGGGTATCCCACGTGGGTACAGGGGCCCAAGGACTTGGGCCATCTTCAGCTGCCTTCCCAGGCCATAGCAGAGAGCTGGATTGGAAGTAGAGCAGTTGGGACTCAAACCGGCGCCCACATGGGATGCTGGCACCACAGGCGGTGGCTTCACCCGCTATGCCACAGCACTGGCCCCAATTCAGTGGTTTTTAGTACTTCAGAAATGTGCAACCATTACCACAATCTAATTTTAGACTATCTTCATCACTCTGACATCTTATACCCGTTGGCAGTCGTTCCAAATTATCCCTCCTCCCCTGTCCTTTGCAACCACCAGTCTACATGCTCTTTCTGTAAATTTGCTTATTATAGACCTTTCATATAAATGGAATCATATACTTTGCAGTCCTTTCTGATTTCTTCTACATAGGATAAGATTTCTAAGATTCATCTCGTATATTAGTACTTTATTCCTATTTATTATAAAATTCTCCATTATATAGTATGTCACATTTTGTTTTCCCATTCATCATCCGATAGATATTTGGGTTGTTTCCATGTTGTTGGCCATTATGAATAATGCTATTGTGAACATTTGTGCACCAGTTTTGTTCTGCTTTCATTTCTCTTGTGTGTTTACCTAGCAGGAAATTGCTGGGTCATATGGTGATTCCGTGTTTAACTCCTTAAAAACTATAAAGCAGAAGTGGATGTTGAATATCCTGGTTAAGACAGATGCATCTTCTGTTGGATTGCTGGCTCCCACTCCTGCCTACAGCTTCCCGCTAAAGCAGATGAAGCCAGCAATGGGCCGAATGAAGTATCTGGGTTTTGCATCCTGTCTTATGTTCCTGGCTTCTCGCTTCTTGGTGGCCAGTTCCTGCCATTGCAGACATTGGGGGAGTGTAGCAGTGGATTGACGCTTCCTCTTATTTGTCTGTCTGTCTCTCTCTGCCTTCCAAATAAATAAATTGAAGAACTGAGCAAATCCCTGCAGACCGTTTTCCCAAGTGGCTGCACTGTTTTTACAGCCCTAACAGTCATCTGTGATAGTTCCAATTTTCCTAATCCTTTCTTCTCTTATTGTCCTTTTTTTTTGTTTTAAACATCCTAGATGTGAAATGGAAGCCTCTCATGGTTTTCGGTGAGTTTCCCTAGAGATTAATGAAGTTGAGCATCTTCTTAGGTACTTTTTGACCATTTGCATATTTTCCATTTGGAAAAATATTATTTTAATTAATATTAAAATGTCACAGAATGGTGCCATATTTGGTGCTTTATTTTTGTTTTTCAGAATAATAGTTTTTATGTGTCTTACCAGCGGCACATAGAACATTTATAAAACTTTGCATGAGAGTTGAGTAAGCATCTTAAAGGAAAGGCAAGGTGAGAAATTCATTCTGGTAAAGAAGTGGGTTTTTAAATATTGCTCCATTTTGCGATAGAGTATTTTTTGTTTATTTCCTCTTTTTCTGCTCTTCTGTGATGGTTTGGATATGCTGTTGGCAGGCATTGTTTTTTGATATACTTTAATATCTTCAGATTGTTTCAGTGGAGCCAAATGTTAGAAGGTAATTACTCAATTATTTCTGAGAGTAGACTATCATGAGAAGCAAGTGGAAATATGAGCAGCTGTTGCCATTGTATCTATACAACCATGAATGTGGGAAGAGGTGGATCATGAAAGCAACTACAGTTAATCGTTCACTTTAAGGAAACTATGTTTTCTATTACAGACATACATTTCATGTTAAATAGAAAAGTATACAGATTTGCGAAGGAACCACTTTTTACCCTCTCTGAGAAAGGATAATCCGTTTAGGTCACTGACAGGACCATGTGAAGGAGCCTTGCAATGCAGCTGCAGCGGTCTTTGGATAAATAGAGGATTTAATAATGTTCAAATATTTGTCCCAACCTCAAAGGACACCCAGAATAGAACTAACTTTACAGATGACACAGCTCTGTCCATCTAGGTCTGGTGGCTCTTACCCAAGGATTTCCTGGGGCATTTAGTGTGTTTGGCCAGCTCTTTGACCATTGTAGCTGCAGTGGCTATCATTGTGGGGATTTGGCTTGAGTCCTTTATAAATAATGTCAACATAGTATGTAAGAATGACAAACTTGAAAATAGGAAGTGCATATGAAAAATGTCTAGAAAGTCTTCCCCGTTGTTTGATGTTCTTGGATACATGAGTGCTAGGATTCTGGAAGGATTAATTAACTCAGCCTAAACTTTCCTTCACATTTCAGAATCCTATCTTACAGTTGCTGCACCCTGTGTGCACACAGCCAGCACCATTTGAAATAGGTATTCCATGAGAAGCATGTTCTTTGAGATGCGCTTGACTTTAGCCCCCCTTCTGTCTCATTTATATAGACTTTACTAGCTTTTAGAGGAATGTATCATTTTCTAGAGTCCTTAGCATAAAAAACTATCTTGAATTCAAAAGTTGTTGATAATATTTTGGTGGAAAGGAATCCAAAGCAAGTAAGTTTTATATAACCATTAAAAAACAGCTTTTACTAACTATGTGTGGATGGTGTGATTGTGAGAAAACCAGTATTTTAAGAAGTGGTTAAATGATCATCCATAAACTTGACAACAATCAAAAAAAAAAAAAAGAAAGAAAGAAAAGAAAAAGAGCAAGACAGAAGGAAAAGAGAGGATGAGGAGGATTTGGTCCTCTTTGGAACACAAAGCTCTTTCAGTTGTGGGGGATTGGAATGGGGGTGTTTGGGTAGTGGAAAAAAAAATGTTCTAGCATGTGGTAATGAGGTTAAAAAAAAAAAAAGAAAACAGCAATGGATGATTACTCTTCTCCATCAAGGCTCCTTTATGCTCATAAGCTCAGACAGTGGTCAGCATGTTAGACACCACTCCCTGTTCTATCCAGCCCTTAACTCTGTTCTTTGACAGGACTAGTTTATACAGCTGGACCTTTGTTAAGCTTTGGGCAGAAACAAGTAGCACACAGCAGAAATGATGGCAGGCCCAGTTGCTGTAAAATGGTAAATGGTAAACACTGTGGAAGTGCAGGATTCTAGCTTGAAGATTCTGCTTGTGTTTGATTAGTTCTTCCTTTACTGATTTATAATGTGGATACCTGAAAAAGTTTTTTTTTTTTTTGCTTAGTTTTCCCACTGACAGTTTTTGTGATGATAATTTGTAACTTGACTGGGCAAATTATAAAATTTCTTAGTGGCTGCATCTTAACAAATAGTATAGTTACGTTCCCATCTCAATGTAAAATCTAAAAGTAGATATTTCTGTTATAGTGTGTGTGCTTAGCTATAGGACTGACTGAAGAGCAAGACAGATTGGGAAAGTTAGGTTTATCTGTATAACGTGCTTTTGAAATATAAACAAATGGGCAGTTGATGGTGAGAGTACTGCCATCAGCCCTGTTGGAAATCCTGTGCTGAGATCTTCTTGTGTGTTTGTGCTTGTTAATACCATTCCAAGGTGTTGATGATTGTCTTCTGTATGGTATATCCTATTCCCTAGAGTGTTTAATTCCAGGGGTAAGAAACTACTTAGCCATTTATAGAAAAGAGCTAACATTCCTGACTTGTCCACAGTGGCTGTATGACCCATGCTTGTAAGCTTTTTTAAATTTTTTTTTCTCTGAAAACAACAGGGAATGTGCTAAAACCAGAAGGATTAATGGGGGTGAGGGGAGGGGGTAAAAGATAAACATTTAAGACATAAAATGAGTTTAGAGGTCAAACAAGAAAAATAGGAAAGCTTATGGATTTAATTCATATTCACCCAAGCAAAAGAGCTTTGTCAGGAAAGGAACCAGTGAAGAGACTCGGGATTCTCATAAGCTTGACAAGAGTCGCATGCCACTGTTGGGGAGCTGGGGTTGATAGATGCTCATTATCTCCAGTGCTTTACTCTTTATTTTTGGAGTTCTCATGATTATGATGGCAAATACTTCAGTTCTGAGAAAGTTCCAAGTGTGCCTATCTCTCACATAAGAAGCTGTTGTTCTGGGAGTGATTTGTGCCTTATGTATATGTTCTTTTCTCTCTATTTTGAATAGGGCATACATAGTGTCTGCTTTGTAGATTTTTCAGCAGCTTCTGTAGAAACAGGCTGCAGCCATGTCTATAGGACACACAGCAAGAAAGTGAGAGCCCTGGCTGGGTCTGAAGTTAGCAATGTGTAAACCATTCGTTGGCTGGGCTATTTGGATTCCAAACAGTGTAAGGGATCATCATATTTCTCTTCATTGGGCAACTTAGTCCTCAACAGTGCTGGTGCTGACACTTAGTTCTCCTTTAAGCTGTGAGCAGCCTCCCTTCTCATTTCTACTCAGAGAAAATTGTTCTCCAGAGGTTTGCTCTCGATGGCTTAACTTGCTTGATTTCACAGTGACCTTTGAAAACAAAAGAAATTAAAACTCGATTGGTTACCTAATTACTTTTGTCTTCATTATTAGATACTAAATAAATTAAACATGCCACAGATTTTATTTCAAGCCCCACACCATGCTAGGAAGAAATCACTGTTGATTATGGAACAATCTGCTATGTCTTTGGACTTATCCCATAATGAGAGAGAGGGAGGCTGGAGTGCAGTAGCGTAGTGGGGGAGGGCGGCTTTAAGAGGAAGCCCAGATAAGGACGTGGGGAAGGAGGTCAGAATAACTACTTCAGTGTATTATTTCAGAAAGTGAAATTTTATTTCCTCTCCATAGTTTTGCCATCGCAGTAATGTGAAGTTCTGGTAGGTCCATTATGACCAAACTTCCTTCCAAACGTGTGAAATGATAATTTTACAGAGGACTCGGTATCACTGAGATGCAGAAGGCACTCTTTCCTAATCAAAACAAACTTATTTGCATATGTGCCTCTCCCGACCAGACCAGTGACGTTCATACTTGAAAATCCGTCTTTCCCTATGAATGTGATGGACATGGTGAACTATTTTGATAAGTTGTTAGAAACATGGCCACACATACTGTATGGAAACACACACATGTGCGTATGAACACCTCTTCATGTGGCGCACATGAGGAGACAGTGGCTGGCATTACTGAGAGGTGAGTGTTTCTCAGTGCAGTGTGATAGTTAGGCATCACACACCACACTTGCCTTTCCTTTACGTGGGAGAACGAACCTGAAGGAGTTTGCTTCTGCTTCTTCATCCTTTCTTTTAAAATACACAAAACTTTCAAGCAAATACCTTTGCACTTTATGGTAAACGAAAGCATCTGATTATGATTAAATTAACCTGTGCTTAGGTCCTTGCTAGGTTCTTTAAAAAAAGAAAATAATTATGGCTATCAACGTATCATTAGATAGTCAAGCCTTTTCTCTCCTCTTCTTCATCTTCCTTTCTTCCTTCTCACCCCCTCACCCCCTGCCCTGGCTTTTTCTTTTCTTTTCTTTTTTTTTTTTTTACCCTGCCCTTATGCACACACACATGGCTGCATAGACACACATGACACAGAAACCTCTCCAACTTCCCTGACAGGTTCATTCAGGGATAGAACAATAGAAATGGAATTAATCCCTCTCTCAGTAGCAATTGTTGTGATAGAAAATGGAAAAGATACTTCCTTGTTATAGGGTTTCTATAGACAGTTTTAAAAAGAAATACAGTGTTGAGACTAGATGAGCATTTCATACAGTGTTCTTTCACTGTGTATCCAGCTATCTATAACCTGAAATTTATACATGTGGCAACCATATGTCTCAGAAAAAAAAAAATCCAGAAGACTTCTGATTTTGAAGACTTTATTTCTGTAAGCCAGAAGTGCACAATTACTTGTTAGTCAATTTGTTCAATCACTTCTCTGAACTTCTGGGTCAGATAAAATGGTACTTATACTAAATAAAAGGCATGAGTTTTTGTTTGGTTACTTTACATTATTAATACAAGGCTTATGCAGGGCATACTACAAGAGATAATTTTTGCTAATCACCAGCTTCTGCTCCCCTCCAGTGCTTTCTGTCCCAGGAATGGGGTATGTGGCTACTCTGTGCTCAGCTTCCAGACACACAAGGGCCGAGCATCTGGGGAGACTCAGGAGGTGACCACTTTCACGCTGACTCAGAGACCAGCCGTATGACTCCAGTCTGGCGCTGTCACGCCTGGTTATGGAAAGGAAGAACAATGCCTCCCTTGAGAAAGGGGAGAAGTCCAGTGCAGTCACAATTTTGATGTAAAATTTAAATCATCCCTCCACATCCTGTGGACTTAGAGCTGTCAGAAAGGCAAAAACCCATGCTTAAATGGAAAAAGCTTTTTATTTCCTCAAAAAGTATACTGTCTTTAACTATAAATAACAAGTTCTAGAATCATAGGGCTTCATGCTAGATTATTTCCAGCAATTTATAAATAATCAGAACAAAAGGACTTTGACATTTTTAACCTGTAAATGGCTGAAGGTTAAACATTTTTTTCTGTTTGTGATACATGACAAGTATGTAATAATACAGGAGTTAAATAACACACAACAAATTATTATGTATGGACTTGTTTTTTTTTTCTCTCTAACTGAGACATTTGGTCATTTTATGTACAACTTAGCAGAAATTTCTCTCCAGCATTTAAAGGTCTTATCCATCTTTATTATGGTTTCTTCATAATTTCATGTTGAAATTTAGTATATTTGGTGATTCTAGAGATTCTGTGATCAAATGATTAATAATTCAAACACAGGAGCTTCTGATTTTGAGGTAAGGACATAAAATTGTCAGTGATTCTAATGAAGGTGAAGAAGGAGGGCTCTTTCTTAAATAAAAGTGTTTATTGCCAGATTCTTAAAAATCACGAGAAAACTTTGATAATATTTTCAAAACCATCTAGAATTGTGTTAAACTATCTAGCTCTTTGATTTTTGAGAGTGATTTTGTATTTAGGAATCATAAAACTCTCTTAAATATGTGTTCATTTAGTCTTGTCAGATTTATTACAATGAATTCTAACATCTTTCCTAAGTATAAGAACGTTATGGAATGATTACAATACAGTTTAATGAAACTTAATGTTCTTTCTGCCTTCCTGTGTATCAGGAATACTATTGTTTGAGGCACTTAATAAATGTGGATTAATTTAAAAATAATATAAAGGCTAAAGATAAGAGGTTTTAGCTGGCACACTTACTTGCTAAGATAAATTTTATTTCCATAGCCCAGCTATTATTATGTCATTCATAATAAAGCAAATTTTATTTAGAAAAAATTTGGGGGAGTTTTCAGCTTTAAGACATAGCTTTATATTTTGGAGTAAAATACATTAAGCTTAGAATTAGGGAAACAGTAAGAGAATAAAACAGTGAAGATGAACTTTTTAAATATTTACTTTTAAAATTTTATTTATTATTGGAGGCAGGGAGAGAGATGGATAGACAAAGATAGAACCCTCATTCATTGATTAACTCCCCAAATGCCTACAGCAGGTGAGATTGGGCACAGCCAAGGCCAGGAGCCATGAACTCAATCCAGCTCTATCATTTAGGTGCAGGGACCCAACTACTTGAGGCATCACCTGTTGCTTGCCAAGGGACACATTAGCAGGAAGGTATAGTCAGGAGCCAGGGACAGGTGTAAAACCCAGGCACTCCAAACAGGCATCTTAACTACTAGGTCAAATGTTTGCCCCAGAAATAGGTTTTGTGTTCTGAGTCTCTGTAGAAGGGATTTTACTGTCATTAATTTGTACTTTAAAAACGCCTTTCTATTTTGTTTAGAAACCACAACAAGACATCTTCAGTTGAATTTCAATGCTTACTTTAGACATGTTAATTCAAGCATTTCTGAAATATCCTGTGCTTAACTAATAAAGAAGCACATATTTCATTCAGATATGGATGGAAATTAAGTTCTATTTCTGAGTCTTATCTATCTTTAACTTCAGTTTTTTTTTTCTTTTAGTTTTACCACTTGCTGGGAGAAAATTACTGCTCCTTTTTTCTTTTCTTTTTTTTTTTTGCTCTTATCCTCCATGCATACCTGACATTGTTGGGATAATAGAGGCCAGGTAACAGATTCAGGCAGAGAAGAGCACAGAAGTGGTGAGGACGTTCCAGGGACACCATTCTCATCAGATAAGAGGAATGGTGCCATGATATTCTTGGTTACAATGCAGACACCATCTCAGACGTGAAACATATGACAGTGGACAAGAAGGGAACAGCTTTGAGAAAGAGCCCTTTAAAGGCTGTTGGTAACTACAGCATATTTGGTTAATATTTTTAAATACAGCTTGAACTTTTATAATACACAATGCAATATTTTGTGCAAATTTGTATTATATTTCAGAACAGAATATTAAATCTGTTCACAAGTAGCTGTAGCTCAAAAATCAATTTTTTTTTTAGAAGTACATGTTAGGGTGCATTTTGTTGATCTCTGATGACATACACAGTAAGGATTAAGAGGAAGACTGGTCTTTTTTTATTACGTGTTGTCTGGTTTTGAGATTTCTATGAAATCTGTGTTTCTGTTTCCATCTGTATTTTATGCCAGGACCTGATGAACTTGGCGATGCCTCGGAATAAGAGTACAAGGAGTGAGGTCTTTGTGAGTGGGAAGTGACGGGTGGAGAAGTATGGAGACTGGCACGTTCAACATCAGAAAAGAGGATTAAGAGGAAGGAGAAAATGTTGTCGACGTTTGATAGACTGCATGTTTACCACAAATAAACTTTCTATTTAAGGGAGTTCTGGATACTCTTTATGACAGACTTGGTTATGAAATTTACATGGAACATTCACAGAGTAAACCCACAGCTAACTCTTAATTTAGTGGGAAAATGAAAATGTTCATAACCCATTAGAGGTAAAAGGAAAGAATGAACCATAAATACAAATAATAATCATCTAAAATTACAAATAAATGAAACTGACTTTTCTTTAATAAGGCATAATGCTAAGTTTGTGTAATTTCTGTTCGTACATCCAGTAGAAGTGCTGATCATTTTGCCCCTTTGACTTTAAACCTTTTTGTTCAAGCTGTCTTGATTCTCTTCTCCATATTAGATAGCTAATATTCTGTGAATAACCCTTCAGTATACAGGACAGTTGAGTTCAGAATGTTGATTAGCCTTCTCACAACAGCTTTAATTAAGAAGAGAACCAAACAAGTAAATGTACATGTCCTGAACAGTTTTGTCACTAGAAGAACTTATTAAGGCACATAACTCCAAACAAGTAGTATCCTCTTTGGATTTGAAGGTTTGCTGATTTTTATTTTATTTTGTGTATCCAGTTTTCAGTGTTCCCTTAAGAAGATGTGTCCTTTTAAATTGTTTTTAAAACTTCTACTCCTGTACCTAAAACATAACATGAGACAGTGAATGTTTGAAGCAAGTATTTGGGAGAACACTGAAATGGAAATTATAAGCTAAATAAATGTCATGGTCTAGAATTTTAAACGCCTTCTGCAGAGTGTTTAGTTTTGTAGAATGGTTAAGAGAATAATTATGTCACTGCTTTTGTCACTGTAACCTGTTTTTGGTTGTCTTATTTGCTCTAGCATCCTGTTCATTGGTCTCTTCTTTTCTTTTTAAGATTTCTTCTTTATTTATTTGAAAGGTGAAGTTAACAGAGGGAGGAGAGTCAGAGAGAGATGCCTTCCACTGGTTCATTCCCTAAATGGCAGTAACAGCCAAGGCTGGGCCAGGTTTAAGCCAGGAGCCAGTGGTTTCTACCTGGTCTGCCACATGGATGCAGAGGCCCAAGCTCTTGGGCCATCTTCTGCTGATTTCGCAGGCACAGTACCAGGGAGCCATAGATGGAAGTGGAGCAGCTGGGTCTCCAGCCTTAACCTGATACACCACAATGCCGGCCCTCACTGGTCTCTTAAAAGTGGTTTAGACTGAAAAATTTAGCTTTTTTTTTTTTTTTTCTGCTGCTCTGCCCTATTTTCTTACTATTTTTCCCTTGGATAGAGAATTCTATTCTTGATCTGCTTTCTGGTATGATGCCAAGACAAGGTAGTGCAGCAAAAGATATTTAACTACGTTATGACTTAGTTTTTCTCTTTTATAAAGCAAGAATAATGATAATAGTGGTGTAAAACCTTTTGAAGAAGTCAGTGAGAAATAATTGGAATTATTGTTTAACTCTTGGGTTTAAAAGTCTCTGTTACTTGCTTCCACAGAAGGTTGGCATTTTCTGATTATCTACTATTGCTTTGTTTAAATTCCTGCCATTGACAAAGACTTATCTTTGAGACTTGCCTTATTTCCTACTTTGCCCAAATTGGCCTTTCTGATTTCTTTTTTTTTTATATAAAAATATTGATTTATTTATTTGAAAGGCAGAGTAACTGAGAGGCAGAGTCAGAGCGAGAGGAGTCATCCATCTGCTTGGGCCATCTTCTGCTTCTGATCAGAAGTGGAGCAGCCAGGTCTTGAACTGGTGCCCACGCGGGATGCCAGCACTGCAGGCCCCAGCTTTACCCGCTATGCCACAGTGCTGGCCCCCCTAATTTTATATTTCTGTAATTAGCACTATTGTTCTCTAAATTATTCAGTTCAGTGGTATCTTTTCCTTTGAATGTATCCTACCTACTACTACTTCTCTGGTTTCCACCCTGAACCTTCTATCAATTACTGCTATTAAATAGTTTTTTTCCTTCCTAACATACTATTTTGATTATGTTAATCAGTGGCCCACAAACTTCTGCCAGTACCCCTTTGCCTTCAGTTATAAATTTCAGCTTTTGGTTTAAGCATTCAGAATCGATAATTCTCCAGAATCACTGTATTTAATCTGATCCCTGCCTTTCATCTTTGCCCGCCTATCTGCATTTGCTCCTCTTAAAATCTGCTTAGCCAAACCATCCAGTTCACTATCTTGAATCATTCTGTAAGTGTCTTTAATTTGCTAATGTTCTTTTGCCTATTGGAAGGGAAAGATTCTTTCTTCTGTGTCTGTTGAAATCAAATGCATCCTTCCTTATCCTGTTGCTTTCTTATATTTTCCAGGAAACATTTTCTGATTAATTTAATGAGACATCATTTCTCTATTATCTATCCTCTATAGTCTCATCTTACCTTAAAATATTCCTTTTTGATTTATTGATTATGTCATAATCTTCTTGACGTCATGATTTCTTTCACTAAAATTTTTTTTAACTAATGAATGGATGGATGAATGGGTGAGTCGGTTTGTCTTTTCTTTCCATCTAAACTGTAGCTTAAACATAAATCAGAACAATTGTATGTGAGTCGCTTGCTCCCTTCATAAGACAAAGGTAATTTTCTTGGCACAAAATAGAGATTCATTTGTTTATTTTTTTTTTTTTTTTTTTTTTTTTTTTTTTTTATTTTTTGATAGGCAGAGTGGACAGTGAGAGAGAGAGAGACAGGTCTTCCCTTGCCGTTGGTTCACCCTCCCATGGCCGCCGCTGCAGCCGGCGCAGCGCGCTGATCCGATGGCAGGAGCCAGGAGCCAGGTGCTTTTTCCTGGTCTCCCATGGGGTGCAGGGCCCAAGCACCTGGGCCATCCTCCACTGCACTCCCTGGCCATAGCAGAGAGCTGGCCTGGAAGAGGGGCAACCGGGACAGAATCCGGCGCCCCGACCGGGACTAGAACCCGGTGTGCCGGCGCCGCAAGGTGGAGGATTAGCCTATTGAGCCACGGCGCCGGCTCTCATTTGTTTATTCATAGGAAAAAATACATTGAGGGATCATGCTGCTCTATAATTAATTACATTTCATTCAACATAGAGGAGTAGAATATTTGGAAAAAGAAATACAGAGCAATTTGGAAAGACCTTTTTCAACTAGTCACACTTCAACCTTAATCTTGGCACCATAAAGAGAAGTGGACAAAAATAGACCTATATTTATTAAAATCTTATTAAATGCAAGACATGCTAGGAATTATGGGGATCAAGGAATAATAATTTTTTCAGATGCTTGTGTTGTTTTAGATAATGTATATACTAATAAAACAAAAGAAATGGAAAAATGTCACAATCATAATGATATTTAATTGCTTCCAGTGGACTTCTAATAAAAGTTGATGATTTACTTTGAGGTTGAGTTGATATACTTTGAGGTTGGTAAAGAAGAGGCTTTGGAGAAAACTAGAACATGAGTTTCCTCTTTCTAAATATTTATTTGCAAATTTTATTCGTAACTGTGAGGCTTAAAACAAATAATATTATCATTCCAAGAGAATAACCAGTAGAAGGCACTCCTTCCTTGGACTTTTATTTATCTCTGAATTATCCAGTCAAAGGTTAAAATGCTGAGAGGAAAAAAGAAACTTTTAAAAGAAACTACTATATAAGAAAAGCAATCTCTATTCTGAATCTTCCTTTTTATATTTATTTCATATGCAAAATTCCTTTGACTTTGTACATGCTGTCATTTTCTAGAATAATTACAGCAAAGAACAAGTCTTAAGCAGACAGTTTTTTAAGTATGATTGCTCAGTAATAGGCCTGCAGAGAATTAAGTAGACTTTTTTAGTGTTTATTTTTATTTATTTGCAAGTCAAAGCAACAGAGAGAGAGAAGGAAAAAGAGAGAGAGATCTTGTGTCAGCTGGTTCACTTCCCAGATGCTCAAGGCTGGTCCCAGCCAAAGCCAGAAGTCCAGAACTCCGTCTGGGTCTTCCACCTGCGTGGCAGGGGCCCAGGCACTTGAACCATTTGCTGTCCTCTCAGGCTTCACATTAGCAGAATCAGAAGCAGAGAAGCCAGGACACAAACTAGCACTCTTAGGGGATGTAGGCGTCCTAACCTTAATCTGCTGCACCACTATGTCCACTTCTAACTAGGCCGAGTTTTAGGGGAAGTTAACTTTTGTATACTTACACAGGACTCTTAAGATTTCAAAATCATGATGAATCAAAATTTCTGTGTTCCCTTATATTGAAATTAGTAATAAAAGGAGGTGCTCTCGTTGCTGAAGTGGGTTTCCTTATTTCCAACAGTTTGTTCTTTTAGCTATTAATACCTTGGGCAGAGTTGGGAGGGGTGCTGCCTTTAGTTAGTAGCTACTGATTTAACAGATGTTTATTAATAGACATGTTTTCAGGAAGGATTCTAAGTACTGGGCAGGTAGCTGCGAATTAAAAACTAAGTTGATCTCCTTGAATCTTGTGGGGGGACACATGGATAATAAAGAAATAAATGTTAAATATGCCACTGATGGCAAAGGCCATGGACACAACAAAGTAAGGAGTATGGGAGGGAAGAGGTGTTGGCTTAAGAGGAACTAAGGAAGGTCTCGCGAAGAAATGAGATTTGAGCAGAAAACTGAATGAAGTGTGGGATCAAGGCAAGTGTCTACCTGGTTTAGGAGGATTTCACACTAAGAAAATACCAGCTGTGAAAGAAATGTGTTTAGATCAATGGTACGCTCGTTTCCAGTTGCTGCAGCAAAGTGCCAGCACTTTATTGACTTGAATAATAATTTATTCCCTGAGTGTCCTGGACTTAAGAAGTTCTAAAATCAAGGTGCCAGAGGAGCTGCATTCCTGCTAGAGGTTCTCTGGAGGAATCTGCTTTTCCGAATGCCATTTGTACTCCTTGGTGCATGGCCTCATACTTTGTCTTCAATGCGTAGTATTTCCCAGTTTCCCAGTATCTCTCTCCTACCCATCTGTCCTCTCCCTCCCTAACCATCTTTGTGATCCCTTTGACTTGATTGTGATTCTCCTTGACTTAATCATGCCTGCAAAGTCTCTTTTTGCCATGTAAGACAACATAGCCATAGGACAGTGGTGTTTTGGGTAGCCGGCATTGTTCTGACCACCACAAATAGTTTGCAACCTTGACTGCACGCTAACGTCACTGGGGAGCTTTAGAAAATTCTGGCACTCAGCCTGTACTCCTGAACCAGAGCCATCAAAGTTTCTGAGGGTAAGAGCCAAGGTAATTCCAATGCACAACCAAGGTTGAGTTTAGTTTCATTCTGCGCTCTCATATCTCTGTATTTGCTATACATATCTGAACACAACTGGGGATATCCTCCAGAGAGTGGTTATAATACCTGTGAAGATTCTTCCACCAGTAGCAAAATACCCCAGTCGCCTTTAAAGCACTATCCAGGATGATCTCCGTAGCCTGATTGTGTGGAATGCTGTAAGAAGAAGTAAAGTAAAGGGGATTCGTTGTAAAAGCACCATTTCCTGAGTAAATTGGATCTTATGTTTTACTTTGTAAAGGGATGTCTGTTTCTTAGCTTTTATCATTGCTTCCCTTATAAAATCCTTCTCCATTTATCCCAAGATTTTCACTTGATCTTTTCCTTTAAAACCTAACCGGTCGACTATTCTGTGAGACATTTCAGGATGCTGTGACCCACATGAAGCCCTCAGGAATTTGATTCTAATGTCATTTAGCTCTTAACCTCGATGGACTCTCTTCATACATTCCTCCTTTTATTTAACATCTTCTCAGATAGTTCAAAAACATCTTAAAGCAGAGGGCTAGAATTACATTTTTAAAATTCCCATTAGGTAAGTGTCTTTCACACAGTAGGTGGTCAATAAATAATTACTGATGATTTGAAAGTTTTCCTTTCACCCTACAACTAGACATTAATTCCTTTAGGTTTTTTTTTTTGACCCCTCATAAAAATGAATTAAAGATTGTTATTATACAATCATAGCTCCACAAGGCAGTTTCATATTAGATTACATTTGTCCACCTTATGTCGGTGTCCTTGATGTCTGAGTTTTATTCAACAATAAGCCTAGGACTTACTATAAGAATGAATACGTCAAAGTGTACATCAGCCTAGTTCTTCAAATTAATCCAGGCTGCCCTCACATCTCAGTATAGTCATGTGGTATAAACAGTGTAGTGTAAGCTGCATCTACCAGCGGGTCAATGCATGGGAGTTTGTAGTGCCCTTTTAATGCCTTTGAAAAAACAAGACTAACCCCTCCCTTTCCAAGATGAAACCCTTTGATATATCAACAAAAATGCAAGAATCTGATGTCACTGGTGATTTTCTTAATATTTTTAGAAGTACTATGAGTTGTAGTAAACATTAATAGTGCAACCAACAGATTGAAAACTCTACAAAACTTGATATATATTTTACTTTTTTCTTAGCCTATTGTTGAAATATAACCATGTTGTTTGTTTATATTGTAAAAATGTAATAAATCTTTCAGAAGTCTGTTATCTATGTTCTGTTAAACATACTTTCAGGTACAACACATTAAAATATTCAGTAATCCTCTGACAGTGGAGTAGAACTAAATGTGAAATATGCGATATTTTATAATTAGTGTCGTGATTCTTTCATGTTCAGTATTTTATGCCTTAAGCTTTTTACTATATAGGATTACAGAGAGAGAATGCTTACCCTGTTGTATATAAAGTGAATTTAGAATTTAAAGTGATTATAAGTTTTGGGGAGAATATCCATATCTTATGTGTTTACCTTGTCTTATGTCTACTTTTGAATTTTCCATTTTCATAATTACTATGAAGGAGATTGGAAAAGAAGAAGTCATGAGAAAGATCATGGTTCTGAAAGTCACAGAATGGTATTAACTTAGGAAAGCTTGGTTGATAGCGCTCTGTCTTTGACAACCCAGAGACTGGTTCTTGTGACTAGCCTAGAGATTTTGAAAAACTGCCCTTGATCCTCAGGTAGGCACCAGAATACCAACTTAATAATTCCAGTAATAATGGTAACGCCAACACACATGACAAATAAAAGGGTTTGTCTAACAAAAGCATAATCTTCTCATAGTGGAACTACATATTATACCAAGAAATAATTAAAACAGCCTTTAATATTTTACTGTGATAAATCACTTTGCCAAGGCCTTACATATTTGAAGTCTGTTTTGTCCACATATTCCGTCTATGAGAATTAGCAGTTTCACTTGTAGAAGACACAGAATCAGGATAGTAAAAGTTGAGTATCTCTAGTGTTTAAGGAATATTTTATACAGTAATATATTAGTTTGGTGTTAGGTATGATGCTCCTAAGAATAAAATGACTCTAATTGCAGCCCATTAGATCTTCCTGCATACTGACAGTATATTTGGAATAATCTTTGTTGTGATTGGATATAGTTATAAACACTTGGAATGTGACGGCTATGTCTACCACACCTTCAGACGGTGCTTGCAGGGTAGCTGCTAATATTTCTTCATTTTCCTCTGTTCCTTAACTGCTCAACAGCACTATATTTCTTTGTTAAACACTTGCTAATACATTTTCTCAGTTTGCTGTATTGCTGACCAGGGAGAATTTCTCTGATGGATGACTTTGTATTTCATATTGCTTTTACTCTTCAAATATTAGGAGGAAATTTGCTTCCCTCACTTTTTTTTTGTTTAATTGTTTGAATTTTGAATTCATAATTTATAAAGCAAACAAGAGCTATTGTTTTTTGAAAGTCTTCTGTTTTATGTACTCCACTAGTGATGCTTGCTATAGCATGCAGTTTACTTTCAAAAAGCTATATGAGGTAAAATTGAAATAAAGGCATAAAGTCTCACAGCTACTAAGTGGTGCAATTAATATTGTAACCAATTTGTTTGATTCCAAGTCTTATTTCTTTTTATGGTTTTATTGTGTCTTAATAGAACATCTTCAGTACCTGAATACATTTTCCTTTTGCAACTTTTAATGTTAAAAATAGTATGGCTCAACATTGATTAGAGGCATTTCTTTTGGGAAGATGTTTTAAATTTTATAATGAATGATATATATGAAGGATATAATGTGGCAGTGAATGAATACTTTCTTGCCTGCCATCCCACTGATGTAGGATAAGAATGGGTGACTCTGTATAAATGCTTTGTTTATCCAAAAAACACTGCTTTTTCAAGTTCAGATCAAATTGTACATCTTATGGGAGAGTTTTTTTTTTTTTTTAACAATTCAGTATTTTAACTCAATCTAATTTTAGGTAAAACTTTAATGAAAGGATAAAGAACTTTTCATGTAACTGAAAATATTTGCCATGTATTTTTAACATCTGATACTATTCTGAATCATACTCAAGTACAAAGAAAATGTTTAATTCTTGTCCAATTGTCTAAGCCTGTTTTCATAGACGGTGGCTCATCAAAACAAAACATCTTTCTTTGGATATCTTTTCTGTGTTTAAGTATTCTAAGGAGTAAATAATTCTGAGAATTCACATCTAAATCATTCATGGATATGTGAAAATAGATTTGAAATATTTTTATCTTCTCCCCTTTAATTATACCTTGCAAATTTGATATATGAAATAAATACCAAAAACCAGTGGTTTTTGGAGAAGAGGAAAAGAAAATTCTCAGTGTTTCTCATTAACAGTGATTATAGAATTTATTTAATTCTTAATAAGCCTTAGACAAATTTCAAACTTTTTTCATTTGCTATGAGGTTTGCTTTTAACCAGTATTTCTACATTTCATAGTAATGTTACTTTTAATAAAACACAAAATTTTTATAATAGCAATCATTTATTTATTTGGTTTATTTTTTGCTGAAAGAAATTTTAGTTACTTCCTTGCTTTTTAACTGCCAACAGAATTTGCTATTCATAGATGTTCTGTCTTCAGTACGGTCTATCAAAGTGTAAAACTAGATGGGTATTTTTCTTTCCTTTAAAATAGAATGGTCTTTCATTATGCAGTGTTCTTAGGTGAATTCTCTTGTTTAAGAAGCAAGAATACAAGAGAGGGCTATATTAGTGTATTATTCTCACAACAAACAAGCACTGTTCTGTTGCTACCTGCTTGGCCATTGTTTCTGATTGTGTGTGCTTTGCAGTGGTATTTGGATGGTTTCCTGCTCTCTGCCAGCACAAAAAGGCATTTCTGTTACAATGGCCCCTAACCACACAATGACGGCATTAAGGATTTATGTGGAGGTTTCATTATTTTCTCCTCTTTTGTTCCTTCCAGGATGTCTTCCAAGCGACCAGCCTCTCCGTATGGGGAAGCAGATGGAGAGGTAGCCATGGTGACAAGCAGACAGAAAGTGGAAGAAGAGGAGAGTGACGGGCTCCCAGCCTTTCACCTTCCCTTGCATGTGAGTTTTCCCAACAAGCCTCACTCTGAGGAATTTCAGCCAGTTTCTCTGCTGACGCAAGAGACTTGTGGCCCTAGGACTCCCACTTCTCAGCACAATACAATGGTAGGTTTCTCTTGGCCTATTGTGCTACACTCACTTTTTGACCAGTCTACTTGTCTAATAGTTTGGCTTCAATCCTTGCTTTATAATTCTCATCCACTTACTAACCATGCACAAGAGACACTCCTGATGTCTTAGAATATTTTATGAGCGAATTGGCTCCAAAAGGCAACATGCGACTACTTTCTGTTCTTGTTGCTTCTTTCTTTCTTATTTCTAGGATTCCTGCTTTTAAGATATTGCAGTTTAATTGGAGGGGAGAAAAATATAAAAAGTATCAGAATAATGTCAGGGTCCCACATTTACTTTATTTTTTAAAGATTTATTTATTTATTTGAAAGTCAGAGGTACAGAGAGAGAGAGGAGAGGCAGAGAGAGAGAGAGATCTTCCGTCCGATGGTTCACTCCCCAAATGGCCGCAGTGGCTGGAGCTGCACTGATCCGAAGCCAGGAGCCAGGAGCTTCTTCCAGGTCTCCCATGTGGGTGCAGGGGCCCAAGGACTTGGGCCATCTTCTGTTGCCTTCCCAGGCCATAGCAGAGAGCTGGATTGGAAGAGGAGCAGCCAGGTCTAGAACTGGCACCCATATGGGATGCCAGCGGTTCAGGCCAGGGCGTTAACCCAGTGTGCCACAGCCCTGGCCCTGGGCTCCCTCATTTACAAGTAGTTCACATGGAAGTTTGATAACATACTCTTCTAAACAAAAAGTTGTCGAAGATAGTTTTGCAGTGAATATAGTTTGATCATTTCCACCATGATAATTCAGCGTCTTTACATTTTTGCTTTGCCCAGATTGGCTACATTATTCCTTACAGTACTTGGGATTTTGACGAGGAATACAATTCAAAGAGACTATAGTTTTCTAACAGGACTTTGCTGTTTATGCTGTTATTATTATAGCTAATTCCCTGTTGCATCCTATTCTAGACTCTGTAACTCAGGTTGATGCCTCTGGCCCTTCATTCTAGGCTCTGGATCACTGTGGGAGATTAGGAAACACAGCTTCTTGGGAGCGAGTTAAAAAGACAGCATAGCATCTTTGGCTGCAGCTCAAACAGCACACACAAATAAAAATCAGGCCTTTTTGTCCTTCCTAGCAGCTTAAGTACATAGGATTTTCACGTGAGCAAGGTAGCAGGGCACTTAGCTCCCGGTGTCACCACCTTTCCCTATCCAGCATGGCTGCTTGAGTAGAAGACGTGCTTGTGTGACCTGTGCTGTCTTTCTGCTTCAAGGATGCCAGTGCTATGAATTTGAACCTGATTATGTGAAGAAAAGGTGTTTTATTATACATTCTCATATATTTGAAGAAAGCTCTGATGCTGTTAAATCTTTGCTTTTTTGCTTTCTCTAAGAAATTATTACATATCTTAAATTGTACTTAGTGCTGAATATACCCACTTGTTCATGTAATTGAATTACTATAAGTGGAATTCAATCAACAAGAAAAATCAAATGTCTTCTAATAGCTGTGCAGTAGACACTATACTTTGTTTTCACATTAAATGTGTATATTCTGGTTCAACATTTTAAGCCTCATAAACCAAAACTTCTTTGGGTATTTGACTGTGTGCCAAGATTGTTTTCACCAAGAATAATGTTTTAGCTACCATCTATTTACCATTATATAGAAATGCTGTGTTAAGCACTTCATAATAATATGATAACTCAGTTAACTTTCACAATAAGTCAGTGGAATTTTATAATTTTATTATATAATTATTTAAAGATTTTATTTATTTATTTAAGAGGTAGAGTTACAGACAGCGAGAGGAAGAGAGAAAGAAAGGTCTCCCATCCGTTGGTTCACTCCCCAAATGGCTGCAACGGCTGGAGCTGTGCCGATCCGAAGCCAGGAGGCAGGTGCCTCTTCCCGGTCTCCCACGCTGGTGCAGCAGCCCTAGGACTTGGGCCATCTTCTACTGCTTTCCCAGGCCATATCAGAGAGCTGGATTCAAAGAGGAGTAGCCGTGACTAGAACTGGCGCCCATATGGGATGCCAGTGCCGCAGGTGGAGGATTAACCTACTGTGCTATGGCGCTGGCCCCTATTATACAATTTTATAAGAGAGAAATAGAGATATACTTGGAAAGAGAGAGAGTTGGGGAAAAAGAAAGAGACAGAGGCAGAGAGAGAATGAATGAATGAATGAATGCAATCCCATCCTCTGGTTCACTTCTCAGAAGCCCAAAATAGCCAGGATTGAAATGTGCCGGGCCAAGCCAGGAGCCAGAAACTCAATCCCAGTCTCTTTGCTGGGGCATAAGGACCCAATCACTTGAGCCGTCATTACTCCCTCCCACAGTTTGCATGAGGAGGAAGCTGAAGTCTAGATTGAATCCAGGAATTGAACCTATATACTCCATTATGTCTCACAGGCATCGTAACCATTAGGCTAAATGCCCACAGCTTGAGGCATTGTTACTAATTCTTTATAAATGAGAAAACCGAGGCACAGAAAAGTAAATAACTTGCTCAGGGCACAGCTAGCAAGAGGATGTACCCAACAGTGTGATGTGGAGTCCACTCCTCTAAGCTTTGTGCACTGCTGCTGCTTCACAGGAACGCAGGCGTACTCTGTATTCTCAATGTCTCTTATCTGGCAGTGAAACCATCCTATCTGGGGCTGATGCCGTGGCTCACTTGGTTAATCCTCCACCTGCGGCACCCGCATCCCATATGGGCACCAGGTTCTAGTCCCGGTTGCCCCTCTTCCAGTCCAGCTCTCTGCTGTGGCCCAGGAGTGCAGTGGAGGATGGCCCAAGTGTTTGGGCCCTGCACCCGCATGGGAGACCAGGAGAAAGCACCTAGTCCCTGGCTTTGGATAGGCGCAGCACCGGCCATAGTGGCCATTTGGGGGGTGAACCAATGGAAGGAAGACCTTTCTTTCTGTCTTTCTCTCTCTCTGATTGTCTGTAACTCTGTCAAATAAATAAATAAATAAATAAAAATCTTAAAAAAAAAGAAACCAACCTATCTGTAATTCCTTCCTCTTTGCTCTGCCAAGAGTTCACGTTAGTTGTGTGCAATGATATAACTTTGTCAAAAAAGGTCAAACTAGAATAAGAAAGTGGGAAAATGGGTGGTGCACAGGTAAGCAGGATAAGGAAGTCAGATTCTACGAAGCATTGCATCACAGTAATGCCTTTTCCTTCTTACTGTCTTCACCATTGCCTTTTCTCATAGATTGCTGTATTGATAATGCTTCTTACATTGTTGTTTTTTTTTTTTTTTTTTTTTTTGATAGAAGTGTCAACCTATGTGTACAAATTTGCAGGGGTGAATATACACGGTGATAACTAGAATTCCAGAAAGGTAAAAGGGAGAGTATGTTAAGTATCCTCCAGGATGAGTATAGCAAAGTATGTCAAATTACAGTTATAGTGACCTGAGGGGATGCCGGCCTGCAAGTGATCAAGGGAAATGAAGCCATTCAGTTTTTGATGGTGAAATCAGTCTAACTAAATAAAACCATGAACTTATTTTTTTAAAGATTTATTTATTTATTTGAAAGTCAGAGTCACAGAGAAAGAGAGAGGGAGGGAGAGAGAGACAGAGAGAGAGAGAGAATGAATGAATGAATGAATGAGAATGAGATCTTCCATCTACTGGTTCACTCCCCAAATGGCCACAGTAGCCAGACATGCGCTGATCCGAAGCCAGGCCTACTCAAAGCCGGGAGCCAAGAGCTTCTTCTGGGTCTCCCATGTTGGTGCAGGGGCCCAATTACTTGGGCCATCTTCCACTGCTTTCCCAGGTACATTAGCAGGGGGCTGGATTGGAAGTCAAGCAGTCAGGACTTGAATTGGTGCCCATCTGGGATGCCAGTGGCATCTTTACCAGCTACACCATGGTGCTGGCCCCAAACTTCTTACTTTGTGTCAGCTTATATGTTCAATATTACAGAAATAGATTGGAATAAGACATTATGCCTTCCCTAATGGAATTTCACCTAAAACAGAAGTTTTAAAACTGGGATCTATGATTCTACTGAAAATGAATGAATAATCTGTAGATATCTGAGTAGCATTATAGTTTCTACCAGATTCTCAAGCAGATGTGCGATCCTTAAAGGATAAGATCTAGTATTCTAGAAGTTGCTGTGATTTGGGTACGTGATTCACCTTAGTGACTTCAGAACTTACACTTTGTCTTACTATGTTTTTAACTGGTTTTGAAATTTCCAGGAATCAAATATATCTTGATTCCAGCTGCTTTTCATCTCTTCGGTAGTCAGTTGCAACAGTCACCTGTGTGCTCTCAAATTTTCCAGACCTATTCAGAAATGACTTGGATTGCTATTCCTATTTTTTTAATCTACTGTGTGTCTTATTCCTTATGGAGTTTAGTCCAATACTCTTAGCTTAGCAAAATCTCTACATAGACAAGCAAAGATGATGACTGTAGTCTTCTCTGCTAGTGTGTCATTCTGTGTACCTGATGCTCCCATCACGCTGAGCCTTCCACACTTGCTCATGCATGCATCAGATGGTCTTTGAATTACATAGTTTTATTTTTTCTTCCTGGTAAGCTTTCCCTTTTGACATTTTGCCCTCTTGGTGAATGGTTTTTTTTTTTTCTTACAGGCGTGGGTTCAAACATTCCCTCTACATAGGTGGTTTTCTGAACTTCCCAAAGTGGTGTGGTTACTGCTTTCTTTTATCCACGACACTTACTGCTATCCTTTCTCATGCTCTACATTATAATTCACGTGTTTACATGCTTGCTTTTCTGTGTATTCTATTTCTCCTTGGAGGCACAGGCAAGTCTGAGATCTAGCACATAGTATTCAGTTTATGATTATTGACTAAATGGCTGAGTTTATGTGTAGTGTAAGCAGTAAATATGTTTTGGGTAATGTCGTTAAAGACACTAATTCATGGTTACTGTATTTTCTATAGATTTCACTACAGAAGTACTATTTACTTATGTGGTATATTTCAGAAAGGAAGTCATGTTACATTCAGCTAATAAACTGATTAAGATACATTTTATTTTTTATCAAAGTAGTTGAATATATAGTATTACTATTTGATATGAATACTTTCTCCTTTGTTTTCTAGATACTAGACCATTGTCATATTCTCATAATAGGTCCTTTTATTTCAGTAGAGAATACATTCTCTATTTTTTTCCTATTCAGTATCTTTGAAAACAGAAGATGTTTCATAGTCTTTATATCATAGAGTTCAATTTAAGGAAACAAAAGGCAGATTTCATTGGCTATTTATGTGTGAAATTCATATTCCATTCTTAATTTAAGAAGAGAGATTTAGGGAAGTGTATATTTTGTAATGCTTTAGTAGATCCGACAAAGTGAATGTGCTGAGTGACTCAAGTAATGTTGTCTTAATGTTATAGAGCGTTTTAAAATTTAAGCTGGAAAATAGTTTCTGAGATAAAAGTTCTGTGCCCTTAATGACTGTTGACATAAAGCTTTTAAGGAGTTTGAGATCTCTTGTTCAGATTTAGGGCATGCAAGTGTTAAGGTTTGGAATAGTCAGATAAGGATGTAATTCTGCCTTACAAAGGTTGTGTTTACTACATTAGTATTTTGGAGAAATAAACTAAGTGCCTAACTAAGAACACCTCCCAAACAGCTCTAACTGGCAAAAAACATTAAAAGTTCATTTTTTTCTTCAAAGTTTTTACTCAGTATTCAGAGTCTACTGTGGTTAAACTGTCTTAAGCATATTATAAGTGTATATTCATGTAATCAAGTTTCTAATCAATGCAAGATTGAGACGCAGGATTTTAAGTCCATGAGAAAGACTCTCTCGGTTCTTTCTCTGAGGCTTTCATGATCAAGCCAAGCAATTAGTAACAAAATTTGATCCATGTCATCTTCAGAAAGTTAAAAGCAGTGTGAAAGCCTAATCCTGACATGAGTAAAAACACAGTCCCATTGATTAGTATTATTCCTATGAATTTTCCAATCTTCCCTTGCCCCTTTTGTTATGGTTTCTGTATTTATTTTTAATGCTGGTTTGGAGGCTATTGATTTAGATTCAGAAAAATGTAGAATCAGTATAATTCCTGGCTCATTTTAAATACTAGAGATGGATTTATTGGAAAATACCTAGGACTGTCAAAATATCTCCTCATGTCCATTAACTTGAGTATTTATGGGCGTCAGAGTAAGTTGGGAGAAAAATCTGGTAGCAGCACCAGAAGCAGCCAGGCTCTCTGGGGGCGCCGTTTTGGTGCTCATTTTCTGTCTGATGCATGCTACTTCTATGGGTGCAATTGTTGATCCAGTGTCAAATGTGATGTGAAATGAAAGTCTTGACCACCTGTGGTTACTGCATAATCAGTTGGTATTTTGTTGTTGTTGTTGTTGTATTAAAAGCATAAATATATCTCAGCCAAACTTTCTTTGAACTTCTTAAGCAACTTCTTTGTTGAGTGAGAAGCATGGTATTTTTATTTAACAAAATAATTTAAATTCCTTATTCTAGAGATAGTTGTTTATTTTACAAATTAAGTGTGAGTTTTTTAATCTTTCAAGATCCATTAAATTTAGAAATAAGATGTTATTTGTATCACATTTATTGTTTATATTGTTGGCATTTTTCTAGAAATGTTACAGAACTTTGGGTATACAAGTGTAGTGATATGCCCTACTTCAGTGTTAAAATATGTGACCATTGTAGAAATCCTAATTGACATAAAGCAACTTTTATTCTATGTCAGTTTCTTCCATAATCCATCAAAAGAAGAAAAAGTGTCTTCAATCAATATTTTATAAAGGTTAGACATATAGGTGACATTCTCAGTATAGCATTACATATAGCAAGACATTAATGAGTGAAATCCAGCCTTAAATACTGAAAGAATTCATTCCATGCACATGACAGAGAGAGTCTTTTACTTGATCAGGCTTACTGTCAGCTCCTGGGTTTCTTTATTTGCCCATAATAATTTTAATTGCTATATTATAGCTGTGTTTTGAAATAATATTTACATAAATTTTTGCATATCTAATAGTTATGTGTTTTTGATACTTGACTAGGATAGTGTTATGTATAAAATAGTATGTAAAAAGTTTAGGAAAGAATAGACTAAAATACATGGATTACTTAAAAATAAGTTATAGAATAAGACCATAATTATAGTATGGTAGATAATCCTATATCTGAATGGGGTTATTTATATGCTCTTAAATTTCTGCCTACCTTCATGCATCAAACTTTGTATGAATTAATATAAGGCTGGTTGTAGAACCAGTGTGGTTATTGTGTCAGTTCGAATAATGAGAATTGCATTGTTTAGAGAGAGCAGTCTCCTATACTCTAGACAGAAGTGTAATTACTTCTGAACAATGTGGAATGTGCTCAGTTTAATAGCATGGAAAATAGATTCAGAAAGATTCAGATAAAGTAAGCTTGGAAGCCATATGTGCAGTGTGGCGGTATAAAATTATGATAGTTGTCAGCATCATTCTACACACACATAGCCGATTTCACACAGTTTATCTATAAAGTGCTGGTTCCATATGACATAGGCTTGCTTATCTGAACAAGGCCAATTCAGTTGAAACAAGGTGAAAATGGTGACAAGTTTGTATTTGTTTTTTATGGCAAATTGATGTTTATCATACAGTGAAATTACATTGTCACAAACGTTATTCTGTAACTGTTGTCACAAAATACCACGTGAAGCTGTTTATCTAGATAGAATCCCAAACTTGTGTTTATATGTAAGTGGTTCAATCTTTGTACTTGTACTATTGTGGGAAATTATGCCCAGGACTCACAGGAATGGGGACATGTGAAAGATAACCAGCTGGGGTCCACCAAAGCCGCTGGATAAGTCACGCAATAGATCATTTTGTCCTATTGCCATATAATCCATTCAATACAGTGGAGACAGAAGGATCCTGATGTTAAGTCAAGACAACCTCGATCTGTATGATATCCACTGTACTCAAAGTAGTACTGTTGAGTGTAAAGTTAACCTGGCCTTGAGAAATTAATGAATATAATTTCACATGAAAAAAAAAAGTGCTATGTGGAAGTTGTGAGATTTTTCAGGACACTTAATCAGGATCTACTCTTAGCATCCCTATCAGTGACAACAGAATCAGCAGCAACTTCTGAGGTTCCTAGGGGGAAATGTGTTTGCTACAGAAGATTAGACCTAATGGGATTTAATGTCTTTCATTTAATAGTGAGTGTTGCAAAAAGATGCCACTCAGTATATACAATGAACATACATCAGTGAACCTATAGAAGTGGATGAAGACCATTCTCTTCCTTATACGGCTTTTTATATAGTATGGAGGTAAGATAGACAAAACAGTCATCACAAGGTAAAATATTAGAATTCTGATATCAGCAATTCACAGTTGAAAAGCATCTCATTGGTGGGGATCAAAAAGAGCCTAACTTGAAATGGTTACTATAAAATACAATTAGTAGGTGGTTAGGTATTTTAAAAGTTTTACACGTCAGATCATTTGCTATTAATGCAGTGTCTTTAATTTATTCTAAAATATGGTTTTGCTCTTGCCACATTTTTTTCCAAGTGGAAATAATAAAGCAACTTCAACATGCTGAGCAAAGAGTATACTATAAAGCTTTTAATATAAAATTTGAAGAAATTAGTAAAGTGTGTACTTGCCATAAACAGGGATGGAAGTAACTACTGTAGATATTGGGGATTTCAGTGTTTCCTTTCTTTATCCGGGTGACCACCTTAGAGACAGTGGAAAGAATGATGAAATACTTGCCAGGGGAACTGGAGATAGCAAGGATACTAGGAAGGAATACGGGAGAATTGAATGGTCTTCCTGGCTCTTTGGAATGGATAGGGGTCATATATATCTCAATTATTGTTTTCAGACCCTAATTTAACAGAGTAAAGAAAGGGGATCATTTGTATTTGTCAGTTAAAAATAATGACAGGTTTGTTTTTGACCTGACTACATTCTGAGTCTTAGATGTTTTGTCTTCGGTTCGTCCTCATTTCTTACTTTGATACTTTTCCTCTTTTGCTCTTCTTCTTGTGTCTTTCCATTTGCCTCCATCGGAAATCATTCTTAAAGGGTTCTCTTGTGGGTCTCAATAGAGCCATTATCAGCAAGGCAGACAGGGCCTGAGAATCGGCACCATTGTGCTCTGACGTACACTTCCTTCTCATTTACATCCATTGAGTCTGGAGGAGAGTGGGGGCTGCCAGTCCTTCCTGCAGGCAGCGGAGTTTTGTTCTTACTGCGTGTGATTAATAAAGATCCATTGGTCTTATGATAACACTTTCACTGCTGTTTAGGACACAGGGACAGTATAGTGA
Organism: Oryctolagus cuniculus; assembly: GCF_964237555.1. NCBI lineage: Eukaryota > Metazoa > Chordata > Mammalia > Lagomorpha > Leporidae > Oryctolagus > Oryctolagus cuniculus. Next base: position 121,133,996 of record NC_091440.1, on the reverse strand, counting down.
GTTTTCAACAAAACTATACTGTATATCGGGATACTTCGAAAAGTTTATGGGAAAGGAGCATGAAAAGATAATGAACATTTTCCATGTACATTTGAAAGTACCCTTGTATTTGTTCAGTTTATTCCAGGATTGTGTTATTTTATCTTTTTCTTTCATCATTTGTGGTTGACTGTAAATAATTAGCAAAACAAGACTCAGAACCCTGTGTTGATTCCCACATAATTTTTTGAGATTGTACGTAGCAAAGCACACATCTGGGAACTGAGGGCTTAACAGGACACCTGTGTCCTTCATTTCCTATTACTAGCTTCCTGACAGCTCTTGACCTAACTCAGTTATTTCTGTTCTCACATTTCTTTCTTAAATTTAAGATTTTATAAAGATGGTGCAAAGTACAAAAAATAGAGATGGAGATCATTAGCATAGCTAGATAGTAATTTTCATGTTAGTATCATTATATTAACTTAATATGAGTGACAATAATAGTACATTTGCCATTAGTTTTTTTTTCACTTGCAATGTGTAGGCATCAAAGGAAATCTAAAATAAGGATTGATACCTGGATTCTGTGAATCCAAATTGATTCTGTAGCATTTGTTAACTCACTGGGACCTCAAAACGTCTCAAGCAATGCTTACACCATATTTCCTTTTGACCCTATCTGTTAGACAGTTACTCGGTGTTACTCAGGTAGTTAGTTACTCAGTGACCTAAGAAGGGAGAAGTAGGTTTTGAACAACGGCCTCTTTAAAAACCCAGCCATTAGCTTCATTTAGACCTTGAGGAACTGAAGGCACCCAAAGAATACAGGGAAATGTTGGATTTTCAATATAATGTTTTTCATACACTTTGACCACTAGACTCATGCAGCTTTCTCTTTGGGAAAATGTATAAAAGACAAATACCTGTAATTTGCTGTGAAAAGTTTAACAAGTAGAAAGGACTCTGTAGTATAGAAAATCTAATGGGAAGACTGGAGGAAAAAAGTACTTTCAAGAAAAAATTATTTCTTCAGATATGACAATCTGAACTCAGAATTCTTAGAATAGTTTTGATGCCACAGTAGGTGAATTTAAATGCATTAAGTATATTTAAATCCTTTACTTCTTCGTCAACGTCAGAGAAGCCCATAATTTGTACTGGCTTTAAAGGTGATGTTAAAACTGAATGCATGATTGTAGTTTTGAAAATCTTGTGCCATTTCCTCCCTATTCCTTGTTGTAGAAAGTAAATTCTGATTTTTTTTTCCTCTTTAATTGGGCAGTAGTAGAGGGAGATTTCTGTGGTATTTGAAGTGGAGAATAATGACAAAGCTAACTGAAGTTGACAATTGTAATTGGTCCATTTGGTTACATATCTCCCTTTATGCGAAGGCAAAATAGTTTCAAAAATTTTCCCACAGACCATTTTTAGGAATGATGCGTGTGAGCAGATGAGGTGTGACTATAAGGAGAGCAGCCTTGGCCAGCTCTGTGACACTGACATCACAGGGTAAATGACCACAAGTGGCTGGATTGTGTGTCTTAGCCATGGCTGCTTCTGCGGCAGCGGGGCCATCAGTGTTGTCATTATACAGAGAAGAGGTGTTTGCTTTATTGTCTGTTCTTTGCTCTTAAAAATCCAGCCTGCCTCGAGACAAAATGGTTCATCTTCTTAGCCAGTGTCCCTAAACAAGAAAATTTCTTACTAAGAAATTTAATATGGAGAGGAGGAAGGATATAAGGAAGACATGGGTATAACTCCAAAGGCACAATTAGATGGCTTTGCATTTATATACGAATATAAAGTAAATAGCATGTAATACTCAAAACCTACTATTGATGAATTACAAAAATTTACAGCCTTACATGTAGTGATGTATCAGGACAGCTTACCCCCTCTCTATCCACCAAGACCCTTCCCTCTGGCGTGCACACATCCTGGCATGGGGGAGATCACTGGTCCCTTCCAGTGTCCGTCCTCGGGCTCATGGCTGTGGCTGGCAGACACTGTACCACCAGGGATACGTGGTTCTTGAGTATCTGAGATTCAGATTTACCCAGGTCACTGGTACAACGTAAGAACAACTTTGAAAGTCTTATGTGAGTATATTTTATAGCCTGTGTTTCAAACTGATAGCTCAAATGGGAGATTTCGAACAGTCACTACTCATTAGAATAGGATATGTAATTAATCATAAAAAAATGTTGCAGTGTCTCACTACTTTCTGTGTGCTGGCTACTGTATATTGTTTTATCTCAGCAAATCTTAGTATCAACCCAGTGAGTTTGTAACTGTGATGAGCCTCTGTTTACTGATGCAACACAGTCTTGGTGGTGAAGGCAACGTGCTGAGTAAGCAAACGGTCAAGTTTGCCGTTCATGGCATCACAGCCTGAGCTCTTAATGAACTCTACTCACTGCCTCTTCACTCATGTAACTGCTGAAATCCTTCCTATCAGAATAAACAATCTTAAAACTTTTAGCAATAACTGTGGGCAGGAGGGAAAAATAGTCTTCATTGTTTATTCCACCCCTCATTCAACAATTACTGGAGTTTCATTTTAAATAGGCGAGGGGATTTGACTGTTTCTAAAAGGTGTACAAGAAGTTCTCCATAGGCTATTGGGCAGTAGATGTGATTGTGAATGTCTACTTACTGAAACTTCCATGTAACACTACTAATTTGTGTCCTGGCTGTAATACAGTTCGGATAGCATAGTGCTCAAGTACATGATCCCTATTGATAAAACTTTGGGACCATGTTCTGCTGTTTGATATCTGTATGACATGAGGCAACTGATTGGAAAATATCTTTGCCTTACTTTTGTCATCTGTAAAATGGGTTTAACAATAGCACCTATCTTGTAATTACGTAATTATAGGGTAGTTATCATGTTTAAAGAAGTCAGCATACATAAAACACTATATTGTCAGGTGTATAGCAGGTACTCAGTAACACTTAATAGTTAAACAAGTGCTTCAGAACTGTTGAGGTTCTGTGATCTTGGAGAAATTGTATGTGTTATTAAATTTCAAATGCATTCAATTCCCATACATTTAAGTATTTGAGAACAAAAATTTGAGGAAAACACTATTGAAATAAGAATCAAACAGGAATTTTAAGCTTTTTTATTTAAGGTATTGGGCTGTTATTGGTATTTAAAAATATTTATTTATTTGAAAGGTAGAGAGACAGGGGAGAGAGAAAGATGACAGGCAAAATCTTTCATTCTCTGCCTCACTCCTCAAATCTCCCCAGTACCCACAACAGCTAGAGCTAGGCCTGGCTGAAACTAAGCACCAAGAAGTTAATCTGTGTCTTCCACATTGTCGCTCCCCCTCTTCGTGGGGGAACGACACTAGACCCTGCGCTGTTCTTTTGTCTGCTCGGCCCTTCCCAGGTTTGCTGCTGGTCCTTCCCGGGTTGGCTGCCGATCCTTCCACCTCCGTGGAAGGGCGACTCCCCCTGCCACTTTCCCCACTTCCGCGGGGGGAGCGGCACACCGCCGGCCGGCTCTCTCGGGGGCTGCTCAGGTGTTCCTTCAGATAGATGTTCCTGGCGCATGTTGTCTCTCTCCTCCTTTATAGTCCTCTTCCACCAATCCCAACTCTGCTATCCACATGCCGAGTACACTGCTCTCCTCCAATCAGGAGCAGGATCAGCTCCTGCAGGTCATCACTCAAGTTGGCGAGAGGCAGCTGCGTAGAAGCTGTTTACTTTTACTCCCTTCTCAGCGCCATATTGTGGGAGAGCAGATGCATAGAATAAGTCTTAATTCCAGTAACTTAGCCTAGTCTCAGTTGCTCCCCACACACATGAATGGCAGGGACCCAGTTCCTGGGCCCTCAGGGTGCGCTTTAGCAGGAAGCTAGAATCAGAAGCATCCCCAGAGTTTAAACCCAGACAAGCTGATACGGGATGTGTGTGTCTCAAATGGTAGCTTAACTGCTGCACCAAACACCACTGCCTTGTTGTTATTTTTAACTTTAGAAAGACAGATACCATTTGACCATTCACACAATGTGAGATACTGTCTCTCGGTTGTATACTTCTGACAGATTAAATTATCATACATAATGTTCATTGGCAGCCAAATTTTTGCTTAATGTTGTTAAGGCTGTTCAGGAACAACAGCAATCATCATCACAAAAAATCTCTGCATGCCAAGTCAGAATAGAGTTTTGAGAAGCCTGTGAGATAGTCTTCCACGTTGTGGTGAGGAGCCTACGCCTGCCCTTCAGCTGCTTAGGCTGCCATTACACTCCCAAATATTGCAAAGTGTGTGGTCTTGTCTAGGTTTTGTTGCTTCTCTGTGCCTTGTTTTTCTAATTGAAAATGGGGATCATTGGAGAACCTCTCCGTATTTAGAAATGTGAGAAGTAAATAAGAGGATTCTCATAAACGGCTTTGAATTGTGCCTGGCACGTAGCAAACACTTAATAGATGCTGTGGTTCTTGAATCATTTGTACTGTGTTGACGAACGACTAGTCCTTGCCAGAACAAAAGGTGGTGTTTTCTTTTGGGCTCCCGGTAGTCATGCTTTGCTTGTACTAACCTGGAAGACTGTTAGTCATGTTCCCCTCCCATCTGAAGTGGTTCTGTGGTCTGACCAGTAAGTTCTGCCCATATCCTCAGCTGTAACTCATCTTGAACACGAGATGCAAACTCATTTAAGGCAGACAGCTCTATGACTCCTTTGGGACATCATGTTTGTCATATTTATCACCATACCCCCAGAGTCAGGCGCGGTGGCTAACAGCACGTATTTCAAAACACAATGTGACGGAGATCCCATAAGCTTATCGTGTGACCTAGCTGTGTAACAAGCTGTACCAGGTAAGTTTGTGTAAGCACCCTCTGTGATGTTCACATGACGAGGAAATCCCCAAGGACACTTTTCTCTGAACCTGTCCCCTTTGTTAACTGAGACGTGGCTATACAGCAGTCAGGTAGATAGATGCGTGAATGTCTCCAAAACCTGTGCTCCAAGGATACACTCTGTGCGTAACTTCCCTAATTCACATATTGAAGTAAAAAGATAAAAAATCATGCGTGGTTGAGAGAACCTGCACAGGACTTATCCTGTGATGAGTATGCCACTAATGTGAGCTTCCTCCTCAACCACCTTCGTTTAGGCATAGCTGTTCTCCAAACCTCTCTGATAGGCAACTGTTATTCTTGTGTAGCTTTCTTGTTCTACTTCTCCAGTTTATCAGAGGAAAACAGTTAAATCTACAGAATAACTCAGAAGAGAACAACATGTTGGAGTAGATGACATTTAAAATAGCTTAATTTTCCTGCGTGGCTTCCCTAAGGCTACATACTCACTTGCTTCTGGGACACAATGAAAGGGTCTTGTATTTGTTGCTGTTGTTTTATTAATAAACATATTTGCTTAGGTTTGAAATACTTAAGCCCACTTTAAAATTACTGTCCATTCAGGAATTTTAGAGGTACCAAGAGGGGTTCCCCTCTTTGTTTATTAGTGTTGTGTTTATTGCTTTTCCAGTCCTTTGATCTCTCTCTTCTATTTTACCCACAAGGACAGCTTGAGATGATGTAAAAAGGATATGATATGGAGAAAAGGCACAATACAAGTGGATTTTTGTAATATAACAGCTCGCCTGTCAGAAATCTGACATATTGCATCTAAAACTGACACACCCAACTAAAATATGTGTGTCTCCAACTGCTGATTCCTGGTGATTAAACATATATCTTTGCCTTTGTTTTATGGAATACAACTTCATCTTGTCCCTTTCCTGTTTGTTTCATGTGATCATTTTTTATTTCCTGTCATATTAATTCTTCCCCGTTCACTTATGTCCTTTTTGGTGATTCTATAACTATTTTTGTTTTACATAGATAGAAACATGTCTATTCCCCCTTTTTTACATATGGTGTTTTTGCTTCATGCAGAGAGAACTACACAGATGACATTCTTTAAAAATCCAAATTTTATTCAGTTTTACATTCTTGTATTTATAACCCTGACTATCTCCAAAATGTCCTTACCTAAAACACTTAATTGTTTTATTGCGAGGTGTATAGCAGTAAAGACCCACTAGCTTTCTTTGGGCTGGTGTAAAAGCAGAACTTAGTAAGACAAGCTTTGACAACTGATTCCTAGGAAAGTAAATCTCGAATCATGAGACATCAGTTTAATCGCTCCTCTTGACAACTTAACACGACAGATTGAAATATAAAAGCCGATGCAAGTGGGATCAGTGGATTATCTAAGTCCCGGAACATCTCCTCTTAAACTGGGGGACTTGACAGAGTGGTTGTGAGAGGGGTGTGTTTTGTGAGTTCCTAATCATGTGCAGAGCATTAAGTTTTCAGAGATTAGTGCTCAGTGGATGTGGTCTACCTGGACGTGAAGCTAGGAGAAAGACCCTGTGAGACAATGAGAGGGAAGAGGGGCCTGCAGGAAGCAGGAGGTTGGGGGTGTTTGATAGATTTACATGTGCGAACTCAGGGGGCTTTGTCATGGCAATTGTATGAAGTGATATACAGTACAAATCGACTTGAGCATGTCCCCCGATAGCAGGCGGGTTCCAGCCTCCAGGAGCTGAGATTACTGCTTTATCTTGTCACACTAAATTAACATGGCAGCGCACTGTTAAACAGTGGTGACCTCTTCATCTGGGGAAATTGCTGCCTACAAGAGAGACGCTGGTTAATGTGTGTGTGTGTGTGTGTGTATGTGTGTATGTGTTCTCTGTCTCCTTCTCTCCCCCGCCCCCGTCCTCCTCTCCTTAGACCTTAAAGCATTTTGAGGTTAGACTGAGCTATTTTTACATTAGTATCAAAAATATTTTTTATATTAGGCTAACAACAGATGGATTTCAGAACAAGGGGTCACTTTGGATAGACTGTAATATTCAGTTTTCCAGAAAACATATATCGTCCGTATACATTGGGATTAAAGATTATATATATTAGCTGTCATTTTATTTTAATCCCTATTTTTCTACAGAGACTTCATTAATTTCTGTAAAAGTTCATTTCTGTACTTCCTAAAAGATTAGATGGCTGGTAAAGAGATAGGGAAAGTAACGCTCAGGCACTTGTTCTTCTTCACTGGTCAAGCAAAAGAGCCAGAAATAACTAGGAAGGGGATTGTACCTTAAATGGAGGTAACCAGGTTAGCCCTCCCTCCCCGAGCTCATCAGATACTGCTTGTTTCCTGGATTATTTTATTTATTTTTTACAAGAGGAGATGAGAGATAGAGATAGATGGAGTCATAATACTAATTTGTTTCACTCTTCTGCTAGCTTGCAGCTGTTCCTTTTATATGTTTTTTTTAAAGATTTATTTATGTATTTGAAAGGCAGAGTTAGAGAAAGTCGGAGGCAGAGAGAGAGAATCTTCCACCCACTGGTTCACTCCCCAGATGGCCACAATGGCTGAAACTGGGCTGATCCGAAGCCAGGAACCAAGAGCTTCTTCTGGGTCTTCCACATGGATGCAGGGGCCCGAGGACTTGGGTCTTCTTCTACTGCTTTTCCTAGCACATCAGCAGGGAGCTGGATCGGAAGTGGAGCAGCTGGGACTCAAACCGGCACCCATATGGGATGCCAGCATTGCAAGCTGGGGCTTTAACGTGCAGCACCACAGCACTGGCCCCTCTCCTGTATTTTAGACATTGATAAATCATTCATGATTCTATGTGCCGGTTTTTTTGTGCTCAGTAACGTTCGAATTTGATTCAAAGGAAGGAGCAAGATCTTAACAAGGTAGTAATATGGGTGTCCATTTCGCTATGTTCCAACTCGAAACCTCTAGTCCTACAGTATGGCCCTGGGAACTGTTTGCTGTTCTTACCCTAATTGTTAAATCACTTTAAAGGTTGTAGCACGAACTTCGTGGAGTCTGTAATCCCCATCCCAAACTGTAATATATGTACCTACAAGCTCTTCTAGAGAGGGTGTCCATAGATTTCGTTGTATTCTCTAAGGGGCCTGAGCAACCAAAATAGATTACTATGTCCCTGGAGCTCACCTCTCTGTCGTTGGGGTACGTCCTTATACTGGGACTCTGGGAATATATCTGGCAGATGAGCATGTGAATTACAGCCGTAGGCACCTGCTCGCCTGGTCTTCAGGATGTATGCTCACCTGCCTTGCCTTGTAGTGTTTTCACAGTGCTAGAAGAAATCCTAGAGTCCTGGAGTCCACTGCTTGCTCCTGACCTCTTTAAACCATTCCTGTAGAATTCAATTTTTTACACAGTAAAGATCGTGAACTAACACTAATTCTGTTGTAAGATGGGGTGCAGTTCTTCAGTGTTTTGGATTCCAGGTTCAGACCCTAGAAACACAGGAAGTATGTGGTATGGAAGAAACAGGAGCTGTTTTATTCTTTTCATTTTTATTTTTTGATAAGTTGCTTCAAACTACCCACTTTATCCTTGCTACCTTTTCCCCAAGTCAGCGTGTTACCTGACCTGTGAAAAAGAAAATATATTTTAATTTGGGAGTGACCTAACTATTAAATCTGTGCGAAGATATTCTGCTATCATATTGTTTGACTAATAAAGGATTTTTAAAAAAGATTTGTTTGTTGGCACAGTTAGAGAAAGAGAGGTCTTTTATCCACTGGTTCACTCCTCAAATGGCTTTAATGACTGGAGCTGGTCCTAATCAAAGCCGAGAGTCAGAAGCTTTTTCCAGATTTCCCATGAAGGTGCAGGGACCCAAGAACTTGGGCCATCCTCTGCTGCTTTCCCAGACACATTAACAGGGAGCTAAATCAGAAGTGGAGCAGCCGGGACTCAACCTGGTGCCCATATGAGATGCTGGCACAGGCAACAGCTTTACCCGCTGTGCCACAGCAGTAGCCCCTAATAAAGGATTTTTAATATCAAGGCAGGGCCAGCACCGCGGCTCACTAGGCTAATCCTCTGCCTTGCGGCGCCGGCACACCGGGTTCTAGTCCTGGTTGGGGCACCGGATTCTGTCCCGGTTGCTCCTCTTCCAGGCCAGCTCTCTGCTGTGGCCAGGGAGTGCAATGGAGGATGGCCCAGGTCCTTGGGCTCTGCACCCCATGGGAGACCAGGATAAGTACCTGGCTCCTGCCATCGGATCAGCGCGGTGCACTGGCCGCAGTGCGCCGGCCGCGGTGGCCATTGGAGGGTGAACCAACGTCAAAGGAAGACCTTTCTCTCTGTCTCTCTCTCTCACTGTCCACTCTGCCTGTCAAAAAAAAAAAAAAGAAAGAAAGAAAGAAAGAAATAGGAAACAGCAAATGTAAACAAAAAGTGAAAGTGTATAAAGCTAAAGTTTAAAGTAACTGTCATTTATCAAACTAAATGTAAATGGGTAAAATTCCTATTAAAGATGAATATACTTTGGATTTATTTCAGTTAATTTTCATATTCCTTAAAAAAAACAGACAACAAAATAACAGGAGAAATTTAAGAGTAATAGGAAGGGTGAAAGCACTGTAGGTATCTACAGATAAAAATCACAGCATTATTATTAGACCAAGTTGAATGAAATTCTTGCACGAAAGTCCTTTATGTCATTAACTATCATGGATATTTATATAATAAACGAACCATTTAAGGGAAAATTTTAGCTCAATAAATTTTATGTATGAAATATGTGTAATCTGTTTTAATATAAATACATTTTAAAAATAAAAAATATAAAATGTTTGAAATATGAGATGTTGTAAGAAAGAAAATCATATTCAAATATTTTCAGGTATCCTGTTCTTTTTGATATGTGGGTTAGATGGAACCCAAATAGAGATATGGAACATTTGATAAATGTAATTTATAAGATTGGTTTATTATCTATATATGTACATTGCTTAAGAACTTGTAAGAAACTTCACTGCAAAATTTCTGTGTTAAAATAAGAGCCAGGACTATAAATTCTTGAAAAATAGCAGAACTTGTATGAAATGATCAAAGTTCTTTTGAGAAAAATTTGTAATTTTATACACCTTCATTATTAAACAAAATAAATGGAAGAAAAACATTTAATTTACAAAATAGGAACCTTGTAGTAATATAGCCTCAATGGAGTATAAAACAGAACTTGAAAAACATTAAAAAGAAATAAATAGATGAATTGGATAAAAATTAGGCATTCTTTTCCTTTGATTAAAAAATTAAAAAAAGCAAATACAAAAGCACAGAATTAAAAATGACGAAGGGTAATGTTGTTACAATTACAAAGATGATACATTTTTATAGTATATTCCAGCATTTTCAGTATTAGAAAGAACACATGTTCTATACAACATCCATAACAAGGGTTCTGCATTCACATCAATGCCGATTGCATTTCATAATGTATCTTCCTTTTTGATACTCGTGTACTCTTTGGAGTATTAGAGGTTTTGAGAGCTTAGTTCTGGTGTTTAAAGAACTGTTTAATTTTATCTTGCATATTTTCCACTCTTAGTCATACAAATAGAAGCTGTCTTTAGTGTTTATGTAAGTCACTACATAAATATGTAAGTCACTACTATTATATTGATCAATAGTGGCAAATAACTGCATAAAATTATTTATTAATAAATTTGACAATCCTATGGAAATGTGTAATTTCATAGGACCACAAAGAAAGTGGGAAATGTAAACACTATTCACAAAAATCTCTTTTTCTTAAACTCAAGGAATAATGTCCAGAAATGATGGCTGTAACCACCCCAGTATTTTCAATCTATAAGGAACAGAGAATACGCATGCTGTATTGAACGTTTTCAGAACAAACAAAATATATTTAAAACTTTTACCATTAGCAGACTATAAAATAGCACATCCCTACACATCCACAAAAACAAAAAAATTCCTGTTATACCTTGAACAAAGATGCAAAAGTTCTAAATAAAATGTAAAATTCAATTCATTTTACTAAAGACAGTTTTTTAAAAAGAAATACTTTTAAAAATCATGAAAAAATCAATGAAAATTTTGTTTTGTTGCAGAGTTATTTTGAAATCCATGAATACCCATGCATACAAGTAGTCTTCAAAATTATTCAAAAGGTGTGTTTTGGAAAAAGTATAATTGGATTCATTGATTTTTTTTTTTCAACAAAAAGAAACATCTTTCAGGCCAATTGTCCACAAACATCTTTCTTCAAACGTAACATAGTGTCTGAGGCAGACTTTTTGCAAGAATGGCAGCATTGAACTGTTGAAACCGAGAGCTGATAATCTGTAAAGCCAAAAATACTTGTTATACAGCCTTTTACAGACAAACTTTGCCAACCATTGACCTATATCCTTACTAGCTCAACGGGAAATTGTATATGAAAATATTTAGAAAGGTACTGGATAAAGTTCAGCATCTATTTTTTTTTTTTTACAATTAATTGTGATGCTAGTAAGGAAGACCTTTCTCTCTGTCTCTCTCTCTCACTGTCCACTCTGCCTGTCAGAAAAAAAAAATAGTGATGCTAGTGTAACTTGAAAGTAACAGCTACTTCAAACAACAGTACAATTCTCCAATTCTCTTTAAAGTCAGGGGTGTCACACTGTCACTTCTTTTAATTTGTATCTTTTTAGTGGGTATAGTTTCTCATGATTTATAGGACTGATCCTTTCCCTAGGGGTTCCCTAATCTTGGTTCACTTTAGGTAGTCTCCATAGAGAGTATATGTACACTCACAAGAGCTCCTGGAAGACTGTTGTACCCCTCAGAATTTTGAGGGGATGTACATTACCTTGGGAACATCTTTTTCCTCTACCACTGTTGCTTTTGGTTAAATTCCTATCTGTGTTGCTACTTGTAATATTTGAAATTTCTTATGATTGGTCTTCAGCTACAGGGTGAAACTTAGTAAGCCTACACCAAATTTTCTCTTTCAATTCCTTTCATTTTAGGGGAATGTTAAAAAAAATTTAACTGGGGCACCCCCAGGGGCTGGTGCTGTGGCACAGTGGGTTAACACCCTGGCCTGAAACACTGACATCCCATATGGTCACCGGTTCAAGACCCAGCTGCTCCACTTCCAATACAGCTCTCTGCTATGGCCTGGAAAAGCAGTGGAAGATGGCCCAAGTCCTTGGGCCCCTGCACCCATGTGGGAGACCCAGAAGAAGCTCCTGGCTTCAGATCAGCGCAGCTCCAGCTGTTGTGGCCAGTTGGGGAGTGAACCAGCAGGTGGAAGACCTCTCTCTTTCTCTGCCTGTCTCTCTCTAACTCTTAATTTCAAATAAATAAATCTTTAAAAAAAAAAACTGGGGCACCCTCAAATATACCAGATTTCTTTTTTTTTTAATGTAACAGGTTTCTTAAAAAGAAAAGATTTATTTATTTATTTGAAAGGCAGAGTGACAGAGAGGCAGAGGCAGACAAAGAAAGGTCTTCCATCAACCTCCAGTGGCCACAGTGGTTGGAGGTGCACCAAACCGAAGCCAGGAGCCAGGAGTTTCTTCCAGGTCTCCCATGTGAGTGCAGGGTCCCAAACACTAGGGCCATTTTCTACTGCTCTCTCAGGCCATAGCAGAGAGCTGATCGGAAGTGGAGCAGCCAGGACTCGAACAGGCGCCCATGTGGGATGCTGGCACTGCAGGCAGTGGCTTTACCCTCTATAGCGGAATGCTGGCCACAATGTAACAATTTTCTAAGCAAACACGTTATAGTGTGTTCAAGTGTGTTGATTTATTGAACTTTATTGCTTCAAGTTCACAACCAGTAGCAGCTACCAAGGACAAAACATGGCACTGAGGTTGGTTTCCTTTTTCAGATGCTAAATGAGCAAATATCAAAATTCAGTTTCCATGAGAATGTTCACCTAAGAATTTAGATAAGAAAATACCACTTTAAGTTGTGCTAAAAAATGCATTGTCTTCAGATTTCTAGGCCTGAGGAAAGTTTTCTTCATTTTTTCATCTTTTCTGTGATGTGATTTCACTTTGTACATTTTCTCATGCTTGTTGACTGGTTGGTTACACAAGAGAAGGTAATTTTGTGAATCACCCTTCAAGTGCATAATGCTCAGCTTTTTTTTGTTTCATTCTGAAAATACACTGACCAACAGAAAAGGGACTTAAAATTAACCAAACTTTACCAAAGAGTCTGTAGCCCAGTTGTAAAGTCCACCTGCTGAAAGTCTTTTAAATAAAATGATTGGGAAGTTCTTTATTCAATAAGTTAAATATTGATAGAACAATGACCGTGGAACCACACGTGGCCTTTCGAACCTGCCTCGTGGTTCTCTTAAACCAAATTCATCCCTGTGTGCTTTCTACGGCCCCTCCCACAATGGTGCTAATCCTTTCCCAGGAGGCACTTAGAAATCCTTTGTGGCAAAGGAAAGAGAATGGCATAACCTAGAGCAGGAAGCTACAGTATATCTGATTTAAGGAAGAGAAAAGATTGTGAATTTTAGAGTATATGCAGAAGACCTGCAATTGAGGTAATAGAGTGATCTTCTTGGCTGCAGATATGCAAATATTGGCATTTGATAAATACAGGTTTGTTAACATGTAACAAAGTGGAGGTTTTTGGTGTGTGCAATGACACTGCAGTTATTTCTTGGACCCGGAAATCAAATACTCAGAGGTACTGATTGAGTGAAAAACTCAAATAGTAAAGCCCAGTTTGCAGAGAAATTTAAAGGTAGTTTTGCTTATTAATTAGGAACAGTGTAACTTTTAAGAATGATTCATTTGCTAATTCTGCCTCACATTGAAAAAGTTTTAAACCTCACTGTATTTTACAGGATTAGAGAATTTGAGGATAAAGGTCATTTGACCATATTTAGGTAGTTGGTGAAAATTCTGTTGTTCTGGCTTTTGATCAGTAGCCGAGGATGAGGTGAACCCCCAGGGCTGTGTGTTAGCCCTTCAGTTTCCAGGCACAGGAGGCTGCACAGTGTGCACCGGACACTGACTGCATAGGTTGGTGCCTCCTGCTCTTGCACTGTTCCACGTGCAGCCTTCTGTCTATTTTAGACCATCTCCTTCCCAACGGTCTAAAACTGATGATGTAATATACTAACCAGAGAATTTCCATGCTAAATAGCAAACTGGTTGCCAGATATTTTAGCCCAATAGAAATATCATCATTTAGGTATCTGAGAATACTTTCAAAAATTCATGGAATTGGAGTTGAAAGATAAGTTTATTTTGATTCCAAATGTCTTGAAATCCATGCATAGCTTTTCCTAATACACATTTCCATGAACTTTTTGGCGACCAGTTGTATGCGTGGATTTCAGAATTACTTTTTACCAAAAATAAACTTATGTTTGAATTCTATTTTCCATGACCTTTCTGAGGTACTGTCTTTATACTCTCCATGATATTAAAGTCCAAGAAAGTTATGGGAGGAAATGGCCTTTAAGTGTAAATTAAGAAGCCATTGTTTTATAGTTCCATCATTCTGTACCCAGAGCAAATAGAGTGTTTATTTATTTTGAAATACAGAAGCAGGCAAAGAGATAGACACAAAAAGATCTCTCATCTACTAATTTGCTCCCCAATTATCTGCAATAGCTGTGGTTAGATCTGCCCATAACCAGGAATCAGGAACTCAATCTGGATCTCTCATAGGGTTGCATGGATCCAATTCCTTAAACCATCACCTTATAGCTCTTATTGCTTCCCTTTTTCCTCTGCTTATGTCTTCCTTCCGTTGGTTCACTCCCCAAATGGCCACTTCGGCGGGCACTGTGCAGATCTGAAGCCAAGAGCCAGGTGCTTCTTCCTGGTCTCCCATGGGGTGCAGGGCCCAAGCACCTGGGCCATCCTCCACTGCACTCCCGGGCCACAGCAGAGAGCTGGACTGGAAGAGGAGCAACCGGGACTAGAACCCGGCGCCCATATGGGATGCCAGCACCCCAGGTGGAGGATTAGCCAAGTGAGCCACGGCACCAGCCCCTGCTTATGTCTTCTTACCCACTCTTAACATTCCACTATTAACCATTCTGGGTCTTAAGTTGTTTTGTCATTCCCATTTATAGGACAGTTTGTTATAATCCTTTAGTGTCGCTCCCCCTCTTCGTGGAGGAACGACACAGGACCCTGCGCTGTTCTTTTGTCTGCTCGGCCCTCCCCAGGTTTGTTGCTGGTTCTTCCCAGGTGGGCTACCGACCCTTCCACCTCCGTGGAAGGGCGGTTCCCCCTGCCACATTCCCCACTTCCGCGGGGGAGTGGCACACCGCCGGCCGGCTCTCTCGGGGGCTGCTCAGGTGTTCCTTCAGATGTTCCCCTTAGATGTTCCCGGTGCATGCCGTCTCTCTCCTCCTTCATAGTCCTCCTCCGCCAATCCCAACTCGGCTGCCCACACGCCGAGCACGCTGCTCTCCTCCAATCAGGAGCAGGATCAGCTCCTGGAGGTCATCACTCAAGTTGGCAAGAGGCAGCTGCGTAGAAGCTGCTTTCTCCTCTCCCAGCGCCATATTGTGGGAGAGCAGATGCATAGAATAAGTCTTAATTCCAGTAACTCAGTCCAGTCCGGGTTGCTCCCCACACTTTAGTAGCTTGAATCCTCAGGTTGTCCGACTGATCCTGATATTCATCTGTTGTACCTAGTGCAAAACAAAGGTCAGTTCATTGTTCATTTTAGACTCAAGCTAATCCATGTGTGTATTGCATAAAGTGTAACAAGGATACATGTAAATGATGGTTTTCAGTGACTCTACATACTGCAGTTAATAAAATAAGACAATTTGGCAAAGAAATGAAACTAAACAAAAATGATGTTAATTTAGTACTATTATTCTTTCAATATCCTTTTACTTCTGTACTTACTGGGTATTTCATTCAGACATAATGAAAGAATCAAAAGCTGACATCAAAGAGAAAACTTGATTATTGTAATTGAGATGGATTTAGTTTAATATATGAGCTATACATAGGCATTTAGTTTCCTTAAATATTTCTCTCAAAGGTATTGTTTATTATTTTTTGAGGAAAAATGTATGCCTTCAGATTTTTACTTAATAAAACAGACAGTAGCCCCTTCATCTAATTTTGAATAGTTAAGTATTTCTGTTACATTGAAATAGCTACCAGATTTCCATGGTGGATAGGGGGATTTTTATATGATCCCTGTAATTATAAAGAGATTTCCTTAGTGAATGAAGTGCCTCATTTATGCACCCCTACTGAAGGGGGGGGTGACTCTGCATCACAGTAAATCTTACATAAGTAGCAGTAGTGAAAAAAAATGAAAGATAAGTATAACAAGAAGTCATAGTTGAGAAATATGAACACTGAAATACTACTTGGAATGGTTTTTGGTTTTTGTTCACAAATCCAATTTAGGACAAATTTAGCACCAAGTCCTCTTTTCATCTCCAAACACCTGGTCTACAAGTTAAAGGGAAAATATAGCTTGAATAGTTACTGTATGATTGCAAGAAGAATTTTAGACTTCGTGGCTCAATAGATGCAATGTGATGTTGAACCATGCAAGTGGATCTATGCTGGTATTCTTGTGTAACCTAACTAGTTTGAAATGTTCCATTCTAAGTTTTATCTTGTGTGTGTACACATGTATTTTAGTTCTTACAATTTACACTGTTACACGTTTTCTTGTCTGGAAGTGGAATGGATAGAGATAGAATTTATATTTATTAGGGAAATGTGTTAAGCATTCAAAACACTTCTAATTTTATAATGTAGAGAATTTTTATACTTTAGTATAGGGAAGAAGCTTGAAACTAGGTGAAATCCTCAGTCCTATTTATGCTTTGGCACCATCCTGTGTTTCCATCATTTTCTAGTTGAATTCCAGATAGTTTCTTAATACTATATTAAATTAAACCAATGAGAAATAGTTCAGATTTCCTTTTACTCAAATAGACTTCCATCTCTTCTCTTCTTCTTCTTTCTATTTTTGATTATTTATGTTCTCCATTCTTTCTCTCATTCTAAGCACCTTCTGTATGTAGCTGTCACTTTGGTACTCTCCTACAAACATGGTTACACCCTAGTTGCTATCAGGTTGCAATACTGCAGGAGGAGAATTGTGGCAAAGGAGGATGTTTTATTTGCCCTAAACCTTAAATTCCTCAACCTTCAGTTAGGAAGACACCATTTCAATTAAACTTTCATTTAGTGTCTCCTGTGTTGAAAATATATTGAATGCTAATGTGAAAAGGGCACATCGTCACTCTCTGGGAATCTCAGTCTAATGAGAATAAAAGTGTACATGGATAAGTACTAAAATTGAGTCTGTGATAACATTGTAGTGAGTGCTACAGAGGAGGGGATACATGACATGATATGGAAGCTGATGAGGGAAGAATATTTTCTAACCAAAGAAGAAAAGAAAACTGCTGACATTTGGTGCTAGAGCAGTACCACCCAACAATGTGGTCTATGCCACTTCCTTCATCAAGAAAGTCTTGCAATGAAAAGAATGTCAGCTCAACTCAACAAAACACTTGATGATAGAATTGTCAGTCTTGTGGCAGCTCCTTATCTTGCTGTGGACTGATGATTCAAGAACCATCCTTCTGTAATTCCATGGCACACATTATTTATACACACACACACACACACACACATCATGACCCATCAGAAGTGAGTGGGATCCATTTCAAAATTGGGACAGTAGGATGGTTCTTAGAGATATGTCTTTGGGAGGGTGGAGATGTAGAAAGATTTCCCCAAACCTAAGATGTTTAAGTTGTTTTGAAGGACTACATATGATTTTTTACATTGGGAAATGAAATGGAGAGAAGTCAGTAGGGAACTGATATATGCCGAGTTGTGAAGTCAACAAGCTCGTGATAAAGGACATATCCTCTAGATACCTTGTGAAACTTACATAGTGTGCAATCTGCACTACTGTTTGCTTTTCAGACAACTTGTAAGTATGTTTGTGGAACAATAGGCAACTTGATTTATTTGATACAGAGTATGCTTTCAAGGAGTCTGGTAAAAGTGCAATAATATTATCAAAATGTAAATGTTGGCTAGGAGTTGTGTTAAGCATTTATATTAATCATGTCACATAATCTTCACAACTTTTTGCAAAGAATCTCATCATTCCCATTTTACTGATGTGAATATAATAGTGGGGAGAATAAAATGAAGTCGCTGTAGGAAGAATGAGCCTAACTTGGAAGACCATGTTTTAAGGCCAAATTGTGGGGGAGGGGAGGAAGTACTTGAATGCTATCCAGAGTTTGTAATTTATAATCTGTAATTGCTGGGGATTCCTGGAAAGATTTAAATGTAGAATGGCTTCAGGAAAATCCCATCTGATGAGCTACCTAATAATTCATCATTTAGTTTAGACTCTAAATATATATGACATAGGGAAAAAGTGAAAAAAATCTAATTTTGGTTCATTTCCAGACCAGATCCATGGAAGCAAATTTAACCAGAGTTCAGTGCAGGGTAAGGGGGGAATGAAGGGAGAAGAAGGACCCTTTCAGAAAATCCCTCAATTATTTTGCCTGGTAATTTTGGCTTATTGGTAACACAGTGAAATATATACAGTGTCAACTAAGTTCCATGAAATCAAATATTTTTGTCTGTTGTATGTCAATAAAATACTTGTACATGTAACCCAGGATTAGATTATACAGAGGTTGACACAAGCAAAGTCAGTGGGAAGTAAGTATGAGTTTTTTAAAGAGTATGATAAATTAAAAGGGGAATCTATATTTACTTTTCTTGCTCAAATACAAAAAAAGAAATCCTTTGTGCTTGCCTCAGAGTACTTGTGTTACATTTTCTTTCCTGCCTTAATGTGATTTATTCTTCCCCAGGCCAGTCAGAATGTGGTAAAATGAGTGAAATCATTAAGCATTTTGGAGAACTCAACAAAAAGAAATCTTAACTGTCTCATCTTTCCTAGGAATAGTGAGTGGAGCCATGAAATAGAGTTCATGGCAAGTAGAAAAGACAACATAGTAATCTGATTAAACCAGCTGCTATTAAAAGCAATTAAAGTTTTCACACACATTTGTTGAAAGAAATTGAGTTTAAAAAGGGAGGTATGAAGGAAGGAGGAGAGGAAGAAGCTAAAAGAAAATTCTTGATTTTTGTCATTTCTTTATAGCTTCTTTAAAATGCCATTTTATTTTCAACTCTGTATTGTTGATAGCTCTATCATCTTTCTATATCTAATTAGCTGGCGAACCAGCTTCAAATTATTTGTAGTCAGAGTTCATTTTATGCTGTTTGTAAGTAAAATTATTTTAATATCTCTTTTGTTACTTATGCAGAACTAGAACTTAACTTACAGATCACTTTTTGCAGTGAGAGACATCACCGTCCATTTGGTGGTGCATGGTGCTTTGGGAGAAAACTATCCCATAGGGACGGATCTAGTGCACTTCATCTGTTTCAGTGATGGTATAAAATACAAATTCCTAATTTACTTTACTGTAAAACTAGGATTTCTCACAAACTTGGATTCCTCACAAACTTTTGAAGTATTTTCACATATATGTTGAACTTGAGGTACTGTGATATTTAGGTGGAAAATAGACGGTTGAACATTGAAAATATGCAATCTAAAGGTCCTTGCTAAGAGACAGGAATGTGAAAATTACCTGTATATCAATGAGACTGGAAATGGTGGTTTTCAGGAGAATCATTTATTACCCAAATAATTATTAAGAACTTACTTTTCCCCAAGGAAGGAAAACTAAGCTGAGTTGTGAAGCTTGAAGTTTTCTTGGAAAACACAGGGAGGTAAGAAAAGAAGGGATGCGGGCCTGGAGAAGCAAGGCGTTCAGTGATGGTCACACCACACAGTGGAGTAGAGTCTGAGAAGTAAACATTGATGTCATCCAGAGGAGTTCTGCATTTTTGCACAAAGCCTGAGTGGGAGCCACATAAAGGTTTTCGGCAATACAATGTCAAGATCATATCCTTGACGTCCAGAGTTTAGTTGGAAAGGGGTCTTTCCATGGTCAAAATAAGAGGTTATTATGGCTTTTCCAATGTGTTTTAGAGAACTGAAGGTCACAGCAGGCAGTACTGGGGAGAGGCGGGGGAGCTAAGAGGAGGAAGCCATCTAAAGCTGGGAGAAGTACAATTCAGTTTGAAGAGATCATGAGAAGCACTGGATTTTATTATTATATCACTTGGATTCCTTCTTGGACCCAGGATACTGATTTTTAGAAAGTAAACTTGGGGCTAACGGATTGTGTGAGCATGCTTTACTAGTATGAGTTGGTAGGTAGGGAATTGGGAGGCATTTAAAATGTTGTTGATGAGTTTGATAAAATTGCCTAATCTCAATTTTGAACTACAAGTCAAGGAGATTGAAATATAGGCTCTAGATAATTGAAAGTAATCCAGGAGGGGACTGGCACTGCAGTGTAGTAGGTAAAACTGCCACCTGCAGCACCAGCATCTCTTTTAGGCACTGATTCAAGTCCTGGCTGCTCCACTTCCAATCCAGCTCCCTGGTAATGCATCTGAAAAGCAGCAGAAGATGGTCCAAGTGCTTGGGCCCCTGCACCCACATTCTAGAGAGATGTGGATGAAGCTTTTAGCTCCTAGCTATGGCCTGGCTCATCCCTGGCTGTTGTAGCCATTTGGGGAGTGAACCAGTGGATGGAAAACCTCTCTCTCTCCTTTTTCTGCCTCTAGCTCTCTGTAACTCTGACCTTCAAATCAAACAAACAAACAAACAAACAAAGTAAAAAAAAAAAAAAACAAACATGAAATTGTATCTGTTAGTATAGTGCATTGTAAAACCAAACTGGAGTATTAGAAACACTCTGCCAGATTGAGGGATGACATGTATGCAATAAAACAAACCTTTAATAGAAAATTAGGTGAAAACAACTAGGAGTTAGACTCTAGGGAGAAGTTGTATGACACCTTGGCTAAAAGTATATTGGAAGACATCAGAGAGATGTGGATTCAAATGATTTATTTTACTTGAATCCCATGTCTCACCCTCAGTTTGTGTGTAAAAGCTGTGATAATATTTCTTACCTCATATGTCTTTTAGGAGAGCTAAAAAAAAAAAAACCTACTTAGTGATTGGCACTTTAATGAGTTTAATAAATGTAGCTTTTGTTGTTTTGCTCATGATAGACTGTCAAGTTGCAACTGAAATATGACACTAATTATGATAAAGGACAGTGTACCACAGATATATTAAGGGAAGGGGCCTCATCTGTACCAGAGCCCTATATAATGTGACCATAGAGAAAGCAAAAATTAGGAAAGGTAGTATGTCTTAGAAATTCACAGTTATTTGCATTGTCAGAGTTTAGAATTGACACCCAAGTCAGATTGTCAAAAGCTTCCCCCTTTAGGCCTTTTCAGACTTGATTCTACCACACTCAGGAGCCCTGCGGTCAAACTCTTATCCTTTCCCCTCACTGGATGGCTCTTCCATGCACAGACCTGCCATTGACTTTCCCGTTTCCATGCACAAAGCTGGTATTCACTTCCAGGAAAGTCAGTGGCTCTGTGGAATCGGATAAGAATTTGGCATTCAGTGAGTGATTTCAATGAATGAATTTGGAATTGGCAAGAAAATACAAACATATGCCACATTTACTTGGTACATTCACGCTTCAAGAGAACTCAGGTAGCACGTAAATTCAGTGTAAAAAGCCAGAGATTTTCAGCAAGAAGCAATTACAGAGTCAGCCTAAATCTTCTTTCATTCTTGTCATGTTGTAAGAACAAGGTAAAAATATATGTAACGACTGCTCATTGGAATGTACAAACCTAACCAGTGTCCTCTGGTAAAGCCACATGTGGTGCATTCAAGTGGCAGTGCCCATCTCAGAAGGCAGAACCAGCAGTCACATTATGAGCTAATTCAACACTCGTGGCTTTAGTAATTTCATGATCCCTGCTCCCCCTAGTTTTTTAGCCAGTCTTTGTTGACTGGATTGACATATTATGTGTTATTTTTTGCTTCTTGTGGGCAGAAAACAGCCAGGGTATAGCGGGGGCTTACTTGTGTGCTGGCATTAAGTTGGAGAGAATCTGAACCATCTCCTATTTTCTGGAGGAGACAAATGTTTTCTCTCAATATTATTGCTCATCCAATTTTCAGTACCAGAGATGGCGGGCCTTTAAAAAGGAAGCGATGTTGCATTTTTGACAGCTTTTCCCTTCCACTGACTGAAACAATAAAAATAAACATGAAGCTGTCTGAATGGCCTCTGCATATAATGTCATTTGCCTGTGATTTCCTTTGCTTCTCTAGATAATTGAATTTATTCAGGCAATTTATTTTTTAAATGTGTAGTCTCAGTGAATGAAAACATCTTAACTAAAGACAACCCTTTTATTTCCTTTTAATGAAATATATACATGGATGCGTATACTTCTGTTTAAACCAAGGGAGTACATGGAAAATAATGGAAAAACCAAAAACATACTGTAAAAAAAATTAATTAAAGAGATCAAATGTGACTCTTGTAACCAAATATCCCATCTCTGTGTTCACCCCCTGTCTATGTTCAAGGTCTCTAGGTGCTCAATAGGAGCTTTTTAATTATTTTTTCCCTGTTTGATGTTGCTAAGTGTAATGAGTGGATAGCAGAGGACTTTTTAGGAAGCCTCTGTGCATGAATCATCTCAAAGCTGTTAGCACAGCAATACCTGGGTGATTCCCATCCTGAGACTGGGTCTTAACCAAATCTCAGGCTTAAAGACAATGACTATTTTTTTTTTTAAATTTTTTTGACAGGCAGAGTGGACAGTGAGAGAGAGAGACAGAGAGAAAGGTCTTCCTTTGCCGTTGGTTCACCCAATGGCAGGAGCCAGGTGCTTCTCCTGGTCTCCCATGGGGTGCAGGGCCCAAGGACTTGGGCCATCCTCCACTGCACTCCCGGGCCACAGCAGAGAGCTGGCCTGGAAGAGGGGCAACCGGGACAGAATCCGGCGCCCCGACCGGGACTAGAACCCGGTGTGCCGGTGCCGCAAGGCGGAGGATTAGCCTAGTGAGCCGCGGCGGTGCCGGCCCAAGACAATGACTATTTAAATTGAGCACTCTTACTCAGACAACATAGCTTTATAACACAGATGAAGCCTGTCTTCCTGATGTAGAGGACATAGAGAGAACATGCCTTTATTTTGCATTGGTGTTTTTATGTGTCAATGAGCACCCAACCAAAGTTACTTTAGGATACAAGAAATATCTGGGGACATTCAGAAGGGGGAACTAAATAGGACTATGGAAGAGAACACATCTCTCCAAAACCCCATGCAAAATCATATATTTCCTTTCCATACACCACAGCATCGAGTATAATTTAAATACAGCTTCATCTTCATGTATGTCTCCTCCCCCAGGAAGTCCCCTTAGCAAAGCTATTTATTAATGGGAAAACCACCATTACTCTTTCTTACACCTGTTAGCACAACTCAGCAAACCACTCACGACAACTGGTTTCAGCAAAACTTTTCACATGTCAATACATTTCATTTCTGTTTCTCCCCCACGTTTTAACATCTGTGTGTCAAGGATCTTAGAGACTGAACATACAACAACTAGAACCTGGCACTCAGAGAGCCCCTTTATGGTAAGGGAAAGTCATTTCAGTTCTGATTTGCTCCTGTATTTCACGGTGCTATCATTCTGTTTTCCTGTGTTCATATTTACTGGAATAACAAAAACCCGTTATTTTGCCATTTTTGCTCTAGGATCTTCTCATTTTCCTGTTTCTCTCTTTGTTTTGCATATTCTATTGGTGCTAATGATTTTTGCGTGGTATTTTTCTTTATGGTTTATTTGAAAGGCAGAGTTAACAGAGAAGAAGGAGATCAGAGAGACACAGAGCCAAATTTTCTATCCTCTGGCTCACTCCCTAAATGGCCACAATGACTGGGACTGGGCCAGGCCAAAGCTGGGAGCCGGGAGCCTCTTTCAGATCTCCCAAGAGCTTGGGCCATCCTCGGCTGCTTTTCCAGGCACATTAGCAGGGAGCTGGATCAGAAGTGCAGCAGCCAGGATTTGAACGGGAGCCCATGGGGAAATGCCAGCCCTGGAAGTGGCAGATTTACCCGCTACGCCACATCACCAACCTTGTGCATTTTTCTGTACAGAACACCTTTCATCCTTCAAAATCTAATTATAAATAATGATGTACTTTCAAAAATATACATGGTAAACCCAAATCACTAAAGAAAAAGGTGTTAGCCACTTATAACTGTGTTTAAAAATTATTCTTTGACTTTTGGATTAATATGTAATATTTGCATGTTTTGAAAGGGTACAATATAACTTTTCAACAGATATACATAACTTAAGAATGACCTTACCAAGTGACCAGGCTTTCCATTTCCCTGTATTTTCTTTGTGTTTGGAGCCTACTATCTCCATTTTTTCCATTCTTTATGTATAGAATATTATACATCAGCAGGAGCCATAGCCACCCCACTGAGCTGTAAAAGACTAGAACCTGTTATATTCTCCTTAATGTGTTTTAGAACCCACTTCACCCTACTCCTCATTTGACTCCACCCACTCTTCCCAGTGTCTCTTAGTTCATGTGTGTGTGTGTGTGTGTGTATTTTATCTATATATAAAGTTCAAGATATGAAATAGAATATGCAGTATTTGTCTTTCTGTGTCTGCTTATTTAATTTAACATAATGATCTCCAGTTCCATTGATTTTGCTGGAAATAACAGAATTTCATTTCTTATCAGAGAATAATACTATATTGTATATGTGTAGCACATTGTCTTTAGACCTTTGTCTATTGATCTATACCTAGTTTGATTCCATAACTTGGCTATTGTGTGTGGTGCTGCAGTGAACATGGGAGAGCAGGTCTCTGTTTTCTTTATTTTTAAATATTTTTTTGTATTTATTTGAAAGCTGGAGTTATAGAGATGGAGAGACAGACAGAGAGAGGGAGAGATACTGGTTGATTATCCATCCATTAATTCACTCCCAGATGGCCACAACAGCAGGTGCTGGGCCAAGCTGAAGCCAGGAACCTGGAACTCCATCCAGGTCTCCTGCATAAGGGACAGTGGCCCAAGCACATGAGATATCTCCCATAGCTTTCCTAGAAGCATTATTAGGAAGCTGGATTGGAAGTGGAGCAGCTGAGACTCGAACCAGCATGCATATGGGGTGCCCACATCCCAGGTAGTGTCTTAACCCACTATGCCACCAGACCAGCCCCAACAGGCATCTCTTTAATATAGTGACTTCCTTTCCTTTGGATATAAAGTCAGAAGAAATAGGATGGATGGGTCATATGAATGTCTGTTTTTAGTTTTCCGAGGAAGCTCCCTACTGTTCTGCATAATGGCTCTGCTAATTTCCAGGCCCACAAACAGTGAGGAGAGAGTTCTCTTACCTCCACATCCTCACCAACATTTGCTGTTTAGTAGTCACTCTGAGAAGAGTGCCATGATACCTCAGTGGGGCTTTGATTTTACTTTTGGTGATGGCTAGTGATAGTTAGCATTTTTTTATGAATTTGTTGACTCTTTGAATTTCTTCTTCTGAGAAATGTGCATTCAGATCCTTTGCCCGGCTTGGTTCTTACTTTGTTGTTGAGCTCATTGCCACTTTTAGATTCGTGTGAAGAGGCATTGTCCACATTCTCTTCTCCCTCTGGGTACTCTCTATTTATAACCTAAAATGGACTTAACCATTCACTGCAAAGAAGTAATTTATAAGTTATCATTTTACAAACATTTCTTCACCTGCATCCTAGAGGCACATCTGCCTTTTTATGAGCCACATACAAATTTACAGATCTTAAACAGTAGGTTCATCATTTCCATTTCTTGAGGGAGATTTTATAGTACCTACTGTTTACAGGGCTGGAGTCAGAAATTAGGGCTAATGTTCGAGTTATAAATTAATTTAGTTAAGTGGACTTATGAAAAGTTTTAGATATGTTGATTTTGTTTTTAAACAAATCTCTGTTTACTAAGCATTTTGTTTTTGTCCATACCCCAAATATTATTTCTGTCTCCCAAGCAGGAACCATGTTTGACTCTTTCCTCCTTATTTTCAAATTTTCTAATCCTATCATTGCTTTCTTCAAATTGCCTCTATAATTTTTCAAGTGATTCTTTTATGTATTTTTTTCTTTTCTCATAGGAAAATAATGTAAAATTTAAAAACCAAAACAATAAAAACATATGTGTGTGTCTACATTCCACACCCCCAAGACACACATATATATATATGCAGGCCCATTTACTTAGATAACCTCTCTAATGTACCCAGAATCATATGTTGTGTGTGCATAGGACATCCAACCATCTAAAAGTGCTTCTTGGCTTTTTTCCCACGTGATGTGCTCATTCCCATCATTGTTCGATGTTGGGTTGCATTGGGTTACAGCTGGATGGATGGGGTTAGGAAAGGGAACTCCACTATGGAATGTGAACAGAAATAATTTTAATACTGGCAGCTTAAAGAAGCTCATTGGTGAGTATGATCTATTTTCCTAAACATTTTATAATCACAGATAATAGGTAGATTTGATGATTCTTTTCCATTCTCACTGTACAGTCTTACGGAAGGCTTGTCACGTGTGTGTCATGGTAGCAGCTTTCTATTAAGTGGAGAGGCTTACTTCTTCCTTGACCCAATTCTTTCTATAAACCGCTGCTGGACTAGTCCTCCCACTGCAGAATCAACAGTGGTTCTCCATCACCTGACAGGTCCACCGTGAACTCCCCGCACGGACTTGCATGACCCTTCCGGGGATGACCCTCCTGTGCTAGTCAGTCTTCTGATTTATTATTCTTCATTTGTTGGCATGTGGCCACTTCTTTGTCTGGAGTGTGAATATGAAACTCTAAGATTTTCTGGATGATGCCCCTGGACACTCTGTGTGTTTTCCTCTCTACTTAATTGCTTTTGGTTTTAGGTCAAATGACTGTGTGTACATAAAGGCTTAATAAATTTGTACCTAAATTAATAAGTCCAGGTATTTATTGCACACTTGTTTTGGATACGTTTGTAACACCTGAATCTGTTGAGGAAGGCAGTATGAGCTTAATGGTAACAAGAAGTGGGTGTCGGGGGCTGACATTGTGGTACAGTGCGTCAAGCCACTGCCTGCAGTGCTGGCGTCCAGTATGGGTGCCAGTTCAATTCCTGGCTGCTCAACTTCCAATCCAGGTCTCTGCTAATAATCTGGGGAAAGCAGCCGAAGATAGCCCATGTTTTTGGGCCCCTACCACCCATGTAGGGGACCTGGATGAAGCTCCTGGCTCTGGGCTTCAGCTTGCCTGGCCCAGCCCCAGCCATTGCAGCAATATGGGGAGTGAATTAAGAGATACAAGATAACTAGCTTACTAGTTTTCTCTCATTCTCTTTCACATGAATAAGTAAATCTTTTAAAAAAAATGAATCTTGGGTTTTGTTTTGTTTTGCTGGAAGGCAGGGTGACAGACAGAGGATGTGACAGAGAGAGAGAGAGAGAGAGAGAGAGAGAGAGAGAGATCTTCCATCCACTGGTTCACTCCTCAAATGCCTGCAACAGCTGAGGCTGGACTAGGCCAAAGCTAAGACTGGGAACTTCATCCGGGTTTTCCACAAGAGTGTCAGGGGCCCACGTACCTGGAACCACCGTCTTCTGAGTCCCAGATGCTTTGGCTTGAGGCTGGATAGAGCAGAGGAGCCAGACTCAAGGCTGCCCTCTGATATGGCAAGTGGTGCTTTTAATTCTCCAGTTGGCTGTTGTATACCATGACTTTGGGCAGATTACTTTTAGCTTAATTTTACATTATTATTATTAGCTTAATTTTAACATTATTCATGGAATTTCTCTGAGATTTCTAAAGAACATAAAACAACTAGAACAGTACCTTTAAGAACTCCCAGTGTGGTAGTGTATTTTTACCAGAACATTAGTGAATTTAAACAGCTTTTGTGTCTTAAAACAGCCCTGATAGTTTAGAGATATTTCAAAAACTCATTTAAAACTGAAAGACTCAAGTAAAATTTGTATAGAGCATTGCTCATATAGGCTCTATGAAGATAATGTTTGCGGTGAAGTTGATGTGTGCGTTAAGAATGCCTGTGTCAAAGTTGTTTGTGTGTGCTGTGGGATGATCCTTATGTGGGCACTAAAACAGGCTCAGGAAATTCTGCTTATAATGCAAATAAATCATTCGTTTGGTTAGGAAACTTGCTAAGAGTGTGGGGACCTGTTTGTGCCCTATCATTGCTTGTAGACCGGGAAGTGAAGCTCACGCATTCTATCTCAAGACAGTGCTTAGCAGCATCATGTGGAAAGTTGCTTTCAAAGAAAAAAGTACTCCTATTGATACAAATGGGTATAATTGGAAGTCTTAATCAATATATAAAAACAGGCCATTAGCATTTTTTTAAGTAGAAAAGTAGTTTATTGGCGAAACAGAGTAGACTGAAAGACCATCTGCCCTTAGGGAACTCTATCCAGGGTGCCCATGGGAATGGAGAATTAGTACTTAACTGTCCCTTCTGGGTTCCCATTGTTTTTGTTTTATGTTTCTAATGTGAAGCAACCTAAGAATTTATTTGTCAGGAAATCTAGTGGTGCTGATCTTCCCACGAAGAAAGAAAAATCTGAGAAAAATCTGATGTGCTTATCGCACAAGAAGAAAGAGAAATGCGGAAGAAACGTAGAAATGTGGCATACTAAGTAATTGGTGTCATGTATTTATGAAAAATAATTCATTACTCTTGACTTTTTTCAGACTTTGACTTTTTAAAGTTTTATTTCATAATGAGTAGTAATTGAGCGGTCTTTCTTTGATCATTTCCCTCGGTTATCACTCAGTAGAGAACCATGAGGCTGTGAAAACTGAAAATTGAGTATGCAACAGAGATAAAAGCACACGAATGCCACATGACATTTGGGGACTTCTTTTTTTCCTAAAAAGTTTGTATTAGGTTATTGTTAAAAATGGGCCACATTAAAAAATTTATTTTGTGAAAAATTGTTTCTCTGCTATACAGTTCAATTTCAGCAGAGAGAACATTGAAACTACTTGTATGTTTTCTTTTTTTTTTTTTTTTTTTTGGTGGGGTATATAGGAGAAGGGATTTGTGTCTTGTTAATATTTTCTCTACTTTCCTGGCAAAACACCTGGTTTTTTCTGTATTTTATATATTCATCTTTGTATCCTAATCTGATGGCCTGGAGCTCACTTCTTTAAAAATAGGAATGGTTGTATGACATCACCTCCAGCCGCTGCTGGCATTTTTTTTTTAGATTTGTTTGTTTATTTGAAAGTCAGAGTTACACACAGAGAGAAGGAGAGGTGCAGAGAGAGAGAGAGAGAGACATCTTCCATCTGCTGGTTCACTCCCCAGATGGCTGCAACAGCCAGAGCTGAGCCAATCTGGAGCCAGGAGCTTCCTCAGGGTCTCCTGCATGGGTGCAGGGGCCCAAGCACTTGGGCCATCTTCTACTGCTTTTCCAGGCCATAGCAGAGAGCTGGATTGGAAGTGGAGCAGCTGGGACTAGAACCAGCATCCATATGGGATGCCAGCGCTTCAGGCCAAGGCTTTAACCACTACACCACAGCGCCAGCCCCAACAATTCTTTAAGTTCATTACTTTTAGAATTGCCACAGCAGAGAGCTGGATTGGAAGTGGAGCAGCCAGGACTTGAGCTGGCCCCATATGGGATACCGACACTGCAGGCAGCAGCTTTACCCACTACTCCACAACTAGCATTTTAAAAAAAAGATTTATTTATTTATTTAAAAGTCAGAGTTAAACAGAGGAAGAGAGAGAGAGAGAGAGAGCAATCTTCCATTTGCTTGTTCACTCCCCAGATGGCTGCAACGGCAGGGGCTGGACCAGGCATGAGCCAGAAGCCTCATTTGGATCTTCCCTGTGGTTGCAGAAGGCCAAGCATTTGGATTATCTTCCACTGCTTTCCCAGGCACATTAGCATTGAGCTGGATTGGAAGTGGGCTACCCAGGACTCGAATCAGCTCCCCTATGAGATGCCAGCCTTGCAGGCGGTAGCTTTACCAACTGTGCCTCAGTATCGGCCCCAGCACAACTCACTGAGCACTCGCAGAGCTCCTGCCGTATCCCAGTAACCATTTAGTGAGTTTTATAATTCATAACACACATATTTGCTTATTTAACTCACATAGCTTGTTATATATTAACTCCTAATCCTCTGACAAACCAATGGGGTAGACGCTAGTATCGTCTCCATTTTACAGAAGGGAAAACTGAGACATAAAAAGATTAATGAGGAAAAATGATTGGGTGAAATTGGTATCTTCTGTTACTGATTTGTTATTTATATTACTGTCAAGTTTTTGAGGCCAATTATATATATATATGTAAATCTATACATATGCATGTATGAATTAGTTACCATTTATTTTCACACTTTATAGATGAAGATACTGAGATTTAGAGAGTTTAGATGGCTTGCCCGAGGTTAAACAGTTAGTAAATAGCACAGCCTGTATTTGATCCCCCAAATCCTGAATTCTGCCAGACTCTGTAGTTTGCTTAACCACTGCCTTTTGCTGTTTTGCTACCATCGTAGTCGACTGCATGCATGGACCATATCTATTTTGCTTATTACTGAGCTAAAAGTTTAGTCAGTTTCCAATTATGAGCAACGCTAGTGAACGCTCATCTTGTTAACTTTCCTGAATGTCTGTTCTGTGTAAGAAACTACATCCATTTCTGTGTGGGATAAAAAGATGTCATTTTCCAAATTTTCAGTGCTTCAGCGAGTAACTTACAAATTTTGACATTCAAACAGATCAAAATAGGAGGATTTCCTCAAGTCTCATTCTTCATTTGGACTCCCAGGATGAATGGGTGTTTATTCAAGTTCACTAACAAGGACAGTATGAATGTTCCAGAGAGTACTTAAGGAAATGATAGAAGAATTGTTGTATATAATCAGAGGCTAGTTACAGCAAATGTTACATTTATTGTAAGTGATAAATGTTAATGGAAATGTTTTGATGTGCAGCCTAGTTTTTGTTTAGAAACATCTTACAGTTGACCTTTGAGCCTTCAGGGAGGAGATCATCAAATGTCTTAAAGTGTATTTGTGAGAAGCTTAAACCTCAGTGAGACAGCGCACAGATCATCAGAAGATAATGAGGCTGTCACAGCACAAAATGTTCTTTGTTTTTACAGGTTCTATTAGTTAATGTATTAGCAATTCTCTAAATGCCACTTTTGCTTATTAAGTGGTTTTGAGAGCACATGAAAACATACATTTTATTCTTGAATGCTGCATTTCTGGGATTCTTAGTAAATGTGATCCTGAAGGAGTATTTGAGAAAACCAATTATTAAACCTTTTTGCCCATGTAGCATCTGCATGGAAATGAAGATATTTTCTAAACTGTTTTTCCTATTTGTACCATCTTTTATTGATCAGCAGAAGATATGCCCTTAAATTTCAGTTTCATTGCCTCAAATTAGGTGGTGAATGTAACAGTGATTTTAAAAAAAAAAAAAGGAAACATCATTGTTTTATTTTCACCTTATAAATGAGATCAAAATTGTAATAAATTTAAATCAAGTTTTTGGTACATTTCTAAAAAAAAAAAATCTATATCCACAATGCAATTTTGACGAAAGTCTCAGATTCCCTAATCTATATAGTTAGGAAGAAATTAGCAGACATAAATCTGTTTTAACAAATGCCAAACTGACTGTTAAAAAAAAAACTACAGCGTCCAACAGATGCCAGTGCGTTTTACCCCTGCTGCTGAAGTGTTGGCTGTCATCCCTCCCCTGCTGCCCTCCTGACTCCCTGGGAATATAGGACCCCGTTCTCTCTCTCCTCAAGTCCTGGGGATATAGGATCCCATTTTCTCTCTCTCCTCAAGTCCTTTGAGCCCTGTCACTCTAAGGATGTGTTTCTTCCCTACCACGGCTTGGATCATTTCTTCTTTCCTTCTCTTCCTCTTTTTTTCCTCTAAGTTGTGCATTTTTTCTTTTTTTCTGTAACAGTGATTCTCCAACTTCATGCAACAGTCTCAGCTGGAAGGCGTGTTAGATCATAAATGTTGGCCCCCCTCACCTGAGTTTCTGTTTCAGGAAGTGGAGGGTGAAGCCTGAGAAAAATCTAAGAGTAGAAAGTGTGTGCAGATGATGCCACTGATACTGGCTCGCTAACTGCTGATTGAGAGCAGATTTACACAAATCACCTGTCATTTGCTAGCGCCTGGCCTTTCATGTTGTTTGGTACTAAGAAAAAGCACTTTTAAAAAGAATGCGTGTTTAAATGTTTATTGAGTTTTCTGACCAGAGATTAAAGATAAGCCTAGACTGACATGTCATCTCAGTGCTTGGCAGAGAAATGCAAATGAACTTAGACTTTTGCAGAATTTCCATCCTATTGAATAGCAAATTTAAAAGAGTCTATATTTTTAGATTTTGGGGGAAAAAACCATGAAACAGCTCTCACTTCTATTTGCACTGCCCCCAAAATATACTAAAACTGTTTAAAATATGGACAAAATCCTAGCATTTGAAATATAATGCAGTCATTTTTAAAAGATTATATTTTACCTACACTTGTTGAGGCCTGTTGCTATTAAGAATATATTAGATCCACCTCAAGCGTCTTACTATGTGCTTTAAAGAAGCAGTTGATTGTTTAAGGTTTCTTCACTGTACTTTAAAACTTGAAACTGAGCAGGACATGAAATACCGTGCTTAACACAGAATTCAGAGCAACAACAACAAAAACATGAAGGTATTTTAGGATTCCCACCCATTTTTTATATTGTGACGATGGGATGTTTTTAAGGATTCAGAGTATTAATTTTCAGGGAGTTTCAATGATATTATTAATATGTTGAAATGTATATAAACTAATCCTTAATAATTGTCTTTGGGGCCATCGGATTTTAGCTTGCTAGCTATCTGGGATAGGTGAAGGCATCCAAGCTGAACATGCAGGCATCACGTTTCCCTAGAGAGCCTAAAATCATGCTTATACATAACTTGCTGGCCACATCCCTGGAAAGATATTTAAACTGCTCATTTAAAGCTAGACTGTCTACTTATGTACCTTAGTTATTTGGGCACTAGGAATTGTTGATCTTATAAGATTCTGTGTTAAGAAGGGATTATTGGTGGCTTTTTTCAATGGACAAGGGAGACCCATTGTGATAAGCTCTGTCTGTGTTTATTACTACGGAAATAGCACACACAACAGTGCCTCTGTCATTTTCCACTTTGTTTTTTAAACTACTGGACCTAAGTATACACCAGGCATCTCTTTTTCAGACAAAAGTTTAGGAAAGACTTTAAATTGGGTGGCTTTAAAATCAGCTGTAATCACAAGTATAACAAACACTCTTAGAAGTCTAAGAGCTGACTTTTGTAGGTATTGGGAACTGACCATATCCTGTTCCAAATCTTGTTAACCAAATACAAACTCTTAGTGTTCTCAGTTGAACTTTTTAAAGTGCTAGTTTTGCTTTAGCTTCTTCTTCTTTTTTTTTTTTTTTAAGATTTTTTATTTATTTGAAAGTCAGAGTTACACAGAGAGAGGATAGGGGGAGGGGGAGGGAGAGAGAGAAAGAGAAAGAGAAAGAGAGAGGTCCTCCATCTGATGGTTCACTCCCCAACTGGCCGCAATGGCTGGAGCTGCGCTTATGCAAAGCCAGGAGCCAGATGCTTCCTCCAGGTCTCTCACATGGGTGCAGGGGCCCAGGGACTTGGGCCATCTTCTACTGCTTTCCCAGGCCATAGCAGAGAGCTGGATTGGAAGTAGAGCAGCCAGGTCTTGAGCCAGCACCCATATGGGATACTGCAGGAGGCGGCTTTACCTACTGTGCCACAGTGCCTGCTCCCCATAAGAAGTATATCCTTCTTATGTTTATGTCTTGTTTTCAGGAAAGTTAATATTTGAAAATTGAGCTGATATGACTTGCTGTCAGAATTGTAACATCAATTATTAAAGTTGGAAATTTTGGCTTGAATTTCAAATGGCTGCATTATCACAGGGTGGATAGCTAAGTAAGAGATAATGATTACAGTAAAAATATTGTATGTTTTTATTAATATCTCTCTCTGTTTTCAACGAGTTTATTGCCCTTTAAAGAATAACCAAAGTATTTCTCTTCCTAAGTGCTTATCTTAGCAGTAAAATTTTAACTGACTGACATATACCTATATAACCTTTAATAACTTTATTTTGATAGTTATTATGAAAGCTGTAATTTAAAGGATTTTTCAAATAATTCATTGTTTAACATCATATAATAATACGTTGATGAGTTTATAATACTTTTCTTGGAAGATATGCATTTAGATTTGAGCATCTTAACCTCAGTTATGGGTAATGGGAATTCATCGATCTTAAGGAGTATGTTCATAGCTGTAACTATGAGAATGAAAAACTAAGTCTAGCACTGTATGTGAAGTTGCATTGGCAATTTTGTGAGTATGTGTTTGTGTCTGTGTGCATGTGTGCGTGTGTGTTTATTCAGGGGATCATTTAAAATAGCATCCAGGGATCTGCAATACCAATGAGTGAGCATTGTTACAGGTTTCATGCAGAAAATTTATGGAAAAAAGAACTTAAACAAGTAAACTTTAAAAATAATTGAAAGTCATTTTTAAAATTTATTTATTTGCAAGCAAAGAAAGAAAGATAGAGAGAGCCCTGACTGATTGAGTCCCCAAACACACTCAGTGGCTGGGTATAGACGAAGGCCAGGCCAGGACCAAAACTGGGAGCCTAGGACACAGGAATTCAATCCAGGTCTCCGCTGTAGGTGGCAGGAACTCAGTTACTTGAATCTTCACCTGTGCACACCAAGGTCTGCATTAGATGAAGCTGCAGTCAGGAACCAGAGCTGGAAATCAAACCCCAACACTCCAATGTGGGATGCAGGCATTTTAAATACTATGCTAAATACCTGCCGGAGAGAGAGTTTTTTGCAAAATAATCCTATGTTTTTCCTATTACTAATTGAATTTGGCATCTACTAATTTGTTAGGATAGATTACAAGTAGTGAAATTGTGTTTCAGCAAAACATTTGTGATAAGATACATGTGTTTTTATCTTTATGTAGGATTTAAAGATTAACAATATGATGTAGCTGTTAAGATGTTTCTCAGAGTTTTGTTTTAATTTGGTCCTGGTAATATTTATGAGCACTATTGGAAGAGGAACAAGAGCATGTCAAAACTTGTTGAGCCTCAAAATGCATTATGATATAGTTTATTTAATGCTATGTCTATGCAATACCAAAATTAATGAATTTTCATTAATAGACTCGAATTAATTACATTTCAGATATTCTCACTAGCTTTGTTCTAAATTAACGACTATGTTAGAAAAGACGTTAGAGATAACCACAAAGTTCATAAATATAATTTTAAAAAGCCTTAAACTACTGGGCATCATTATTGTGATTAACAACGTTGAAATGAATCTGTGTGTTGGATTTAGTTTTTGGAATATGATCTGAAACAGTGGCTGATTGGATTGATAGAGATTTATGTGTCTGGAATGTAGTTAGCTTAATTTAAGTGTAATTATATCATTACTTTCCTTTAGGAGTTCAACAAGTGGAGGTAGAAGCCCTTGGTCCCCCACGATATTGCTAGATAAAGACATATTTATTTTTGTTTTTATTTTTATAAGAGGTGTATAAGCACTGTGGTCAAAAACAGGGCCTCTGGAACCCATGAGGTTGGATCAATTTTCTGCTCTACCTTTTATTAGTCATGCAACCTCAGGCATTTACTTCAGTCTGCACGCCTCAGTTTCTCCAGCTGTGAAGTGAGAAACGTAATTAGCTTGCCATGAGGATTAATCGAGTTTATATGTATAGGGTACAGTGAACAAAGTTTGAGACAAAGTAAGCATTCAATAAATGTTTGCTATTATTAACGATTGTAGTCTTATAGATTATCAGATGTAATATTTTTACTATCCAGTATGAATTTCAGTTTGTAGGACTTAAAAGTAAACACAATAATGCATTTCTTAGTCTATAAGTTGAGGGTGAAATGTCATTTTAATAAGGAAAGAAACATGCAAGTACATGGTTGAATTGCATATTATCATTTCTCAAATGAGTTAATTCTTAATCACATTATCTAAATGAAAATTTAAATATTAAGGTTGATGTACTTTTTCTCTCCGTGTGTTTGTACCAAAATGCTCTCTGTAGAATGAATTAAAGAGAATACTTTTTAAAAAGATTAATTTATTTGTTTTGAAAGAGTTGCAGAGGAGAGACAGACAAATCTTCCATCCACTGGTTGACTCTCCAGATGGTCCAGGGGCCAGGACTGGGCCAGACTGAAGCCTGAAACTAGCAGCTTTATAGTGGTCTTCCATGTGGGTGGCAAGGGCCCAAACACTTAGACCATTTTGTGCTGCTTTTCCCAGGACGTTAGGGGGGAACTAGAGCAGGAATGGATCAGCCAGGACAGGAAAGGCACCCATGTGGGATGCCAGTGTTGGAGATGATGGCCTTCGATGAGGATAGGTAGGTTAGGCAGACCTTCCCTTTTCCTCTTGGTAGCAAAGGTGACACAGAGGGCAAGATTAAACAAACTAGTTTAGAGTAACAAAGGAGGGCTAGAATAATCCTCAAGACACCAACTGGGGCATCTGCATTCTGTATCAGAGTCCCGTGGTTCAAGCCCCAGCCCAGCTCCCAATTCCAACTTCCTGCTAATGAGAACAGGAAGTGGTTGAATCCTGGGCACTTCTCAGGAAGACATGGTTTGAATTCTCAGCTCCTCTCTTTGACCTGTTCCCATCTGGCCACTGTGGGTATTTTGTTAGTGGATCAGTTCACTGAAGCTCTGCCTGTCTGTTGGTCTTTCTCTGTCCCTCTCTGTGCCTCTCAAATATTTTTTTGTTAAAGAAACAATAAAAAGGATTATCAAGTTCATTCTGAAAGTTTGTAACTCTGTTGCCAATAGACTTGAGAAATTTATATCCCAGTTCTGGGAGCTTGTCAGCAAAATACTGCAGCTTCTCTCCTTAGATTTCACAAAACTTGGTTAAACATTTATTTCTGTTCTGTACCACCTACACCATTGTGAGTCAATGCCCTTGATTCACCTGCTAACAAATGAAGACACAATTTCAAGTATGGAAAATGCAATTCCAGGGAAAACACTCTGAAATTTTCAGGACTTCTTTGACTGGAGACTGTGCCAGCACGTTTTAACAAGTAACTCACCATGCAAATGAACAATGGAATCCCACACTGAGACAGCTGTTAACTACACCAAACTGTTAAAGGGGTTAACAGTGCCAGAGGCTGAATTGCAGACAGGTGAAATAGTGATGAGAAAAATATTCCTGTGTGTAATAGCAATAACGTTTAATTGATTTATTCTTAAGCTGCTGTAACAACTGACTTTAGAACTCTAGTGAAATATGTTCATCTCTTTAAAATACTGTCTTCCTCTTTGCAGAGTATAGGAAGTTAGAGAAATGCCAGTTGGGATATTTTATTTGGAAATATTTTCTAGTATCTTAATAGATTAGATTTCATCCATATTTGGATTTCATTTCTTCCAGTGTTGATTTGATAGGAAGATGCAGCTCCAAACTCTTGTTTTCAGGGTTTGTCACCGGGGCCAGTGTTGTGGCATAGCAGGTAAAGCTGCAGCCTGTGACTCTGGCATTCCATATGGTCACTGGTTCAAGTCCTAGCTACTCCACTTCAGATTCAGCTTCTTGTTAATGGCCTGGGAAAAGCAACACAGAAGATGGCCCAAGTATTTGGTCTTCTGCCATCCAAGTGGGAGACTTGCATGAAGCTGTGACTCATGGCTTTGGCCTGGCCAGCCCTGTCCTTTAGGACAATCCAGGGAGTGAAACAACAGATAGAAGATCGATCTCTCTCTCTCTGTCTCGCACTCTCACTCTCTTTTCCTCTGTCTTTCTTTCAAAATAAATAACCAAATCTTTAAAACAAAGTTTGTCAATTTATAATGTGATAACAATACAAATGGAAACATTCAAAATGAAGCTAACATCTGGTGGTTTTTGCTCTTTGGAAAAGAATACAGAAATTCTACTAAAGTAGATACTGCATGTGAAACTAAAGCTCAGGTGGATTATAGGCCATGCAGAAAAACACACGTTTTTTGTTTTCAAAATGAATTTCTGTTATTTTTCAGAGCATGTATATGTTTACATCTTTACTGATATTTATGTGTGGGTTTTAAATAAATAAATAATTTCAGAAGCATTCCTGCAGGGGGTTGTAATTATTACATTGTGCATATTGATTTCTAAACCCAAGTATACGTTAAGCTAAATTGTCCATAGATTATCCAGTTAAGGCATAGTGCTAGTCAGAGGTGTATTTTGTAATGTTTATAAGAAACAGAAACCATTTGGAATTTAGAGTTATAATTTGAAAGATTCTGTTGCTGTGCAGTTTTTGCTTTTGTCTACCCACACAACTCAGCCCCATCCAGCAAACTCAAGTTTGATGCTAATATCCCTGAACTTGATAATATCATTAGTTAAAATATCAATGGATTATGTTTATGTTGATATTGCTTTTTTTTAAAGATTATTTTATTTATTTGGAAGACAGTTACAGAAAGAGGTAGAGCAGAGAGAGGTCTTCCATCCATTGGTTCACTCCCCAGGTGGCCTCGACAACCAGAGCTGAGCTGATTTGGAACCAGGAGCCAGGAGCTTCTTCTTGGTCTCCCACGTGGTGCAGGGGCCCAAGGCCTTGGGCCACCACCCTCTGTTGCTTTCCCAGACACATTAGCAGGGAGCTGAATCAGAATTAGAACAGCCAGAGCTCAAAGCAGTGCCCATATATGATGCTGGCACTGGCACTGCAGGCCAGGATTTAAACTGGTGTGCCAGAGTGCTAGCCCAATCTTGCTACTTTATAGTAGCAAAACTACTAGAGTTACCTTAGAAACATTATATATCAATTAAAGTGATGTGTCACTTTTTTAGAGTTAAAGAATCCTAGTAACGTGTCTTAAATAGGTATGGAAAAAAGTGTAATCAGTTGCAATCTATCCTGATTATTAAATATATACACATGCAAATAGATTTCGATGAAAACTCATCTGTTTTACAAAATAGAGCCTACATGTTACACAGATGAGCAGAGTTGTGCTAGAAGTTGTAGGGAAAATGATGGCAATAGAACACAGATGTATATTTCAGTTTCAGAATAATGAGGTGAATTCTTTTCATACACACACACTTATTTTATTTTAAAAACAGAGGGGGGTGGTGGGCAGCACTGTTTCATAGTGGGTAAAACTACTGCCTGCAGCTGCAGTGCCGGCATCCCATATGGGCGCAGGTCCCAGTCCCCGCTGATCCACTTCTGATCTAGCTCTCTGCCGTGTTCTGAAAAAGCAGTGGAAGATGGCCCAAGTGATTTGGCCCCTGCACCCACGTGGGAGACCTGGAAGAAGCTCCTGGCTCCTGGCTTCGGATTGGCCCAGCGCCAACCATTGCGGCCAGTTGAGGAGTGAACCTGCAGATGGAAGACCTCTCTCTCTCTCTCTCTCTCTCTCTCTCTCTCCATCTGCCTCTTCTTCTCTCTCTGTGTAACGCTTTCAAATAAATAAATAAATCTTAAAAAAAAATTGTGAGAAATTGTATTTTACAGGCAAATGAGGGTTAAGGTGCTGAATAGCAAAGAATATTGACAGTTACGGGGCTTGAGTAACAAGTAGGATTTTCAATATCTGAAGTGTAGGCAGAAATGGACTTGCCGTGCTCTTGTCTGATCCCCAGATAACCTGTGTGGCTGCACTTCCTCTAACGCTCATGGAGCAGAAGGAGGAGTCGGAGAGGACCTACTTGCATTAGGAGTGCTATCAGGACGATAATTGAACATCAAGTATATACAGTGTTGATTGCTGAAATATTAGTGTCATGAAGAACTGGGATAGGAAGGGCCACTCCATTTAACAATGTTCATGGGAAAATCTGAGATCCTCAAATAAAATTTTAAAAAAATCTAATCAATGTAAAACTCTAATCAGAGGAGAGAATTCCTATATTTTTGATTTCTGCCCTGAATGGAACCTCAGCTGTAAAGTTAATTTATTCTTTTTCTGAACTTCTTTGTTCCTTATGCTCTTGCAGACTGAGAAAGTTCACTTTTTCTCCTTAATGTTTCACTTGAATATGCCACATAACCGATTGAAAAAAAAAATACTGCATGGTAAATGACCAAGAAAAAATTTTTTTTCCTTTGATTTTTTTTTTCTTCCAGGAAGTTGATGGCAATAAAGTTATGTCTTCATTTGCCCCACACAACTCATCTACCTCACCTCAGAAGGCAGAAGAAGGTGGGCGGCAGAGTGGCGAGGCCTTGTCCAGCACGGCCCTCGGGACCCCCGAGCGACGCAAGGGCAGCTTAGCGGACGTTGTGGACACCTTGAAGCAGAGGAAAATGGAAGAGCTCATCAAAAACGAACCGGAAGGTAAAGACTGGAAAGAAATGGAGGCGTCCCTGTAGCCTCTTGATTGTGCTGACTTGCTTGGTACTTAGTGTTCTAGGTTTTGATTTCTCCTCCCGTAGTGATACATTCCTTATTGTCACACATGAGGAAGCCACGGTTGAGAGGAACTGGAAAGATTCCAGAGGGGCTGGGGTTTCGTGCAGTAGCTTAGGCTGCTCTGCTTGTGTTCCAGCTTCCTTCTCATGTGCCTGGGAAGGCAGTCCAAGATGGCCCCAGTACTTGGGCCCCTGCCACCCATGTGGCAAATAGATATATTTTTCCTGTCTACTGCTTTGCCTCTCAAAGAAGTAAAATATATTTTTTAAAAAAATAGGTTTTAAGAAAAGCATGTGACAACACAGCCCAGAAGAGTCACATACTTGTTAAGTATCTACAACTCTACTTTGTGCGTCTTCAGTATTTTCTTCCCTCAGGATAATTTTACGATTTTATTACATTTTATTTAATATTTTATCCTATTTCAATAGTTAGGCCTACTTTTTTCATTCATACAGTTAAAAATGAATATGGTTGGACATAGTGCATATGTAAAAATTAGTGACTTTCTAATGCTGTTAGATTTGTTTAATTCCCTGTTTGTTCATCTTCTAAGAATTTTTCCTTTGAGGATTTCACCTCTAAATATCTTTAATTTACTTTGTGGAGCCTGCAGGTGATACCCACATGGACTAATTTTAAAATTAAAGCCAACAAACCAATAAAAAATGTAAATGGTACAACCTTTTCCATAATTGGCAGTCATCCTCTATGTTACAGATACTTAACTATTGAACTAACTCCTATTGAAATAATTGTTCATTTTTTTAGCCTGGATATCATATTGCACACAACATGCCTCCTGCTTCAATCACAAGGAAATTTAAAACAGCTATACAGTGACATGTAAAAATGTACTTTTCACCAGAAATATACTGCAGGAATACTGTGTAACACTGAGATGGACTTGATTCTAGTCTGTTAGGGCACTGGTAAATCATGAGTATCTCAAACACTAAATGTTAACCAGTGTATTGGGAGGTCACGTGAGAATCAGATGTTTCTAGTTACTACTAGATACTTATCTGTGACATGAATTTTGACTAATATTTAGGCGGTTCTCATGATCTTTGAATTGGAAGGAATTTTCAAAATAATCTTATTAGCCATGGATTTTTCACATTTGGTGATCATATATCTCCCCGCCATACTCATGGAGAGGGCCCAGACAGTCCTTTGTGTATATGTGTCTTTGTGATATGGTAGGGTTTCCGCTGATATTAAAAAATAATCTGGTTGGGGCTGGCGCCGGGGCTCACTTGGTTAGTCTTCCACCTGCGGTGCTGGCATCACATATGGGCACCAGGTTCTAGTCCCAGTTGTTCCTCTTCTAGTCCGGTTCTCTGCTGTGGCCTGGGAAGGCAGTAGAGGATGCCCCAAGTTCTTGGGCACCTGCACCCATGTGGGAGACCAGGAAGAAGTATCTTGCTCCTGGCTTCGATCGGCATAGCTCTGGCCGTAGCAGCCATTTGAGGGGTGAACCAACGGAAGGAAGACTTTTCTCTCTGTCTCTCTCCTTCACTGTCTAACTTTATCTGACAAATTAAATAAAAAATAAAAAATAATAATCTGGTCTTACTATTTTAAAAAAGTAATAAAGAATAAAACAAAAATTACTTGGAATCATAGATTTGTGATATGACTCCTAACCTTATGATGTATTTCTCTTTTTACAAGATTTATTTATTTGTTTTCTTGCTTGAAAGGCAGAGCAACAGAGAGAGGGACAGACAAGTCTCCTATCCACTAGTTTACTCCCAAAATGGTCACAACAGCCAGTTCTGGGAGAGGCCAAGTCCAGCAGTCCATCCTGGTTTTGCACATGGGTGGCAGGGTCCAGGCACTTGAGCTTATCTTCTGTTGCCTTCCCAGGTGCATTAGCAGGAACCTGGATCAGCAGCAGAGCAGCTGGGACTCAGACTGGCACTCTGATATAGGATATCAGCCTTATATGTGCACATGTGGGAACACATACACACACAATGCCGGCCAGTATTTCTTTTTATTTTTACTTTTACATGTTATGTTCATTTCATATGATTAGCTTTATACTTTTTACACTATTTTGCATCTTCTACATTTCACATAACGTTATAGTATAAGCCTGTCTGCTGTCATTTATGTATTTGAAAGAAATGGCTGCCAGATCTTCTACACTGTGGCCATGGTTCAGTAGTTTAATTTACAGTTACCTTTTAAATTAATAGTTTTAAATTGTTAGTTTTATAATGGTTTTAAATTTCCAGAAAAATTAAGCAGATAGTACAGAATTCCAGTGTATGGCCTGTCCATATACCATTTCATTTCATTAGCAAAATCTTCTATTAATGCGCTATGTTTGTTGCAATCAATGAACCAATAATGATATTTTATTATTAATTATAGTCCGTAGTTTATTCACATGTCTTTTTAAAACAACATATTTCTTTATTTGAAAGGCAGAGAGATCTGGAGAAATGCACGAGTTAAGAACTCAAGCCAGGTCTCCCATGTGGGCAGCAGGAACACAGTTACCACCTGAGCCATCACCAGTACCTTTAAAGGATGCTCATTCGTAGGAAGCAGGATTCAGGAAGCAGAGCCAGGCGCTCAAATGTGGGACATGGGCATCTTAACCACTCAGGCACCTGTCCACTGAGTTTATTCAAGTATCTTCAGTTTTCACCAAGCCTGCTATTTCTGCTTGATGATGCCATCAAGATAACAAGTTGCATTTAGTTGTCAGAACTCTGTAGGCTGTGACAATTTCTCAGACTGTGCTTGTTCTTGAAGATACTGAAAATTTTGAGGAACACCATCCCGGTACATTGCATGCTATTTTTTATTGGAATTTGTCTAATATATTTACCTTAACTTAACTGGGGCTTGAGGTTTGGGTAGCAAGATTATTTTTTCTCATCATATCAATTACATGCGTTCTATGTAATGAAGACTGGCGATGTTGACTTTGATGTCCCGGCTGAAGTAGTGTTTGATAAGTTCTTTCTCCATGAAATTGCTCCCAGCCATCTTTCTGTACCATTCTCTGAAAGGAAGCTGCTGTGTACAGTTTACACTTAAGGAGTAGGGAACTGGGTTTCCCCTCCTTTTGTAGTATGGTATCTCCATAATCCACCTGGTATTGTGTCCATCATTTCCTGATTTATTCCGTCATTCATTATAATCTATATGGACTCCTTGGTATTTATTTTATTCCTGGGCTGTTACTACACCACCATCATGGGGAGTATAGTAATTATGGTCATGAACTTAGTGCTTCTTTCTTTCTGGCACTGTAAGCTGCTGGTGGCTAATCTTGTATATTTCCTACTCCAATCTTAGGATCAGCCTTTTTTTTTTTTTTTTTATCATGAAATGGTATTAGAACAAAATCTGGATTCTAGGTGTACTTGTTGTATCTGAGGTGTCATTTGTTTTTTAGATCTTCTCAATTGACAGAGCAAAGAAATGCATGGGTGTATACTTAGCTGAATCTATGCACATTTATAAATATTTCTGTGTTTAGCTTTGTGCCTATGAGGCTATTTCAAAAAATTCACGGGAAAATGGAGTTAAAGATAAATTTATTTTGGTGCACAAAAAGTTGTGCAATATGTGCATAGTTTTTTAATCATATGCATTTTCCATGAAGTTTTTGAAGGCCCCACCTATACTAAGCTAAGCCAAAATTCTTACTTTTATCCCCAAATACAAATCCTTTTCCATATGGATCATTGTAGCCTCATCTCCTGTTTATCTCTATCTATCTTCCTGTACTAATTGATGAATCTGACTCCCACTGTCTACCAGCCTTTTATTATTTGTTCATTTCTCTTTTTTAAAAAAGAAATATTTATTTGAAAGGCAGAGTTACAGATGGAGAGAGGGAGAGACGAGAGGGGTCTTCCATCCACTGGTTTATTTTCTGAATGGCCACAGCAGCTGGAACTGGGCTGATCCACAGCCGGGAGCTGGGAGCTTCTTCCAGGTCTCCCGTGTGGGGGCAGGGGTCCAAGCACTTGGGCCATCTTCTACTGCTTTCCCAAGCAGATTGGAAGAGTAGCAGCTTTAACATGAACTGGCACCCATATGG
The DNA here is from genome assembly GCF_964237555.1 of Oryctolagus cuniculus. Taxonomy (NCBI): domain Eukaryota; kingdom Metazoa; phylum Chordata; class Mammalia; order Lagomorpha; family Leporidae; genus Oryctolagus; species Oryctolagus cuniculus. The sequence continues at coordinate 121,089,573 of NC_091440.1, read as the reverse complement.
GATGCCTGTGCCTCAGGCAGATGCTTCACCTATTAGCCACAGCACTAGTATTTTTTCAGTTCTAATAAATGTGTCTAACAGTATACTGGAATTGTATACAGATAGTGTCAGAATTGTTCACTGGTACAGTGTAGGAAATATCTTTGTCATATAGTGTTTAAGTTCAGTTCCTTTTGCTTTTTATCTTAGATTCCATTGTTTTGCAAATATGATTAACATATTCTCCCATCTTTTTCAATATGAGGTTGTATCATACATTTGTAACACTGTTAAATTATTTTTGTATGCTTTGCTGATATTTCAAACTCCTAAATGATGTTTTTTTATTTGATTTTGGGGGGGGGCAAATATTCGATGTAGCTCTTACTTCATTGCTTGGGATACCCCTGCACCATATCAGAATGCCTGCTCCTAAACCTGGCTCTTTGCTTCTGATCCAGCTTCCTGCTAATGCACACCCTTGGAGGCAGCAGGTGATGGTTCATATAGTTGGATCCCTGCTACCTATGTAGCTCTTAACTTCAGCCTGGTCTTGCCCTGGCTATTACAGACATTTGAGGAGTGAACCAGTGCACACATGACTAATTGATATCACTGCCTCTCTTTCTTTCAAGTACAATGAAAATAAATATTCAATTTGTTTACATTAAGGTGCCCTCTTTGTGTTGTGTATTTCTGTATGTGATAAGAATTGCATATTGTCACATATCCACCACACAGTGCCATGCAGTATAGTTTTCATGACCCTAAAGAATCCCCCAGGCTGCTGCTTTTTGTTCGGTGTTCTGTTGGTTATCCAGAGTCTGTTGCTTTTCTGTATAAACTTTAGAATCAGTTTGTTGATATTCATGTATTTTCTTATATTTATTATTTCTTTTTTGGTATAAAATGTCAGTAAAAATCATGTTTTTTATTTCACATCACAATTAACTATTACCGACATATACAGGAAACAGGTGAACTTTGCATGTTTGCTTTTCAGTATTTTCTATAAGCTCTGCCTGTTTTTGTGGAATCCTTGAGAGGAATCATGTCATCTGCAATAAAAAGACCTTTCCTTTCCTTTTCCTTTTCTTTTCTTTTCTTCCAAAAATTTATATACTCTATTTGGTTTTCTTGTCTTCTTGTATTAGCTTGAATTCCCAGGAAAATGTTTGCATAAGAATAACAGGAGCGGACATTCTTGTCTTGTGATGATTATTAAAGGGAAGTGTCTAGTTATCACTATGCTATTCGCTGTAGATTTGATATAGATGCTGATCATCAAGTAAGGAGGATTCTCTCTATTCCTAGTTTACTGAGTGTGTTTTTAATCCTGAATGATTGTTAAAACTTGTCAAATTAATTTTAAGGATTTACTTATTTGAAAGGCAGAGCCACAGAGACAGATAGACACACAGACTGACAGAATGGTTAGTCTTCCTTCCACTGATTAATTCCCAAATAACCTAAGTAACCAATCTGGGCCAAACTGAAGCCAAGAGCCAAGAACTGCAGCCTGGCCTTCCTGCTCTCAGTAGGTGGCAGGGGCCCAAGCGCTTGGGCCATCTTCCACTGCCTTCCCAGGCACATAAGCAGGAAACTGAATCAGAAACAGAGTAGCCAGGTCTCAAACTGGCACTCTGTTATAAGATGCTGATGTCAGCTGCAATAATTTAACCTGCTGTACTTCAGTGTTGGCTCTATATCCGTCTTTTTGCTGCATCTATTGATGTGTTGTATGATGTGTTGTAGATTGTTGGTGTGATGTGATTGTCAAATATAGAGCTAGCCTTTCAAACTTGGAATATATCCCACTAGCTCATGTTTCATAGTTTTTTTTTAATTTTTATACATGTTATATGTATATATATGTTGTGTAAATACATGTAGTTGGATTTTAATTATTTGCTCACATTTTGTTGAGAATTTTTATATATATATTCATGAGAGATATTAACCTATACTTTTCCTTTATGTAATATTTGTATCAAATTTCAGTAGTAGGATAATTCTACCTTCATCCAATGAGTTAGGAAGTGTTTCCATCACTTGTTAATTTGTTAATTTTAACATTTTTTTGAGGTACACTCAAGGGGCAGAGCTAAGCCTAAGAATATGGTGTTATTTGTACTGTATTGAAACACAGCTTTGATGAGTTTATCTTTAGATGATATCTTCCATGAATTTTTTTTTTTTTTGACAGGCAGAGTTAGATAGAGACAGAGAGAAAGGTCTTCCTTCTGTTGGTTCACCCCCCAAATGGCTGCTACGGCCGGCATGCTGTGCCAATCCGAAGCCAGGAGCCAGGTGCTTCCTCCTGGTCTCCCATGCAGGTGCAGGGCTTGTGCCATCTTCCACTGCCTTCCTGGGCCACAGCAGAGAGCTGGACTGGAAGAGGAGCAACCGGGACAGAATCCGGCGCCCCAACTGGAACTAGAACCCGGGGTTCTGGCGCCACAGGCGGAGGATTAGCCAAGTGAGCCGCGGCGCTGGACACCATGAAATTTTATATATACTTGTATCATATTGACTTCCAAGTGGATATATAGACTCTTTTTTCAAGATCTTTTTTTATTATTATTATTTACTTGAAAGGCAGAGTTATAAGACAAGGAGGAGAGAGAGAGAGAGAGAGAGAGAAAGATCATTCATCTACTGGTTCATTCCCCAAATGACAGCAGTGGCTTGGGCAGGGCAATAGGGAACAAAACAGAGCAGGAGACAATATCCCTCAGTATGCCTACGACACATGAACAAGTGTTGGGAATCAAGTGGAAAGTGCATTATCCATTAATTGTTACTCGGGAGAAAAAGAGCAGAGAGAGAGAGTCCATAACAGAAGAGCTGTTGAAACCATCCCGATGGCACATGGATGGTGCATGGTTTTGATCATTGTATTGCCCGCAATAATGGACTTTTTGTACTTTTCCCTCTACAAATATATTAAAAGCTCCCCTGAGGAGTGAATTGTTAATAAAAAAGACACACAGAAAAGTACAGAGGTAGTATTGATGGAAGCCTAGAATGTAAATTGAACAAGGCAAACACCTACAAGTCTGAGTTTCAGAAAGATTGTTTCTGTACATAAAACCATTTGATACATTCATATTCACATACAAAAGATTCCCCGACATGTGCTTCCAATGTTCAGAGCTGTATATAGGTTCATTCTTGTTGATAATTCCCCCCTTGTGGAAGTGTTTAATTATTGCAATGATTGAGTTGTATCAAGGCATGATGATTATAGCTGAGTGAACTTTTAATCATCCAGGAAAAAAAAAATTCAAGATAGTAACAAAAATAGAAAATTATATCCCAGGAAGAGTGGAATGTTGAAGGAGCTGTCTGTGTTTTTATTATTATTGCAAAGAGAGAAACAGAGAAAAAGGAAAGTTACATTGTCTTTAAAGACTTCATTAATCAAAAAGTCTGACTGGACCTCAGAGTGGTCACTGAAACCTTCCATCATCCCGACCTCAGGACAGTGACACCATAGAACAGAAACAAGTGATCTACAGTCCTCTGATGTACCATCACATCAAAAAATAGCAATAAATTGAACCAAAGGACTGCAAAACGTAGGCTCTGAGAACTACAAAACACTGTTAGAACTCCATGATGAGAACAGCAACATGGTGATGTAGGGAGCCGGAGTGGAGTGAATGTAACTGAATGTTAAGCTCACAAATAACATGCCGCAGAAAAAAATGTTCCTCCCTCAAGCTATTTTTTTCCATTGTTTTTCGAAGGCCATTAAAATGAACAGCAGGTTGTGATGAAAATTTCATTAAGCCCCAGCTAAATCATTATGAGGGTGCCACATTCATGCTTTTGCTTCCTCTCATTGAGGGAGGGGGGGAAGCAGATTTCAATAGAAAGTCCGTATTATTTCCAGCCTTACCCCTGCCAACAGCAAGCCAGCAGAAATCCAGAAGTTAGAAGAGAATAGTGCACCATACAAAGGGAGGCCTCTGAGGTACAATGGCTAGAAAGAAAATTAGGCTTGCATATGCATTGAAGAAAACACAGCTCTTTTTGATTCTGGCTGTCCTACTTTTTCAATTAATTAATTAAAATATTTTAAAAAGTTATAAAGAGGATAAAAACACATTATGTTTTGGTATCCTTTTCTTCCATCAGAATTCTTGCCTGCCAGTGCACAGAAAGGCCTGGTGCTGAAGATTCTGATTTGTCCCAACTTTCTAGCACCAAAATTAACTTGTCTTTTAATTCCATTTTCCAGATACTTTTTGAAGTACCCTTGTGGTTGCATTTGGTAATAACTATATGCTATTAGTTGTTCTGTATGGAACTTAGCAATTAAAGTTGGCCATGAGGACCTTAATGCATGATACGTAACTCCTATAACATGGCATTGAATAAATAATGATGTGGAAGGAAAAATGCATACATGCAGACACCATTATATTTTTGTAAAATATATAGGTTATGATTACATAGTAAGATATCATGTGTTAAATATAGCATTAAGCAATTTATATGAACCATTTCATTTAATGTTTATGTAAGCATCATGGCCAGGGCTGTGAATTTCAGGGATTATCATTCACAAGATGCAAATATCCTGATACTTGTTATCTCCACTTTCAGATAAGGAAATTGGTGATTAAATATGCCATACAATGACCAGGTGTCAAGGTCATTATTCAGACTGATCAGCCTTCATCTGGAATCCACCCTCCTAACCACTACTAATACTCCTCCTCCAGTTAGGAATTTTGCCAACTACTGATTTAACACGTGTATCTGAACTCCTTTAAGATATGGAATAATTATGTAGTGTTTAGTAATTTTCTACTCAAGTAAAGTCCTTTTTCCTCAGTATTGATCGAATTTCCAGACAAATTCTAATGGGAAGTGGAACTCAGTTTAAACTCAAAAAAAAAAAATTCTTGGTGGTATCTTAACAAAAATTTTGCTTTGGAAAAATGGGAGCAAAATCACAGCAGAGTAGTAGAAATCCAGAATTGGAGTGAAATGTAGACACATATAGACATCCTTTCTCATTTTAGAGAGAGGGAGACCTAGGCGGGATGTTGCCGAGATCACGTAGCAAGTTGTTATAAAAACCAAACGAAAACCTAGTCCAAGCCCTTTGGGCATAAATTGTATTGTTTTCCATTTAGATACCTCGAACATTTAATATTCTTTATTCATCTTTTCTTATTCTTCCATAAACAATGTTTCCACTTCAGTTTTTATTGGCAGATTTTTTTTTTTTTTTTTTTGAAAGGCAGAGTTACAGAGGGAGGAGGAAAGAGAGAGAGAGAGATCTTCTTTCACTCCCCAAATGGCCACAACTGCTGGAGCTGGGCCTATCTGAAGCCAGGAGCCTGAAGCTTCTTCTGGTCTCACACATGGGTGCAGGGGAATCTTTCACTGATTCTCCCAGGCCATCAGCAGGGAGCTGAATCCTAAGTGGAGCAGAGGGAACTTGAAGTGGTGCCCATATGGGATGCTGGCAGTGCAGGCAGAGGCTTGAACGGCCAGCTCCTCCTCCTTAGTTTAAAGAAATGTTTCACTTTTCATGAAACTTAAGCAAATCTAAGGCAACCAGATATCTTAAGGTGGCCAAAAAGCCAAGATAGACCATTTTCCTGTGTCCTCAAGTTGCAGATGTCCAGGGTCATCTATAATGTACAGATGAGCTTTCACATTTAGGAATCAGATTCAAACCTGTCTTCACATTTCACAATGTAGGTGCAAATAATTTCTACCTTGATGAAAATCCTATATATCCCACTTGAATTATTTCAGATACAAGGAATATAACAGGCTTACTACTGAACGTTTCTAGAACATGTGGATGCAGCCTTCAGTGTCCTTTGAAATGGCCATTGCAGCTGACCAATGCATTCATTTCTCCCTTCTTGAACCAGAACAGACAAAGCTCACCTTTCTCTGGTTCCTGTTGCCCCGTTTGTAGCTGTATCCCTTTCATCTCCAAACCTGAATTGCTTGAAAACAGTGACACACTCTCAACAGTGCCTTCATTTTTCTCACCTCATGAAGAGCTGTCATTTGCCTCAATTGTTAACCTTACTCTAATAAAGTGCCGTTTGATTTTTCATCTTTTTGTCTGTCTCTTCTCCTGTATTAAACTCCTTACCTGCATAAGAATGCACAATGGCATATTCAGAGTACTGTCGAAAGAATTTTTCAATAGCTTTAGTATTGACCCATTGCTGCCATGAGTTGAAAAGAAGAGAAATGCTAAAAAAAAAAAAAAAAAAAAAAAAAATTCTGCCTTGTATGGGTGCTGTGGCGCAGTGGGTTAAGCTGCTACTTGGGAAACCCACGTCCCACCATGGAATGCCAGTTCTCACCTACTCAGTTTCTCTCTTCCCACTTGCTGCTACTTCACCTGGAAGGCAGCAGAAGTTGGTCCATGTTCTCAGCTTTCCGGCACTCATGTGGGAGACCTAAGTGGAGTTCTTGGATCCTGGCTTCGGCCTGGCCCTTCCATGAGTCAGTCTCTCTCTCTCTCTCTCTCTCTCTCTCTGTCTCTCTCTCTCTCTTTCTCTCTCTGCCTTTCAAATAGGTAACTACATAAAGTAAATCTTTAAAAAGGAAAATATTGACTTTTCTTACTAGATGTTAAGTTACTTAGTTAAATCCCAAAAAAACTTGGAAATTTGTATTTATTTTAAAAAATTAAAAAGTGAGGGTAACGACAATGTTCTTATTATAGGAAGAAACTGGAGTTTAGAACAAACTTCTGGCCTCCACAAAACTCCTTGGCTTTGAATCCAAGACCATCTCCAACCAGAATTCACCCCATTTGCCCCTTTAACCTTACTTTCCGCCACGCCCATATGTACATTTTCTCATGCCATTTTATCCAAATGCATGCAGTTTCTGCAACACTGTTTTTCACTGGGCTGTGCCTGTTTCTTGGCTTCAAATGGCACACTCTGGCTCATCTACCTGAGAAACTTGTAATCACCTTTGAAGACCCCACACCGTGTGTGAACACCCTTGTCAGAATTCATTGTGGACCACACCGCTAACACTCAGATCTGCAGTTCTTACTGCAGTTTCTGTTTTCTCACCTTTTATCTTCCACAGTAGTATGTGATTGTCCAAATTAAATGTTCTCCACATGCCTTTCGAGAGCCTCCTGATGAACTTAGCACACAGAGAGTGTTTTAGCTGTGGATCACAGCCAGTTAATTGACAGTTTTTAATCTTTGCTGACACTCCGTAAAATCTGATAAGGTTTCATTTATCTTATTTTTATGTGAAAGACGTCTTGGGTTTGGCGCTGTGGCACAGCGGGTTAAGCTGCCGACTGCAACACCAGCATCCCATAGGGGTGCCAGTTTGAGTCCTGGCTGCTCTGCTTCTGATCACGCTGTCTGCTAATGCACTTGGGAAAACAGTGGAGGATGGCCCAAGTACTTGGGACCCTGTACTCACATGGGAGACCCAGCAGGTTCCAGGAGCTGTTGCAGTCACTTAGGGAGTGAGCCAGAAGATGAAAGATCTCTCTCTCTCTAAATCTGCCTTTCAAATAAATAAATAATCAAACTTTAAAAAAAAAAAAGAGAATCTCACACACACAGACACACGTAGATATCTTCCATCCTCTTGTTCACTCCCCTAATGCCCTCAATAGCTGGCACTAGCTCAGGCCAAAGCCAGGAGCCAGGAACTCTGTTCAGGTCTCCCTGGTGAGTGGCAGGAGCCCAGGTACCTGAGCTATCACCTGCATATCAACAGGAAGCTGGATCAGAAGTGGAGTTGATGCTCTATCCCAGGCCCTAGGAGACAGGCAATACAGGCGTCCTGAGCCGCCGCTGAATCTGCTGTGCCAAATGCCTGCCCCTCAAGTGTCCTTTAAATCCTATTCAGAGTCTGTCTTTATCTCCTCCTCTATTTGTCTCTTTCATTCTGCCTTGTCCAAATTTCTTTTCCTCATTTGCGTATCGCTAGCATTGCTGAATCTCTGAGATCATTACTGTCAGTTCTTCCTGTAACTTGGAGATTAAGACATTCCCATTGGCCTCAAAGCCACATATTTTAAGACCCAGAATAGGAAACAAATATATATATATATATATATGAAGTATTTGTTACAGTAAAAAAATTTTTATATTCATATTAATCTTTTAAATGAATGGAATACTGCATATTTCTCTAAGGAAATATATTGGTATTATGTAGGGATTAGTGGTCATAGATAATAATTCTGTCCCATTGCTGTAGCCCAAGTGAGAAGTAAACTGGGTTGACTTGTGAATAGTTGTCCAGAATTAAAGCATTAACTTGTTCTTTCATTGCATTTCAAAATAATGGAGAATAACACCCTTTCTAGGTAAATGGGGAAACAGTGGGTATTTCTTGTGATGGGCCCAGGATTGGAACATGTTATTATTGTATCTCCCACTCCACAACCTAGGCCTCCATAGTTGCTTTAGAATCTGCGTTGGAAGAAAGTCAACTGGTTACATTCACCACCTTCCCCTGTTGCCTCCAGTCTGCTAAGGACTCCAACATGTTCTCTTAAAGGAATTATAGTTTCCAAACTCAGGATTCTTGAGTTCCTTGAGAGACTTTAAAAATCCCAAAATTGTTGGCACAGTGATGAAATATGTGTATTTGTACATTTTCTGAGAGCTAGTCCATGGTTTTTATATCACAGTGCAAAAGACAAAAGTAACTGGACTGTGAATATGTGACGTTTTAGACCTGATTCTACTGCTGCATACTATGTGGTGGTGATTGAATATCTGTGTAGGTTAGACTCTAATCAGTTTTAAAGCAATGATATCTAAAGAGCAACATTAGGGAGTGTGATTTTATCTAAGTAGTGCTAAGGTTTTGCATGTTTTTTGGGAAATGCAAGTTTTAATGTTAAGTAAGAAATTTTTTTTTTTTGCCTAAAACTGAGCAACTGCCTCATAATTTACATTGTAAGAAACACTGTATCTGCTTGCCTGACAGTTGCTAAAATAATGGTGTTAATGTAAAGGATACGTGCCCACCATTGGCACAGCTTAGCTGCCCTGCTTGTGCTAGAGGGCTGTTGAAGGGAACAGATGAGGTCATGTGCAGCTAAGTACTTTGTGAATTACAACCCACTTGGAATGGCACCAGTTATTGTCATCATCACATCTTGGCTTGCCAGAGCCTTAGTCTGGGTACACCACACACATACAGATGATAGTGCACCTTTCTCAGGATGCTCTCATGCACTTAAAAATTCTGATTCAGAGCTGCAGAACTTGAGTACCACAAAGACAACAAACCCAAGAGGCATAAAATCCATGGGACCGGTATTTGCTGTGATATGTATTGATATGAATTTCCATCAGATGAATATGTGTAGTTGATTTCCAACTTCAGGAGTTAGTTACTTGTAAAACAGAAAGAAAATTTCTCTATGTAAGTATGAATGAAGATGGTAAAGTGACCAGCATAAAAGTGGGAGGGGTAGCTCAACATTGCTCTGTAGATTTATCATATTTCTGTTTCCACATCAAATGTGAATGGGGGCTGAAAAGAAATAAGTAAGGGCCCAAAAGTTTTGGGATTTCCTAAGATTTTAGTTTTCTTTGATGTGGTTGGTTGGTTCTTCCTTTATCACCCATTACTTTTATTTTTTCTTTATTTTTCCTTTTCATTCCCTTCATGTGAACAAGCATGCTTGTGTGTGTCTTTGTGCAACTGTGTGTCATTGTGCAGCAGTGTGTGTGTGTGGTCACCCTTTCAGATCCTATATATGCTTGGTTTTATTTAGCATCTGTACTGTCAGTGTTCCTCCTCCTTGCAGTGTGACGCCCACACCTCCAAAATAGTTTTGCCACCATGAGTGTGCTCCAGGTGTATGAGAAACTGCATTTGTTTGTGAAATTGCCTTTCTACTAAAACCAGACTTTATCGTTATTTACACAATTGGAACTGTTTTCCCTGAATTTCTCCAGCAAGTCTTTGTTCAGAATTATATCACAAGACCCTAAAGGCACAACCTATTACTAAACTCAGCCGGCATTGCTTTACATGAAGCAGTCCATTGCTTTTAGTATGCGCTTTACAAAAAGAGTGCACTTTTGGTCAGAACTAGTAAAAATAATGGAATGGGGTTGAAAACTATGCATTGCAACAGGCCTTGAGCCTTCACCTTCAGAGTTATCTGTAGGTCATAGACTATCTTTGAGTAAAAGAAGGATTTCAGGACTTCCATTCATATTCTCTTACTCTTTTTGTTTCTCTCCCTCTCTGATCCTGTGCAGTGCAGTATAAATTCTTAGTGGAAGATACCAAACAGAATGTTTAACTCCACCTATGCCATTTGTAGGGCTGTATTAGAAATTTAAGTGTTTATTCCTAGGTATTTATGAACCAAAAATAATGTCCAAATTGTTCACAAGACACCCTCTTTTTTAAACTTGAAATTCTTTATGGATATTATTGTATATCTTTTGATATTTGCATCTTTCATGAAAATTACTCAGTTTAGTTGATTGTACCTTGTAAGGTACTTTACTTTGTTTTTTTCTATAAATATATTAATACCACTGTATTTTTGTTACTAATGTGTTAACGTATACAACAGTTGGATCCTCTATGTACAAAGCTGTTTCCCTGTTTTAAGAAACAAGGCATAAACCTAAACTAACGTAAGTAATAACTGCTAACGTAAGTACTGCAAGCAGTGCATTTTTATCCATGGTGGGCTGCAACATTATATGTAATTAATTCAGGAAAAGACAGACCCCTAGTTCATGATATTTGACCTTGCAAACATCCCAACAGGTATTGCACATTTGATATTTAAGTTTACTTTATAAATCACTATACCTGTTCTTATAATTTAAATGTCTATGGTTGAATGACCCTTTAGAAATTAAATTGAACCATTATCCCATTAACAGACAAGTTGAAAAAGAAATTCAGCATTACCCTTAATTTTATCAACTTTTTAATGACTGTCTTTTATGGAGAAATTATGGTGATTGGCTTTCCTAAATTCAAAATCCCAAAGCATTCCATTAATTGGGCCAAGAAGAGGGCACTTTGAAATTCACTCTTGTTCTAAAATCACATTTGATGAGGTGGGAAAAACAAAAAGTGAACAGATCAGGGGAAAAGCCTAGAGATACTTTAATTGGCAGAGATTTGAGTTGCTTTTGTTTAGCTACTCACTGTCCTTTTGACAAAGTACATGTTGAAGAGGCTTTGGAAGTGCTATTGCACTGAAGGACAAACAAGGGTACTTTTCAATTGAGCTCTTTTAAGTTTTGTTCCTCACACTCTCGCTGCTGTTGGAGGCTACTCCTAATGCATTGTGGCTATATGTTCATCTACGCAGTCTGTCACGGAAATGTCGCTCTACTTGTGGAGCAATCTAGACACTAACCTCCCGGCACTCTTTTCAAAGGCACCACTGTATGGAAATCGACACTCAGAAAATGATGATAGAGAGCAGAGTTGGTTTTTCAAAGGTCAGGACGAGAAGACCCCCTCGAATGCGGTAGAGCCCGTTTCTGCTGGAAGAAGTGTTTTAACTTCCTTAGAGTAAGCTGAGTTTGAAGCCTTGTAATTTTTCACCACTAAAATGAAACTTGTTCACTGTCATCTCCTTTTCAAGTGGAATCCATCATTGCGGTTTGTCCTGATCCTGTTGATTTCATTAAGTGTTACAGAAAATTCACTTAGATTTGCTTGAAAGACCTTCTGGCTCGAATGATAAAGGCTCAGGGGTTGCCTTTGGGATCTTTATATAGTAGGATCCTAAGATGAAATCCAGTGCTGTCTGTACAAGAAAATTATTTGGCAAGGAAGACTTGTATTTTTTATTTTTAATTCAAACTTGTACTTGGTGCATAAAATGTAATGATTTTTAAAATTGTTCCCTTAATCTCCTTCATCCTTCTGCAAATAATCAAGCCACTGTTCCTTTTTTAGTTAGCTGTTTGTCTCTTAATATAAGAAGACTTCTATTTGATTCCTGCTCATGTGTGAGTTGTTCTACTCACGGGACCGTGTAAATCGTCCCAAATCTCTCTTTACCCAAATGATTGTAATATTTTCTAACCCTTTCAGATAAAGGGGGCTAGCTTTGTTTTTGTTGTCCTGAATCAAAACTGTCACTTCCAGACGGCCCATTCTGCTGGCCCAAGCTGTAGATTTACAAATAAGTGTGAGGGGGATGCGCCAGCGCTTCTCGTTGCTCCTGCGCCACATCTTTGGGGGACTATCATTGATTCCAGAGTGAAGAGCCAGCCACCTGTTCCGGAGGCCTCTTCTCCCTCACATGAAAGGTCCAGGCCCTTGCTGAATAGTAACACTCTAATCTGGGCAGCACACACAGCATCTCTCTGCAGCTGATTTGTGAGACGAGCTGGAGGATTTTGCGTGTGTGTCCCTGCGTGTGTGTTTTTCACTCGGTTACCCTCGAGGCACTTGTCACAACCGTGCATATTAATAATAATCAGAGCTCCTAGGCCTGCTCGGTTGTGTGTTGAACATGAAGAAGTGGTTATCAAGCATTTGCCCTAATTAAATAGGCCTGCTTAGTTTTGTTCTAGTGTGTGCTTGGCCTTTTTTTTTCTAATAGGACTTGTGTGTGGAGAAGGCACGGACAGCACTACAGCCAGTGGAGAGCTCACTCAGAATTGCCTTTGCCACCTGCTCCCAGAGTTCTGACACCTCGAGAACTCCCAGTGAGGCTTCCTGAACTCTCCTCGATGTTGAGGAGGAATATGGCCAGCCTCATGGGGGAGCAGCAGGGCCGGGGCCGAACATAGTGAGCATACGACCTGGGCGTTTGGGGCTGATTAAGATAGCCCATCTTACACGCTGATACACTCAGGGAGCCAGATTGTGCTGTGGGCTCCCAATTTTGGATAATGAACTTTGGAGGCTTAGGGGAAGATCTTGTTTGAGATTCAGAATGAGTGCCCCTTTTTTTATGATCTGAATTTGAAAGGCAGTGGACTTATGTTATCTTTTTAATTGACTGCTTTCTGGGTCATCATCTGTATATCATGCAGAAACCATTATGATGCCATATATGATTTCCCATCTACTCTGGTGGTTTCAGGACTTAGCTTATTTTCATTTATTTTACACTTTCCCTGTAGCTCAAGGGAAGACTGTCACGGGACATTTGGAAACAAACTTTTATGAAGTAAATGCTGAAAACAGTGAAAATGTTGCAGGCTGATACACCATGATACTGTTCTTCTCTGTGTATGCAGTTTTATAAATGAGGTAGACTAATACTGGCCTCTGCAGTTTTGCAGAGTTTTTTTTTTTTTTTTTTTTTTGCAGTTTTAGTGCCCACTCGTGTATTATTTGGACTTGTGGTTGTGGGTGTTTTAAAAAAAGAATATTTCATTATGACCTGAATAAAGCTTAGAGCCAGCTTTGGAAACACTACTAAATAGAAAGTAATGAAAAACTCTTTAATTTTATATTAGGCTTATAGTCTAGTAGATTTCCAATTCACTACCACGCGTTATCCGGTGAAAAATCACTCTGGCAGGACATAGTCGGTAAAATCGATTTGTTCTCTTTCAAATTGAGAGGGTTAGATGGTTGTTAAAGAACAAACTATTATTTTCTAAGTTTTCATCCTTTCTTTCCATCGAATCGATTCCACTAAAGGATCCGTCCATTAACCTGTATCCTCCCTCCCTCTTGTCCATCATGTGCCTCCCATGTGGAGATCCAGGGCAGGAGAGCCACGCTGCTATGTGCTACCTGACAGCGTCGTGGAAACCGCCCGTGTTCACTGAGGCTGCTGCTGGTTATTTATTAACACAATGCACACTGTTCAGTGTGGGTGTATATGCAATAGAAAGAAAAATAAAGGCCCCGCGCAAGTCAACACATATTTCATCATTTCTTTTGTTTGGTATGTTTACCATGTGCTATTCTTGGTCAATAGAAGTTGTTTGACAGCTCTGCAAAGGGTGAGGAACCTTTTCTTGAACTTTATCCTTTTGTTTTGTCTCTGTGAAAAAAAAGTTTTCTGTTTGCCGTTCTTATTTTTTTATTGCAAGCTCTCTCTGTAAAATATATTTTGAAGGTTGTTATTGCTGTTAAGATGATCTGTGCAAGTGATGATGAAACGTAAGACAGTTTTGCCCCCTTTGAAATGGACAGTTAAGGCACTGGAGTCCCAAGACATCTTTCCCATATAAACCTTTTAATTAGAGTAAAAACATGAAATATTATTCGAAATACCTTTTTTTTAGTTCCTTCTAAAAAACATACCATTTGTTCTAAGGCCCTATGCTGGCTTCACTGAAATACTGATCCTTGACTTCGTTTAAGTTCTCTCCTCCCCACCCGTTGATATACCATCCATGCAGAGCTCATTGAATCATGTGCTTTCCTATGAGCTCAGTAGCTGGGAAGGTGCACCCTAACTGAATACTTCTGTTTCTAACAGCAGAACAGTGCTCCAGTGCTCCTATGTGGTATTTAGCATGTTCATAGATACGAATTGATCCGTCGTTTCACATGAATGGAATCTCTGTTGTCTAGATCTTTCTTTTCTGAGAAATTACGTTGCTTCTGTGGAAATTTGCTGCAGAGGTTCACACACATTGGTGTGACATCAGTCACATGGAACACTTGGGAACAGAGAGCCACGTCAGTGAATGTAATGCACCCTCTCCTCTTTGGAGTTTTGCTTTCTTTCTCTAGTTTTCTTCCTTTTTTAAAAAACCTTAATTTACTTGCTTTTATACATCAGAAGTTTTCACCAGCATCACGATAACATGTGTCCAAAATAAGCCCGTAAGTGTGGAGTTGGCCAGGACCAGAGCAGTTCAGAGCAGGTGGGAGCGGGCAGTTCTCACCCTTTATGCAGACATCACGTGCAATATCAGTGAGTGGGACAGGAGTTAGACGTGGTAGCCTGTGGTGCTCCCCCTCGGAGTCTAGGTTTATGGTGAGGAGCGTGGCAGTTCCACTCCACATTGTGATGGGAAAGCCACGCTGTAGCATCACTTAGCCTTCTCTCCCTCTAGCTTACAGCTATCACTAGGAGTAAAATACTGTGGAGGAGGGATACGTTCACGTTGTACATTGTCGTAGCACAGCCTTTTCACTTACAAGAATTATAACCAGGGGTTCATAAAAAATATAAGGTGAGAAGGAATTACACATCTTGGAATCTTGAATTTTGGTTGCCAGTATGTTTTTTCCTTTGTTTTCTAAGTGAAAAATACACAAGTGAAAAACACTATCCAGTTTTTAAGTATAATGCCTAATCCAAAGACTTATACTGTGTTCCTTTTGAAATGTTCTAAATTCCAAAGTGAAACCTTCCAAAATATGTCAATTCGTTCTTTTTGAAAATAGCTACAATTAAAGATATATTAAATCTCTATGTATTTCCATCCTCTGTTTCTATATCCACTTATATACCTGTATCTACCCGCTGTTACATAGGACTAAATCATGCCAACCCTGTTAGACCTCTGAAATTTTCCTGAATGAATAATCACACATATATGTAAAACAAAAATCATTTAGGTTTTTAGGGATATTTGTCTCAGTTTTCATCTCTAGATGAAAATGTTCTGCCTAGAACAGTTTTAGACCAAAAGAAGACACACACATCAAGGTCCCAGTACAACGTAGGAACTCCGACTTCTGCTGTGTGCATTTTTTCCTATCCTTTAACTAAGATTGACCTCCTGTCTCTCTTCTTGCAGTCAGTATCTCCTTTCTGTATGGCTTTACACTTTGGCTTTTTGTTCGTCTGTTCTCTCACGCATGCTGACAGCAAGCATTTCCTGTCATCCCATCATAAGCTGGCTATCTTATTTTTATAGATCAATGAGATGACAGAAATGAAAGATGACATTCCTATCCTTAAGTTATTACGATAAAGGGGGTCATAAGGAGGAGACTCAGGAGGTTCTGTACTTGGAGGAGGGGGACTGACACCACAAGTACACGTACATAGTGAGTATGTATCCTTTAAAATGACTTAGCAGGTAGATGTTGGTAAACCTCATTGGTTGTTGTTTCCATCAGTCATGGATACCACGTGACTACTGTGACCACTCTGATGAGTTCTCTTGAAGTGTTTGTTTAAACACTGTCACAGCAATCAGTGAATGTATCTCTCTATGGCAGGTTTTAAAATGTAGCTTCACTCATCATCCCATCTTGTGTCTACATTTTTAGGCTGTTGATTTCTGCTTCTTCATGTCTTCCCGAGGACAATATATAGCTGTAAGGAAAGTATTTCAATTGCCCTTACATAGAAGCTCTTACTAATGAGGCTAGACATGCAATATAGTATTTCCCCTTGATTCATCTGTAGACTTGGCTCATGCAGAAAGCAGAGCATATTATCTTTGAACTTTTTGTTTTAGTACCAGCAGAATGCTGTTTGGAAAAGCCAGCCACATTTACAGTAGTAATCATCGTCATCATCATCGTCATCATCATCATCATCTTCGGTATCTAACCTGAATCTTACTTGGAGAGCTAACATGCACTTGGCTTTGTAAGTTCTTCATTCATGTGCTGATCCATACTGAAAAATAAAAATGCTTAACAAAAACTCATTGAGAGGTAGTTTGCTCTGTACAAACCCAGTTTTAACCAGACCTGCTTCACTTCCAACACATACCAGTACGTAACAAGTATGTATAGGGCAAAATATTAATACGTTTATTCTGACATACTCATTTGGTGTCCTGGCTGTTCATAAAGTACAACCCAAATACTGTGTTAAGTTTTCCGCCTGAGGAGAAAAGACAATGGAGGGCCGGCCTGGAGGCTGTGGGAGTAGTGTTACTTCACAGTTTCTCAGGCGTGGAAAAAGAGGCTCATCTGGCATTGGATGAGGTGCTCGTGCCATCCCATATATTTTATTGGGTCTTCCAGAGACCTTTATTAAAGTGGGTGTAGCCGCCCTGCAGCTGCAGTGAGCTCACTTCCTATCTAACCCTCCAGCCTCATTTCTCATTTCCTGCTATTCCTTGCATCACTCTTTATGACTTGTGTCTAACAATGATCAATTGCCGGTTGCTGTTCCCAGTCACCGTGCTTTGCTTTGCTTAGGAAGTCTGGTTGGAGTACTTTTACCTTGCTTTGTACTCGGATGGTAACTATTCCTGCTTAACATTTAGTTCAGGTTTTACCTCTTCCAGGAACGTTCTGTTAGCTCTGAACTTCCATTCTCCCTTCCTTAAAAAACCTTGTCAATATCTCTTTCCTCTGTCAGATTTCAAACTCCTAAAATAGTGGTCAGCACTACTGACCACTACCAGCTAAATCTAGGATGGTACTTGGTTCTGTACATCCTATGATCTAAGAATGGTTTTTCCATTTTTGAATCGCTAAAAAAAATTAAAAGAAGAATGTTTCATGACACATGAACATTATATGAAATTCAAATTTGTGTCTATAAAATTGTATTGGAACACAGCCATGCTCACTCATTTACATATTAATATAAAGTAATGTATTGCTACAATGGTAGGGTTGGGTAGTATAAGCCTGCAAAGCCTAAAATATTTGCTGTCTGGCCTTTTAGAGATCAACTCTGCTGACCTTTGTCCTAAAGAGCAGGAATGAAGTCACTGTCTCCCCATTATCCAGAGTCCCTAGCTCAGTGCCTCCTAATTGAACAGGTTAACTAAGTGGTTGAATAAGCTATCTCTGACCTGAACCATGCAACCCACTCAAGGGCTCCTGGCTCTGGTCCTAGTGGAAGTTTAATAGAGAAGATCCTTAATTATGGGGACTTGAGTGCTAACATTTGCTCATCTGTGTGACCTTAGACAGATGCTTCATTTAACTTTGATTTCAAAATAAAACAGTTAAATTGGATTTCTAGAGTTTTTTTCAAGACACAAATTCTAGAGATGGCATATCAGTGTTTTTATTAAGTCATTGTCCAAAAAGAATGGCAAAAAAAAAAAAGAAAAAAAAAGAAAACAGAATTGTAGAGGTGTGAAAAAAAAAGAAGAAAAGAATAATGAACTCTTACTGATTATTTTACACATCAGGATAATTATTGGTGTTGAATAGATTGTCTGCAATAATCAAGATGAAAGTAAAACTAAAATGTGTTGTTTCTGGACTGTAACTATTATTTTGGATAGAAGGTATGATATAGTAAGGTCTGTGACCGCTACTTTATCTACATTGCTTTAGGTGATAATGTAGTCCAAATAATGAAAGATTTTCTCAGATTTGTTTATGTATGTGAAAGATAGAATTACAGAGAAAAGAATGAGAATCAGAGAGATCTGCCATGCACTGATTGACCTACAAAATGGCCCGAAAAAGTGGGGGCCCATCCTAAGTCAGGAACCAGGAAGTGTATCCAGGTCTCCCACTTGAGTAGCAGGGGCCCACATACTAGGATCATCGGCTGCTGCTTTCCTGGATGCACTAGCAGGGTCCTGGATCTGAAGTAGAGCAGCTAGAACTTTAACCAGCAATGATACACAAAATACCTGCTTTGCAGGTGATGGGTTAACCTGCTGCACCACAAAACTAGATCCAGACAAATACTTTTAATATCAGTTGTTACTAGGATCCTATTATTTTTAAGAGGCAGAGAGTTAGACACAAAGTTAGAGAGGAGGCAGAGAGGCTGAGTGAGAGTTCTTCCATCCTTTGGTTCACTCCCAAAATGTCCGTAAGCAATGGGAGGCACAGCCTGGAGCTGGGACCTCAAGCAGGTCTACCTTGTGGGTGGCTGGGACCCAGTCACTTGAACCATCACGGATCCCTTCCTGATTCTGCATTAGCATGAAGCTGGGATTGGGAACCACCACATGGCATTGAGCACAGGCAGTACAGTGTGAAATTTGTGCATCTTACCTGGCAGCTGAACTACTGCGCCCTGCCCCTGTATTTCTTTTTTTCTAATTGTCTCCTCTTTAGGATGTATCCTCCCCGCACCTCACCCCCATGTCTCTGAAATATTTTAACCTGATGAAGGGCAGTGTTATCACTGATTGGCATGCCTCATGTTTTAGATGAGAATTGCATACTTTTTGCAATTCTGAAGTGAACTGTGATTCTAACAGTGTGCCTGTTGGACTCATGGGCCCGCATAAAGGTTTCTTGGATGAAAATAACAATATTCGAACTTCTCCTTAGGTGAAAGCTCTTTTGCATCCATAGCTGTTTCTATCCCATTTAAAAAGATTATGAAAAATGTTAGCATATCAGATGTTTTCAATTTTCTTGCTTCTATGAGAATATTCCTGAATAAAATTGGTCACCACTAAAATCCTATAGAAATACAAGGGGAAATCGAAAGTTAGTTTCAAAAATATGTTTAAGAACCAAATAATAATAATGTGTTTCCTACCTTCTGCTGTGCATGGCGTTAAAATATACCACTGAAATTTAGAGGAGTACTTTCTGTAGTCTTTTCTGTAGAACCTAACAAGCTATGAGGAATGCTCCTTCAATACAAATGGCCTCCCAAATAATCTTTTCTACTTTTCTCACATGTAGGACTTATATCTTCAAATAGATTGATATGTAGTGGGGTAAAATGCTGCCAATAATTTAGAACCTGCTACAAAAAAGTTGCAGGAAATAACCTCGCGAAATAGCGTAGCAATGTTGCCTGGTCTCCTCACTTGTAGTATGGTGTCCTGATGCTTTGTTGCAGGCTTTTCCATTGCCTTCTGCAGGAATCTCTCCTGGTGAAGGCCTGGAAATCTCATGTTCCAGTGAATAAATGTCCTGTAGGGCCACTGTTTCAGGTTGGCTGTAGGTTCCATCACTGAAGCAGGTGAGCTGTTGGCAAGTATGTGAAGCGCAAATCAAGAGAACCCATTTTGGGGAGAGTAGAGCACTCTATGTGTAAGTATTTTTAATTCCACAGGGACTCTATGTCAGAGGAAATTAGTGTTATTCTTATTACTTCAGTTTTCTTATTCTGCTTTTTTTTTTTTCACTTAAAAAAAATAGTTTCTGAACATCAGTATTTGTTTGGAATTCTAAATGCCAAAGCACATCTGTGAATGAATGCTGGTTTAACATATTAAAATAAAAAGCATTTTGGTACTTCTACCTTCTCATTTAGAATTGTTTTTTTCCATCTGAAAATACATGATTAGTTATGTGTCAAGCTACACCGTGTGATGTTAAAAAATATTGCCCTTATTTTACTGTACATGATATAATTACAGGCTGATTAAGAGGCAGAGGATCAGTAGCATTGTTTGTTAAGATGTAGGAAGTTATTTCAATAGGAGTGATTTAGCAAGTGTCCCTTGTTTCATACATTCATAATAGATAGGGAAATTGTTTTAGTCATCATTTAAAAAGATAGACGCACGCTTCCTGGAACTCAGAGATTATTAACTTCCTTAAGAGAAATTCAAGTACACCTGTTCTTTCTTCCATAGTGAAATGGCACATGGGTGAAGAATGATAATTTAAACACATGTAGTGTATGTCTAAAACAAAATGCATAAGCATTTGCTTTCTGGGGGTAGGTTTCTACCTGCAGTGCTGATTACAGAGCAGTATGTGCCTGGATTAAAACACATTTGCAACATCCCCTTTCTGTCCTTTATACTTTCCCTGGAAACGTGGTCATCAGGACCTGTGATCTGTGTGTAGGTGAATGAGCTGATGCATCTGCAGTGTTCTCTTTCCCTGTCTTCTCTGGGTGTCCCTGAGCTCTCCCAGGCTGAGACAGATGGCTGCTGGTTTAGTTTTGTGCGTGGGAGAGAGGGACTTCCACATGTGATTTTTACCATTTGGTAGTAATTAGTTTGTTGTATAAATTAACATTAACTGAACCATTCTTCAGGCATTGTTTGTAATTATCTTCTTTGAGTCTCTGAGTTGTGTAAAGAAATAAAAAGCAGGGAAGAAACTGCTCCTTCTTTTATAAAAGTTGAAGACTCTATCATTAGGCAGAATAGAACAGCAACTATTGTTCTGTGCCCAATAGATTGAAAACTTTGAAATAACCATAAAACAGAGAAGCCCGAAGATTTTTCTAGAATTAGATGGTTTGGAAATACAATTAACTTTTCTGAAAATATGTGACTTTTACATTGTTTTTTTATGGGAGAACTGAATGTAAGAGAAAAATGAAATAAACATTGAGGAATTTTTCTTATAATGTAGCAAAAATTTCTTTGAGTTCTCACAATAACTTCGACTTGAAGATCACTGTCTTTTCTTCTTCCTGTGTTACATACTTTAATTATATGCTCTCAAATGAAGCATTTTAGTGTAAATATTATGAGAATCAAATTTTTCCGAGGTAGAGTACACCAGTATTGATCTTTTTAGGCCAAACTGTTCATCAGGTAAGTGGGACTTTGATAATTTCTGAATAATGTTCCAATATCAGTTCATTCTGCCTACCCTCCCTGCCCACCAATGGAGGTATTACATATCTAGGAAACAAAAATTTTTAAAAACCTGTTCATAAAATTCTCCTTTGGCTTGCTTTTGGCCTCACTCATTTTATTTCTGAGTTTGAAATCTTCTTCTTGAGTCTCTCTCTTAAGGAGATCTGATAACTATCCCCATACAACAGATTGTCCTTTAAAGGATAAGTGTTTCTACCCCAAAAATCCCCATCTGTGTTTTTTCTTTGGAAATTGCTTGAAGAGACTACTAGACATTTTGACCCAAAGTCTTTAAAATGTGTCATCGCACTTTTACTGCCATAACACAGTCATAACTTTGATGTTAGAAAGAAAATATGATGGTCATTAGCCTATGAAGAATTTCTTTATTTCAGCCCACTGGGTAATAAACACTTATTCACCAGCATTAATATTTGTGTAGGCTTGTTTTTAGACAATTAACAAAAATAGAAATATGTGCCATTGGTAGCTATTTTCTGTCCTACAACTTCAGCTCAGACTTTAGTTATAGGAACTGTAAGTACCAGAAATAATTCATCTCTTGGATTTTTTTTAGGGTATTGTTACATTTAGTTTTATGGAGTATGGTCATTTAATGGATCTCCAGAATTTAAAAATATCCCGGTATCATTGTAAATACTTGGAAATATAATATTTGACCATTATTTAGAATGACTATACTTAGTATACATGTTTTCATTAATGAGTAAGTAAAATTAAGGCACTTTGAAAGCTGGTTTCTGTTTTGAGTTGCTGGATAAACCTTTCATATATTTATATTATCCTGAGGTTAACAAAGAAAGATTGATTTTCTATTTAAATGAGTGCTTCAAGAAGAATCTCTAGCCTATTATGAGTGAGTTTTTAAAGAGTTCTAATGCAATACTTAGTTTCATGAGGAAAATAGAAAAACTGGAATTAATATTATATGTCTAGAAGTGGGACTCCCACATGCTTCATCCTACATTTCCCATAATTAGCCAAAATTCTAAATCATACTTTTCTTTTAAGTGTACATCACTTTTGACTATTGTAATAGCTCCAAAGTTTTTGAATATTCAAAAATTTTGGCTCTGCAAAATAGGTTGTGCACATATATTTTCCCCCAAAATGAGAAAAATGAAAGCATTATTGTCTTATCTCTTTATTTTGGCTGTAAATCAAATAAACATGAAAACCTTATGCTCTGTGCTTTTCAACATCTAGAGCTGGCTAAGAAAGAAGCAGCCTTAATCCTGGAGATATTTCCTCTCCCTGCTTCACAAGATAGAAGTACATTTTCTTTTAAATAGAGTGGGCATGGAATTTGATAAAATTGGAAGGGTACACTTTGTGCCTCTGAACAGTTCACTCCATATACCATGTGTAACCTGCAAATAATATGACTACAATTTGGAGAACATGTTTTTGTAGAATGGCTTTTGATTTGTAGATATTAGGATTCTTAATATTAGGCCAAAATACTCCTCTGTGTGGGGGAAAATAAACTTTATGTTCTTGAAGTTAATTTCAAGGCTAATTCTTGGAAGTGAAGCAAAACAAACACTGCTGCCTCCAGACTGTTTGATTTTGCTTCATTGATGTACTTGTGTTCATAAGAACACATAAATCTGGGTTTATGAGCACCTTTGAATACATCTTGACACCCCACTAAACCCCACCCCCAGAAACCTGTATTACCAAATTTTAAAAGCATTTTAATATTTCTTGTTTTGAGAAATAGTTTTATATTTAAAAATCAGCTATTGACAGTACACTACACCCGAACGAACTCTGAATACAATTTTTGGCAACCATTTGAAATGCAGACTCTCATATGACATGATGTATTTTGGAACTAAAGATAAGAAAGGAGAGAGGAAAAAAAGAGCTCTTCTGTGGCTATGTAGCTCAAAGAGAATACATTAATTAACCCAAGAGAATTTCTAGGAAGCTGTAGTGAGAAACTGTAGCTTTGAAATCTAGTGATCTTTATCCACTGTTGGGTTTGGGTCAAAGACCTTGGACAAGGAAGGAAAAAAAAAAAAAAAGGAAAGGAGGTATCTTATAGGAACCAGATGTTAAAAACTGATAAAGCCTGACCAGCTCCCTGCTGCTAAAATCTAACCCCACCTCCATCACAGAGGTGACATTCGCATCAGAAGCCCCTCTGTCCTTCTAGGAGAAAAAGAGACACAATTCTGGCTCCACATTTTTCCTTTGGCCTACCTTGTCGAATGGCCCTCGACGACTAAACAGGTGTTATCTACTTTTGATTTCAGTGCATTTAAATTAATCCTGTCAGCTCAGCTGTTAAAACAACTGTCATCTCCAGCTGTTAGTAATTTTCGACTGGGCACTTTCACAGGTTGCCAAGATCTGAGCTTGCATTGTGTCTCTCTCCGAATGCAGTAGAGTAACAATTTGTGGGATTTTTAAAGGGGACTGGTATTGTGCTGCTGCTCCCATGAAATGATCATCATCATCATAATTTCAAAATACAGTACGGTGCCCTGCTTTGTGATAAATAAACCATGCACTATATTCTGTAGTGTGTTACATAACTCTTGGGGCATTTAATTCAGTGAACAGAACTAAGAAAGCATAAAAGAAAGAGGTATGATAAAGAAGGTAGGAGATGGAAGACAGTATCGCACCTGCTTATGACAGTGTTTCGCTTTCCAGAAATAATAATTGCCTCCAGTGGATTTATGGTCTTTCACTGAAACACGCAGTACAATGTTTTGTTGGATTTTAACAGTTCGAGTGCCTTGACTTTCAAACCAAATATTTGCTTTGAAATCTATCTTTGGATAGATCCTCTCCCACTGAAACATTTAGAATAAGAAGAGTCATTTCTTGTACAATTTCAGTATGTGGGATCCATCTCATAGTGGCATTAAAAGCTAATATCATAGAGGAGAAGAAAGGTTGTTAGGAAATTCAGTCTATTATCACAGTTAGAACCCAATAAATATGTGTAGTAATCTGAGCTCTCTCAAAAAAATAATAAAGACTTTGATTTGCCAGTGAGGTAACCATCTGGAGCCAATAGTTTTCTTTCTATTTTAACTTTGCACATTAAAAATAGAAAAATTGTAGGTTTTCTATTTGTTTTGCAAGGTCTGAATTTAGGTATTGGCTTTTTGCTGTTAAAGAGTATATTTTAAAAGAAAGATAGAGATGATCTTAAAATTGATTTTAAATTACTTTTGTTTAAAAATAATAGAACCAGATCAATAATAAAAATGGTTTTCAATAAGATGTATCAGCCAAAAAATTAGAGGTAAATTTATAATACTTTTAAAAATTATGTAATACTGAAATTGAATACGTTTGTA
This sequence comes from Oryctolagus cuniculus, assembly GCF_964237555.1. NCBI lineage: Eukaryota > Metazoa > Chordata > Mammalia > Lagomorpha > Leporidae > Oryctolagus > Oryctolagus cuniculus. The sequence continues at coordinate 121,064,906 of NC_091440.1, read as the reverse complement.
CCAATGTGGTTGAATTCTGCTGTACATTTTTTAAATTTGTGGAAATTCTAGTTACTATATTTCATTTATTTAAAAAAAAGTAGAGCTTATTTTTTGAGGGGATATTATATCCACAGGGTAGATATATAGTGCAAGCATTTCTTTTTTTAACTCTTGTCCTCATCACCACCCTCTCCCATCCTGCCCCCATCAGCTCCTCCTTGAGAACGAATCATGTGGAGTATTTTTTATAGATCTCTCTGAAGATATCCCCTGCATACACAAACATATAGACATGTATAAATATGTGTGTGCATGTACTGTCCTGACATTCCAGTACAAGTGCACAGAGTTTCCATGAATTTGATTGTCATTATCCTGCATTTCTGTGTTAATAAAATGATATCTACTTTCCTAAAAAGCATATGTATATATGACCACAAAGGATAAGGTTAAAATGTCAACAATCAAATTGTTTAATTTGTTATAGCTGAGCATTATAATTTAAATTGAATAAAACATAGTGGATATTAACCTATAAATATGAATCAAAACTAAAATGTCTTAAGTCCCACTATTAGAAGTTGGCACAATGAATATTCTTATGTAAAACAGTATGTAAGAATATGTGTTATTTCTGATACAGAGGAACTAGAAACACTAAATGTCATAAGACTGGCTATGTCTACTGTAGTGTGTTCACAGGTGAATTGTGACATTGTTGGACAGTTAGGAACTTTATCCATAAACATATAACCTTTGTTTATGTTTTAAATTGTTCATAGTAGGGACAAGATTAAAGTGTTTATATCTGCTTAGATATCTATTTACTTTCAGAATTCTATGTTTATCTAGAAGTAAATATATGTTACAAGTAATTATTTTGAATGTTGACCTTGGTTATTTTCTAACAATAGTTGACATCCAAAGATAACATCTTAAGTAAAATGCACAATCTTAAGTGATGCTAATAAGAATTAATTACTGATAGATTTTGTTTTTCATTTCTACAAACATCAATTTGCTTAAGAAGACAACTTCACTGAAAATCAGCACAATATAAAAAATTTGTATGTGAAGACACTAAGCTAGGAGTGATGAGTTGGGAAAGAGGGCACTGCAGAGGATTATGGGCAAGGCATCAGAAAGGTGCTGGATTTAAATAGTTAACTTCAATCCAGCTTCAGTCTCTTTATTTGAAAAGCCATATGTGCACAAATGTCTTCCCTTTAAAAATTGATAGAGAAAGAGGCAGCATGCTTGTTCATACAAATACACATCAGGATTCTGAATAGGATTCAGATATGCCTTGCTCAAAAATAAATATTGCACACTTTCTGGTAAAGATTAATATATTTGATTTAATAAGATACTTTTTATTAGTTTCCTAGGACAGAGTCTCACCAACTGGATGGCTTAAATCAATGGAAATTTATTCCTTCCCAGTTCTACAGGCTAGAGGCTGGAAGTCAAGATGTCAGCAGAACACGCTCCCTCTGAGAGTCTTGCTAGCATCTTTCCTGGCCTCTGAGCTTGGGGCAGCGACTCTGGAGTCTTGGCATTCTTTGGCTTGCGACGTCATCCCTCTAGTCTTTGCCTCTGTTGTTATAGGATTTCCTCTGAGTATGTCTGGGTCTTCATGCAGTTATCTTTTTAATAAAGACTCCAATGATAATGAATTAGTGCCCGCCCTAATAACTTCATTTCAATTTGATTAAATCTGCAAAGACCTTAATAATGTGTCCAAAGAAAAGGTTATGTTTTCACAGTCACTGGATGGTCAGATTTCAGTGTATCTTTTGAGGAGGCAATTTGGGGGTAACAACTCATAAGATTCTTGAAACTATAGACCACAGATGAGTAGAAAAAGCAGTTAAGCATCTGTAGATGGCTGTGAATTCATTTCATCACAGTATGAATTTAAGTTGATAACACAAAATTCAATATTGGCAGAAGAGAGAAAACAAACTATTTGAGGGTACATGTTACACGTGTCTACACTTCTAAAAGTTGGCCTGATGGATCCGGGTGGGTATCTGGACGTGAAGAAGAAGCAGGGAATTGCCCTGAAAGGAGGTGAGAAGACATAGGATACAAACGCGCATGCTTCTTGTCCTTGTAGCTGATCCTACTTACAGCAGTCATGAAGAAAGTCATAGTATCCTGTGATGAGAAAACTTGTGTGGGAAGTTCATAGTTCTCTCACTGTAGCAAATTCCCTTCTGGCTGGAATTGTGAGTCTCTTTTGCCAAACACTGTTGTTATTTAAAAAACAAAGTCGGAGATGGCTGCGATCTACTAAATAAAACTCTGTCTTTGCCTCCATTCGGCTGTTCCCCTGATATACTTTCCTGCTATGGGAAGCATCTTTTTTGTTTAGTGGGAAAAGGGCCAAATTTTACTTAACAATGGCCCTTCCATTTTTGGGTTACATTTTACATTGGTGCGGATGCTATAAAACCAAAGATGAAAAGAACTCTTTGAGTGGAGTCCTGCGGAGGCTTTAGCCTCTTTTTGGCTTTGCTAGGGTAGAACTTCCCTCCCTCTCCTCTCCTGTGAGGAGCAATCTGCTGCAGCGCCAGCTCGTGCTCCCAGTGGAGAAGGCACTGGATGACAAGTCACTGGTGGCCTCTCCGGCATTTGGCAGGGCCGTCTTCACTATTCCCGTCCTACTGCTTTCCCACTGTCGTTGGTAGGAGTGGTGTTGATGAATCTTAGGTTGAAATGTAGAAGCCTCCCCCCCCCCCTTTTTGTATTGAACTATGGAGAGTTAATGAAATTAAAACAAACCAAACTGAAAAGAAACATGGAAGATTCTTTTCCTTATCTCTGTAAGGCTGTGACTGAAAGTCAAAGTAGGGAAGGATTTTTAAAATCATTTATTGATATACAATGCACAAAGAGAGAGAGATCATCCATCTGATGGTTCACTGCCCAAATGCTTTCAGCATTTGGCATGGAGCAGGCCAACTCCAGTATCCTGAAAGCCAGCTTGGCTCTCCCGATGGATGGAATAGGAAGTGAAACCAGAACTTAAACCCAGACACTCCAGTGTTTGATGCAGGTATCCCAAGTGGCATCTTGATTATTGCACCAGTCACCCATTTCTAAAGCAGGGAGGAATGAGAGAAATTGCTGTCTGACTTTTCTTTGTATTAATTTGTCACAAATAAAATACAGTTAGAGAATTAATCATCCAAATCTGACAATGTTCCCAGTGTCATACATTCAAAGAATATGTGTAGGGGCCAGCATTGTAGTGCTACAGATTAAGCCATCTTTTTCAACACTGGCATCCTATGCCGGAATGCCAGGTAGAGTCCTGGCTCTCTGCTAATGTACCTGAGAAGGCAGTGAAAGATGGACCAAGTGGGAAACCTGGATGGAGTTCCTGGCTTCTGGCTCTGCCTTGCCCTGGCCTGGCTGTAGGAGCTATTTGGGGAGCGAACCAGTGGATGGAAGATATTTCCCCCACACCCCCCACCTTTGTCTCCCTCTCTCTCTGTCACACTGCCTTTCAAATAAATAATTTTATTTTTTTTTTAAAAAGAATATGTATCATGTACAAGGAGACTTCAAAAAGTTCATGGAAAGTGGATTTAAAAACAAGTTTATTTTGATGGGAGAACTTTTGATATCCGTGCATGCATTTTTAATAAATAACATGAACACTCCATGAATTGGCTGCAGGTCCCTCATATGCATGGATCCTCTGTTTTATCTGTGTCAGCGGTCCACCTTGATGACAGATAACCCAGCCTTTCCCAGAGCTTAGATTGTGGACTGAGAAATAGAAATTTAATTCCACATTATTCTGTCAAATACTTCTTTTTTAACACGACTTATTTATTTGAGAAGAAAAGTGATAGCAAAAGAGAGAGGGAGTGAGAGGGAGAGAAGGGAAGGGGAAGGGGGGTTCTTCCATCCACTGGTTCACTCTTAAATGGTCGTCAGGGCTGGTGCTGCTGCTCCAGGGCAAAAGCAGGAGCCCACAGCTCAATTTTATTCTCCCCTGTGGGGAGCAGGGGCTCGGATACCTGGAGCATCCTCTGCTGCCTTCCCTGTACTCCTGCATTAGCAAGGAGCTGGACTGAAAACCAAGAATCTGGGTCTCGAACTGGAACTGTGGTATAGGATGCTGATATTGTAGGTGGTGGCTTAGCTTACTGTGCCACCATGCAAGCCCTTAGTTAAATATTTCTTAAATTTGAATGAACTGGTAGCAGACTGCAATGCTCATCAATTTATGTTTTTAGAATGAATTTATGAAGTCATGAATGAGTTAATTCTCATTTGTAACAAGTTTCCTTGAAACACTTAGACTTTCAAAGAACTCTCACAGAGGGCAAAACAAGTCAACCTTGTCACAAAGAAGGTTGATTTTCAATGGTGAGGTGTTTTTTTTTTTCAGGTATAGAAATTTCTGTTGACAATGGTGTGCAAATAGGAAGAAAGGAATACAATAATTTTGTAAGAAAGGTACAGATATCTTGATTGAGAACAAAGTTGGGGGCAGAGGGTGAGGGCTGTGATGCAGCCGTGTAGGTTGTCATTTTGGGTGCCTGTATCCCAGTGCCTTGTTCAAGTTCTGCCTGCTCTACACTTCCATTCAGGCTTACTGCTCGGGTGCCTTGGAGGCAGTGGGTGATGGCTCCAGTATCTGAGTTCCTACCATCCATGTTAGAGACCTGGATGGAGTTCCTGACTCCTGGCTTCTACCTTGCCTGGCTCCAGTATTGTGAGCCTTGGAGTTCTCCTGGCAGGTGAACCACAGATGATAGATCTCTCACACTCTGAGTTTCTCCCTCTTTGTCACTCTGCCTTTCAAATTAGTAAGTAAATCTTAAAAACAAACAAATGGATTATTGCATGATAAATTGATAACCATGAGTTTAAAGAAGAAATGACACTCAAATGGGATTTTGTAGGGATTTCAATAAAAAGATTGTGGGAGGATGCACTTGAGGGTTCGATTTACCAGGATTGAGTTGAAATGAATAGTTAATAGTTTAACAACACAGATGTTAAAATGCATCAGATATTCATTTATTGGTAACACAGGGCAAATGAATTGAGAAAAGGAAAACAAATTATAGTACACATGTAGGAGAGTCAGGTTTGAGAAGCTTTGAATGCCAGGCTGAGGAGTTGAAAGTTTATCACTTAGGAAATGAATAGCTCCTTTTTTTTTTTTTTTTTTTTTTTTTTTTTTTTTTTTGACAGGCAGAGTGGACAGTGAGAGAGAGAGACTGAGAGAAAGGTCTTCCTTTGCCGTTGGTTCACCCTCCAATGGCTGCCATGGCTAGGGCGCTGCGGCCAGCGCACTGCGCTGATCTGAAGGCAGGAGCCAGGTGCTTATCCTGGTCTCCCATGGGGTGCAGGGCCCAAGCACTTGGGCCATCCTCCACTGCCCTCCCTGGCCACATCAGAGAGCTGGCCTGGAAGAGGGGCAACCAGGACAGAATCCGGCGCCCCGACCGGGACTAGAACCCGGTGTGCCGGCGCCGCTAGGTGGAGGATCAACCTAATGAGCCACGGCGCCGGCCTATAAATGGCTCTTGATGTTTCTCTGGAAGAAAGGTGATCTGATCAGAGCCTAGTTCTCAAGAACCATTCTCATCCTTATTTCTCCTTGTTCTCAAGAACCATTCTCATCCTTATTTCTCCTTACCACAGACTTACTTGGTAATAACAATAACCCAATGAATAATAGTGCCCTGGTTATGCTGATGTAGAGTGTGTCTATGGACCTTTTTCCTATTTAAGTGGAATTTCACAGAAAAGGGACTGTAGCTAGTGTGATGAGTTTAGTCCCGTGTCAGTAGAAGGTACCCATCCTGTGTTTCGTGTTGCTTCCTTATGGAATCTGTATTTACTGTAATCTTTAGAGCACTTCATCTCTGTCATGAAATTTTGGGTGTTTTGATGCCATGAAGCTCATTTATTTACTAAAAAGCTTGATTTTAGAGTAAAATAATTGCCAGATTATTGTTTATTGAATTTTGAATATTGAATATTGAAGGAGTGATAAAGAAATATGGGATGTTTATTAAATACTTGCTAAGTGGATAACATTTAAACAAAACCTTCCAACTCTTTACCTTTCTCTACCTGAGCAGACATCTAGGTTTGAGATTTTGTGAATTTATCACAGTTTCCCCAAGATGAGATACTATTTGTACTCTATCATCTTTATGAAATATCATAAAACCTTCCTTTTCTGGGCTGATTCTGTGTGTCCTTTAGAACTTTGCTAAACATAGCTTCTTCTGAGAAGGATTTTCTTATTCTTGTTAGGCTTATTAGAAATACTGCCTGCGTGTCCATTTTTTTCTGTTTGCCTGGAACTTGCTGTTTATGCTTCATAGCACTTAATCATGCTGTTGCACAATCTTCTAAACTAGACTATAATTTCCTTGAGGGAAGGACTGTGTCATTGCATTTTGTGTTCCAGACCAATGCAGTATACGTAGGTAGCTGATTTGTATTCAATATTTTATGAAAGAATTATGAATTGAAGGTAGAGAGATTCACTAGTAGGCTTTCCGAGCACTCTATGACAAAGTTTATGGCTTTACAAATAGAGAAGGGAGTACACATTTCAGAAATATTGAAGGCTAAAAATTAACGAGACATGATGACAGATGGTAAGTGAACATAAAACAAGGAGTTAATGATGCAGAGTGACTTGCAATATGAAGGTGACGTTAAATGATGTAGATCAAAGAGTAGGAGCAGATTTCTTGTTGGGGCAGATAATCAGTCCTCTTACAGGTGTAATTGTTTTTGATATACCATTGGGCTGTACTGAGATGTTTAATAAGCAGTTAAGAACTTGAGAAAGGTGAAGAAAGGATGTAAAAATTTGTGAAACACTCACATGGCAATGACAGTGCCTGAGTAGGAGAGTTTGTGATGAAGAATTTAGAGGTATGACTAAATCTTGGGGGATAGCTACTTGGGCAGCTTCAGAGTTAGAGGACCAGAACACAAATAGCAAGAGAGTAAATAAAAAAAGACATTTTAGGGAAGTTAAGACTGAATGCAGTTTTAAGAATATTGGATAAGAGTGGCTAGAAAAGAAGTGGTAGACAGTGTATTAATCTCTAGAGTGATTTTAGAAGTAGTTAAGTACTGATCTGATCAGAAGTCAGATTACAAAGGCCTAAGCAAACAATGGAAAGCAATAGGATGGGAAATTATGTGGATAGTGGAGTTAAGATAAAGAATTTTTAATGGACTTTTCTACTATCACCTAAAATGACATACAAACCATAGAAGATCTTTATGTAGGTTCTATTGAAATGTCTTAAGAAACACATATGTTTTTCAGTTGTAACCAGCATTATTGTTCCCACATATGTGAAAGATGTAAAGGTTTAGGTGAATTTTTCCAGAAGGTAGTGTAATTCAGTGTTAAAGATAATCACACAAACAAATCTTACTGAGTCCCAAGAGCAAGCTGTGTTTTGTAAACATGTTATATATTGGAATGAAATACTCCAAAGTTGGTTTCTGTATGAGGAATTGTGTGGCTAGAGTTTGTGGTCCAAGTTACATTATTGAGCCATAGATTTGCTCCATTTGAAAACTCTGAATTGTGTCTCATTTGTTGAAAAAAGTAAGATGATTAAATATTCTGTAAAGTTTACACTGTGTCTACTGATTTGAATTTTACACTGTACTTGTAGGATGTATTTTACAGAATAGTGCTTTCTTCTTTTAATAGTCTATTTTTGATAAGTAAATTTTGGAAGTCATTGCCACCTTCTTTCCATAAGACTAAAAGCACAAGGTAAATGGTGATATGAGCTAAAATGCGTGGTTTGTGTCCCCTAATTATATATTTTATCAATGTAGGTGCAAATGAGAGCATGAATACCACTTACATCTGAAGTCTGTAATAGAGGTGGAATATATTCAAATAGCATTTTACTTCAATTTACGTAACAGTAATTTACTGACATATAATGTGTAAATAAATTTTGGTGCAACTAACAGTTGAAAAAAAAGTGAAACGAAAATCCTGAGTACAAGATGCCATACTTTGCTAAAGTTTATTTTTGTGTATGAAATCTGGGAAATTTTATGGCCTTACCATTTGACTATATCAAAATAATTTTAAAATTTCACCAACACAAGTGGGTATTTGGTACAGTGATTAAAATGCCATTTGAGATGTCTGCATCCCATATCAGAATGCCTGGCTTCAAGCCCTGGCTCTGCTCTCTATTCCAGCTTCCTGCTGCTATGCTCCCTGGGAGGCAGCAGGTGGTGGCCACTCAACTATTTGGATTCCTCCCCACCCTCATGAGTGACCAGAACCTCCCAACTCCTGGCTGTTGCCTGGCCCAGTCCAGCTGTTAAGTAGGCATTTGGGGAGTGAACTAGCAGACAAGAGATCTTTCTATCCGTGTCTCTTTCAACTAACTTGAGTGAATGGATAAATAAATAAATAAACTTTTTAAGTAAAGTGAAATTTCACTTGAAGACTGTATTTTTACAGCGAATCAATCATTTAGGTAGAAATGTGGGCTCAGTGTTGATCTTTAGCATGACAGATATACCACTGTAAGCCACAGTTGGCTGTGGTGGAATTAACACCTGTTGACTACCAGTTCCAAAATAAAAAATGGAAAAAAAAAGAAAAAAGAAAAAATCCTGTATGTTAAATAGGTTTGGGACTGAAGAAGGGTCTTTTTACTTCCACCCTGTTTTCTTACTGCTGATTCATTTTCTCCAGGTTCTCTTCTGCTGCAGCTCCTTTTTTTCATTCCACCTTTATCTTCCCGTTTCTTCTTAAGATAAACCGTTGTTTCCTTGGTAGTGCAGGTCTCCCGTTCCATCGCGGTGGGCAGGTCCTGCTTTCTGGCTTTTGTTGATGTGATGGCAGTAGGCTTGAGTGCTGTTAAACTGCCCTAGGAGCCAAAGAAACAAACCGGTAACAAGACTCCCTATTCCTGGTGAGAATTCTCATCTGCTTTTAGGGAAAATACACCCAAGAGGAATGGATGCAGCAAGTATAATGAGTCCCTTGGGGAGTGTTTCTCAAAATGTGGCCCCGTCCTCTACTGCTTCTTAGTAACAAGGGGTGCTTTTCAATAGGTCTGCGTTTTACCAAGTTCTTCCGGTTCCTTAATGCTTTATATTACTATCTAATTTAACACTTTAATCCTGTAATGTAGAGTCATCCCAATTTAGAGATAAAGAAGCACTCACAAATGCTGTATATGGCACTGAGAAAGAAATTTCTAATGAGAATACTTGTTTATTTTATGTACACCTTCCTCTTTCAGGCATGCTGTATTGTAAACATAGTTTGTCATGTGAGCAGCTGCAGGGTTCTTTTTCTCAAATAGGGCACTTCAGAGAAGCATTTAATATAGCAGATGTAAAAGGAAAGAGTAACAATAAAATTTTCTGCTCTTCATCTATTTTAGTGGATTAATGGTGGAGCTACTTAACCCCTTGAATGTTTAGATACAGAAGTTTTGTTGTTGTTGTTGTTTTATAAACAGAGTAGCAACTCAACATTCTGTCATTTATATTGCAGTTTTGAAGAATTGGCATCTTTTGTCATCATCAAAATGTGCGTTGTAAGCACCCTTTTCTCACTGTGTTCCTTTCTTTGGTTCATCTTTCTGATGGTGGTTTATTCAGACATTTGCGAATAATTAGAGAGTCCTTGGTGTGTTTGGGCACTGGTTGGCACAGTTTCAAGAAAGGCTTCTCATTTTTTGAAGCCAGAATTAAAAAAAGCATCATTATACCTTGCATTGTTTGCATAGGTATCTTAGACCTTACTCTAAGAATATTTCAGGTATCTTTCAAATGTGCTGTTATTTGAAAAATGAATTTTATATTTAAACTTAATGCCTTTAGAAGTTACTTTTTTGAAAATTAATCTAGATTATCATTTATTGTGAAATGTATTATGCCCAACTTCAGGTCACCATAGATAAATTAACTAAGTTGTACAACTCAGTATTTACATAGTTTCAACATAAGCCAAAGTAGTTTTGAGATATAATCCATGTAGTCGTGTCTGTAGGACATTATAAATTTCTGTTCAAATTAATAATTCTGAAAAAAGTTTTCTTCATCGTATACTTTATAAAGGTAAAAACAGTATTAGTTGAAAAGGACGGAATTACTTTGTGGAATAAGCAATTGGGTTCCTGGTTAACGTCCATATGTAAGTGCTCTTAGAGGAATTTTACTCCATTTTATTCCATTTTTATCATACTTTTGCCCAGCTGAAATTTCTGAGAGGTGTGCTGTTGACACATTTTATAACTATTATGCATAGGATACGCCTACAATGTCTTTGTTCTGAAATACACTGAGACTCTTAGAAAGACTTGGCAAAAATGTTGAGGTGAAATAATATGTGTTTATTTTGGAAGCTCATTTTCATCTTTAAGCCATTCACATCTCATAGTTATTAACTAAGGGGCAATGGGAGGAAGATTCTAACATTTATTCAATTTTAAAGATTTATTTATTTATTTATTTACTTGAAAGTCAGAGTTACACAGAGAGAAGGAAAGGCAGAGAGAGAGAGAGGTCTTCCATCTACTGGTTCCCTCCCAATTGGCCGGATCTGTGCCGATCCAAAGCCAAGAGCGAGGAGCTTCTTCCGGGTCTCCCACATGGGTGCAGGGGCCAAGGACTTGGGCCATCCTCTGCTACTTTCCCAAATGCATTAGCAGGGAGCTGGATCAGAAGTGGAGCAGCCGGGACTCGAAGCGGCACCCATATGGGATGCTGGCACTGTAGGCAGTGGCTTTACCCTAGATTCTAACATTTAAACAGACACTATTATTGCTCTACTATGGCAACACCATTTTAATATTGACTCACCAAATTAATGAGCAAGAATAAATATGTGAGCTTAAAAATTCTTACTCTTTATTCTTTAAAACTTTATGTACTAAATAAGAGATCCAAATTAATCATTTATTTACTTTAATAAAGGATCCTTTATTACTTTACTAATCGTCCCTAATTTATCAAGTTTTGTAAAAATAAAACTATATTAGCCATGAAGTGGCCAGAATGGTGGGTCAAAAGTTTTAATTTATTATTTATATTAAATTTATTTATAAATTGAATTTATGCTTAAAATTATGGATTTTGTTTAATGAGTCTACAATTTTCATTTGGGGATCATTAGCCATTTGAAAGATAAAATACGAGCTTTTGCTATAATAAGTTCATGTAAAATGTAAATCTACATGTGTATGTGAGAGCTGGGTGCACCTGTGCACATGTATATAATCTGTGTGCACCAAGAGAGGTTAAATAACCAAATGATAAAGGAGACTCCAACTTTAGACTGCTCCTCATGACACCTTTGCAATTATGAAAAGAATGTGAGCTCTTAATCTGCAGTGTTTCAAAAGGACAGGAATGGGAGAGGGAAATTATTCCGTATTATTTACAAGCAGCACAGATCATTACATCATTAGATATAAATCAGTTCAGCAAAACTTTGGTGAACGCTTGCTATAGACGAGTCAATGTTCTAAGTACAGAAGCTACAGCGAGGATGAAATAGAAGTCCCTACATATATTTATGGATATCCCATGGGGAGAGTCAGATAATAATACAATGAGTAGATAAAATACATGATTTGGGGTGTGTGATGGGGGAAATGACATTTGAATAGACACGTGAAGATGCTGAGAGAGTGAGCCATGTGGAGATTGGGGGGAAGGTCAATCCATTTAGATAGCAAAGAGTTCAGAGCATCTGAGAGGTTTGAAGGTTAGGAGGCCAGTGGGTCTGGGAAGCAGTGAACCCAAGGGAGGCAAGGAGGCAGTGATCCCAGGGAGGGAAGAAGGGCTAGGTTGCAGTCTTGAGGCCAGTGCAGGGACATCGGCTTTTACAAAAAGAAGGAAAGCTTTTGGAGGATTTCAAACAGAGCAGTGACATGAAATGTTCTCATAGCCCAGCAGAAAATAGTCCTTATACCCTCAGACTTCTATAGAACAGTACCTAAATGCTAGAGGTTTCAGATGTTGTCCCAGAACCTTTAATCCCTATCAGCATGGTGCATGGAATTTACCCTCAGTTCTAGAGCTTTTTGTTCAAGTATCCCTTGGGGACCAACTATAAGGATTTGAGATTTGTGGGTGGGGTTGGGGTGGTCAGTACAAATAATGGCTTTCCAGTTTGAGGTCTCTTACTCAGGATTATCTTTAGCCAACATTGCAAGTAGAAGGTGACACTGGTCTTAGCACCACTTCATAATTTAGGGATCTGACCATCTGACCTCATATGGCTTGACAGGTTCAATAACAGCACATTGAATGACCAGGGTACTGTATGCCTGTTGGTATTTTAAAAGTAGATTTCTAAACCCCTGCCCAAAAAATAGTACAGAGAAAGCTTACAGGGTTCAATATCTCTTAATTTAAATATGCAAACACCTAGTCTGGAAAAAAATGACATTCTTATATTTTGAATAGTTTAGTTAAGATAGCAAAAGGACGGATTGGTATCAGGAATCTATTCTAAAAATCAGATTTTAACTGATTAAACATCTGTGTTAAGCCACTTTGAAGCTGTACTGTTTTTTATATTTTTTCCATTTAAGTTAGACTCGTTTTTAATATATATTATATATACGTATATATTTTTAATATATAATATAGTTACTGATTTGATTTCCTTTTATATTTTCAAATAATGCATACTAGGAGAAAGTACTAGGCTTGACCTCTCACATATTGGTATATATATTTCTATTGTCTTAAAGCTCTACAGTGTGGAAAATGTTTAAATACCAGAATACATACACACTGTACTATATGAGAATAAAAACGTACGCTATATTAGAGTGGAAATTACTGTATTGCTGATCCTTTTATGTAGTTTTCAGTTAGTTTATGCATTGGAATTATAAAACCCTGTAATTTTGCAATTTGGAACAATTGGTCTTCATTTAGGAGACACAGTTTAGGAGTAGAACAGTTTGAGAGTTTAATCCAGTCTAATCTCCACAGCCTAGTTCCTGGTAAGGCCCACTGATCCTCGTAGTTTTTGCCTCCCTGTTCTACAACTTTCGTTGTCATTAAACTCCTTGATGTGATTTTTAAGCATTAGCTATGCAGCTCAGCTATGAATATGTGACCTTTGACTGCTGATAACTTGTAAAATTCAGACTACCCATTCAAATATGCTTTCCTTCTGCCCTTCTCCTGAAATTTATCCTCCAGGGATACTTAGAGTCTTTAGAATAATGATACATTTACTTTCTCTGCTTTTCTCCACTGACCATCGCCATCTTCTCAGATTCTACAGGGCTTTGTTCAATGTTACATTGCCATTTATACTACTAAGAAAGGAAGAATTCAGCGGCCGGGCAAAACTCAAGGCAAAAGGCCTTTGAATGAAGTGGCAGTGTATAATTTGAGTTGTAAACACCATGGACACATCGTTGCTTAAAAGTATCCATCATAACTGAGTAGTAGTTGAAAGGATTTGGTAGGCATCAGATATCGATAGGTAACAGTTAGGGGTTTTGCAGGCTCCCTTTTATGTGGCTGAATAGGAGCTGCACATGAGGCAGGTTCAGACTCTGAAATTACACCCTCCTCCGTGACCTTGTCGTCCAGACTCCAGACTATTTTTTAGTTTATTAGTTAAATACTACCCAGTTATTTAAATACCAGAAAGCTCCATTCTCCGAAGATTGTTTCCAGGAAGGGAACATGGCAGTTGATACAGATGCTACAAATAATTTTATATTTTACATACACGCACATGGGTGCACACACACAAACACGTTTTCCTGGGGGTGGCCTCTCTGAACTGTAGCGTCATTGTATAGCAGCAACTTTGGAAATTCACTAACTGATACACAGCAGAGCCTCTGTGGCCTGGCTAGTCGTATCCACAAAACTCCCATTCAGCAATTTTTTTTCTGTTTTCCTGGACTATTTGCACAGTTAATAGACACATACACATGAGCACACACTCACATACACACTTAAGCCACATCACACAAACCACCCTCACTTTAGGCTCCATCTGATATTCCAGTTAGCCACAGGCAAGACTTAGGGAGCTTGTGTCAACCCTATTAAAAAGAGATCCAAAAGCGGTCTAAAAAGGTAAAATTTGAGCAACACAGTTAAGGTACAAAAAGGGGGGCATTGCATTTAAAAATACTATAACTTTTGTGTGCTGAACAGAGTTAAGTCTGTAGAGCAGAACTTGGAAGAATCTTTCATGAGCTGAGCTTTCTGTTCCTTGAATAATGTTATAGAAGTCCATCCATCCAAAAAAAGTGTGAAAAGAGAGTCTTTTGAATTCATTATGTGTGTGTGTGTATTATTTTCTGTGTTAACTGGCTGATTCCTCTCATTTTCCAGCAAATTCCAAGTACTGCTTAGTTCTAGCATGAGCCCACATACTAACCTTTAGGCATCCTGTACTGTATTTGGTTTAAGGCACCACATCATGAACATTGACAGTTAAATCTGCCAGTACAACTTTATTTATTTTAAGTGTACTTGTTTTTATTTCTTTGAAAGGCAGAGTGACAACAGGAGAAGAGGAGGTATCTCCATGCACTTGTTCATTCCCTAAATGTCCAGGGCCGGGCCAGGCTGAAGCCAGGAGCCAGGAACTTCATCCGTGTTTCCCATGTGGAGGGGAGGGACCCAGGTACTTAAGCTGCTGCCTCCCAGGATGGGTAGCAGGGACTTGATTCCAAGTACCCTGATGTGGGACATGGGTGTCCCAAATGTAGCTTAACCTGCTGCACCACAGTACCTACTCCAAGCTAACAGTTTTAGATGTAAGAGCCCTAGGGCATCAGACAATGACCCTAGCCACTCTGTGGTACCAGGGCTTGCCCTTGAGATTCTCTTATTACTGTATTTGTTAGAATAATGCTATTTTCCTTTTTAATGCATCAGTTAGATTATTAGAAATCACCTTGCTAATCTAAGTTAAATAGTATACTTTAAAAAATATTAGGAGATGATTAGCATTCCTAAGAGGACCTAAATGTAACTTATTTGACTAAGATATCATTTTAATGTCAACATCTTGTATAGTAGTTCGACTTAGGATTTTTCGGTTTTATAGTAGTGCAAAAGATAAATGCATTCATTAGAAACCACACTTCCATTTTTCCTGCACTAGAAATATACAGTACAGTACACTCTCCTTGCACTAGTCAACTCCTGATCATGAGAGTAAATGAGAGATACTCTACAGTGCACTGTTGCTCTTCAGTAGGTTAGTTGTATTAAATGCATTTTTGACAGTGATATTTTCACCATACACTCACCAGAATGTAACCCGCTTGTAAGTGGAGGAGCATTGTACTGTAATAATGAGAAGTTCCTAAATAAATTAGTTCTAAGATGATGAGCTTTATTATGAACTGAATATATGAACATGCATACATGTATATATGCACACACAAAAAATATAGAGCAGATACATGTCACCCTTCTTTATGAGAAAGACTGAATATAATATTACTTGTTAATTTTTGCAGAAATAGTTTTCAAATATTCTTACTGTAAGGAACACCAACACAAAATATTTTCAGTAAGAAACATTTTTATTTTTCTTCTATTTATTAAATGGCTATTATATGAAAGACAATATCCTGTCTATTGCAGGAATACTAACTAAGTAAAATATGACTAAATTTCTAAGC
Organism: Oryctolagus cuniculus; assembly: GCF_964237555.1. Lineage (NCBI taxonomy): Eukaryota > Metazoa > Chordata > Mammalia > Lagomorpha > Leporidae > Oryctolagus > Oryctolagus cuniculus. The sequence continues at coordinate 121,049,241 of NC_091440.1, read as the reverse complement.
CTACTCGAGGAAAAGTAAAGAACAGCATTAACATTTTTTTGATGGTTTTCTTATGGCATCACACTTAACCCTGTTTGCAGCAGTAATGTGTATATGTGTAACTGCGAAGCAGGAGCATTTGTGACAAAAGGTTTTGACCTCGGCTATAAGAGTGTATCCTTAAACATTCTCATAATTAAGAGAATTTGCCTAGAGAAGTAAAGACTGCATGAAGACTTAGATTTATGAGTATACTCATCTAAATATACATTTAAGTAGATAATAAGAGAACATGTATGTAAGTACTTATTTTCTGTCACTTAAGTAAATCAATCAATAAGGGGGGGCAGCGCTGTGGTGTAGTAGGTTAAGCCTCCGCCTGTGGTGTGGGCATCGCATATGGGCACCTGTTCTAGTCCCTGCTCCTCCTCTTCCCATCCAGCTATCTGCCTATGGCCTGGGAAAGCAGTGGAAGATGGCCTAAGTGTTTGGGTCCCTGCATGCATGTTGGAGACCTGGAAAAAGCTCCTTGTTCCTGCCTTCGGATGGGCCCATTGTGGCCATCTGGGGAGTGAACCAGCAGACAAAAGACCTCTCAGTCTCTCCCTCTCTCTGTAACTCTGCCTCCTATAAATAAATAAATAATTTTTTTAAAAAAAATTAAAACGTTTAAAAAAATGAAAAACTTAAAAAAACAAAAAAATTATAACAATAAGAACAGCACAACAATTCAAGAGAAAATCTGTAGTGTGTTTTGTATCATATAGGATTATATTAAAATAGGAGATTATTCCTTTTTAGATAAAACTTTTCAAATATTCTTACTCTGGTTTCAAAGAAATGTTAATTCATTTTACATTAAGCATAAAATATTGAACAGAAAGTATATGCATCCCTAGAGATCTTTAACAAAATAAACAAACTACAGCCACCATGAAAGTAAGAGACATGGAGAGAAGTCTCTTTTTCTTGTGAAAGTTGGTATAAAATGCTGGTACCTAGGACTTCAGCCTGCCCGGCCCCACCCACTGTAGGTATCTGAGGAGTGCACTAGCAGATGAGAGCTCTGTTGGTCTCTCCATGTCTCTCTAATAAATAAAATAAATGAAAACTATTTTTTTAAAAAATCCATATGCTTAAAAATTACTGTTTAAGATGGGACAAAATAAAATGCATACTATACTTCTTGGCCAAATAAGGAGATTTCCAGGGATGATTTCCTGATCAGTTACTTTTGGCCAACGTGCAGATTTTAGAATTTGCCCCTCACTGGCCGGCGCCGCGGCTCACTAGGCTAATCCTCTGCCTAGCGGCGCTGGCACACCGGGTTCTAGTCCCGGTTGGGGCGCCGGATTCTGTCCCAGTTGCCCCTCTTCCAGGCCAGCCCTCTGCTGTGGCCAGGGAGTGCAGTGGAGGATGGCCCAGGTGCTTGGGCCCTGCACCCCATGGGAGACCAGGAAAAGCACCTGGCTCCTGCCATTGGATCAGCACGGTGCGCCGGCCGCAGCGCACCGACCGCGGCGGCCATTGGAGGGTGAACCAACGGCAAAGGAAGACCTTTCTCTCTGTCTCTCTCTCTCTCACTGTCCACTCTGCCTGTCAAAAAAAAAAAAAAAAAAAAAAAAGAATTTGCCCCTCATTCAAGCGCCTAGCAGAGTCTGTGGCAGAGAGTAGGCAACTTAATGCCTGTTGAATAAACGGCTCACACCGTTACTGCCAATTTTTTACTTTAAAATTTAGAGTCCCTCATGATTCACTTATATTTTGTCAAGAATTCTTGCAGCGATGAGAGAAGTATACAAATGTATATCTACTTATTTTCACATGAGGAGAATTTACAGTTAGGGGAAGATTACTGTAATTTCACTCAAAGTTCGAAAATCCCCAGGTGAAAGCTGTACATGAGCAGATTTCAGGTTTTTTTTTTTTTCTTTCCGTTATTTCCTTGGTTTTCTCTTTGAAGTGTTTTGCCTTGATGATCAACTTTGAATTCCTAAAGCCTTAATTAAGGTCTCCGTGATCTTCTTTCTAACAGCCAGTCCTAGGACTGTGTAATGACAGAACAAAAGGAACAATGAGTTGTCCTCACTTGGCTACAGATTTCCTTCTGTTTATCTAGGGTGGGAAAATGTTTCTCAGAAACCAGAGAAAGTAGGAGCAAGAATTATCAAGATTTCACTGTGTCAAACTCTGAGCTCCCAGGCTGGGGCAGGGTCTGAGACCTGTGAGAGTTTCTCCAGGCACTCCTAGCCAGCACCTGACATGGCCCTCGCATATGCTGTTACCCGTTCTTTTTAAAAGATGTATTCATTTGGAAGGCAGAGCGACACTGGGAGGTGGGGGCAGTAACTGGTTCACTCCCTGCAGGTGGCAGCTGCCAGCCTGGGGACAGGCCAAGCCAGGAGCTCCATCCTGGCCTCCTACAGGATTGGGGGAGCCCAACTCCTCGGGCAATCTTTTCCTGCCTTCCTAGGCACATGAGCAGGAATCTGGCGTAGAAGCAGAGCAGTTAGGACTTGAATCTGGCCTCAGATATGGGATGCTAGAGACAAGTGGTGGTTCACATGCATAAAGTGGCGGCCAGCAGTCCTGTATGCTCTGTCCTAGCTGAATCCAGGGTTTCTCGGACTGGTCTCTCCCTCTCCCAGGATCCTGTCTTTAGTACTGCAGGTTCTCTGGAAACTGCCACAATTGTTTCCTGTTCTTACTGTTTTTGACTCCCCTTCTGCTCTCTCATCACCTTTTCCATTGAAATTATATAGATGTACATACATTTTTGACTAATGGAATTTTCTTTTTTATAGTTTGTTTTTATTTTATTTTATATATTTATGTATTAATAGAGAGAGAACAGATTTCATGAATTGTAGAGTTAGAATTCCAGGAATACAGTGCTACTTTCCTCCCTCCCTCCTTCCTCTTTCCTTTCTTTGAATTTTTTGTGCTAACATACTTTCAGTTTACTCTATAATCACAGGCCTAATGCTCCTCTAAACAAAGAGCTCTACAAGTGAAAGGTAAATAGTTCACTTTTCCGCAGGGGAATAGACAACAAGGGTTGTAGACAGCAACCAAATCACATGATGTCAGTTTTGTTCCGCATACATTAAGGTGTTTTTTTTTTTTTTTTTTTTTTTTTGGTGCTCTATGTTAGTACAACCAATTAGAGAATTAATTTTCTGTACTTTCACATATAAAAATCCAAACTTAAAAAACTACTTAGAAATTTCATCTGGTCATAGAGAAAACTTAAGAAAGAGATCTGGGCTTGCGCTGTGGCATAGTAGGTTAAGCCTCTGCCTGTGGCACCGACATCCCATATGGGCACCGGTTTGAGTCCCAGGTGCTCCAATTCTGATCTGTCTTCCTGCTAATTACCTGGGAAAGCAAGGGAAAATGGCTTAGACCCCTGCACCTAAGTGAGAGGCTCAGAAAAAGCTCCTGGCTTTGGATTGGTCCATCTCCGGCCTTTGCGGCCATTTGGAGAATGAACCTGTGGAAGGAAGACCTCTCTCTCTGTCTCTAACTCTCTCTCTCTCTCTCTTTAACTCTGCCTTTCAAATAACTAAATCTTTAAAAAAAAAAAAAAGTATCCTCTACTAATTTTTGCTGAAGCTCTTCTTTCACAAAAGTGTGATTTTGAAGTAGGTATAAATTCTTTATTTTATCAAAATGTGGGAGATTTAGTATTTTAGTTAATATATGGTACATCCAAAGCGTTACATCAGCCGCCATTTAAGGCATGTTAAGTGTTTGGGGAGATAGATATATTTACCCTGATTGTACATTATGCAATGTATACATATATTGAAACATTACTTGGTACCCTATGAATATGTATAATTTTTATGTCTGTTAAGTATTTTTAATTTAAAAAATTGAAAAAGAATTTCGGTACCAAGTCCCAGTAATTCATGTAAATAAACTGCTCTGACTGATCAGACTTCACAAATTATGATCATCTCAGAGATTTTTTTAATTGCTAAATGTGTAAGTGCGTTTCCAAACTTTAGTCTTGATGTGCATTCACAAGAACACAGATTGTGGATAAGGAACTTGAAATCAAGTTTCCATAGTGCATGCATCGAAGTCTGTATGTGCTTAAAATAGCTGTGAATGTCTAGCTCATTAAACACAGCAGATGAAGTGCTCTGAAACCCAGTGTCTCACTCTCTGATAAGAACGATGGAAGTTCAAGCTCACTTGCATGTTTTAGCCCACTCGTACCTAAGAGAAAAGAGGTGGAGCACATAGTGGTTTATCGTTCTGTTTTAATAACTCTAGCGCAGACAATGCTCTTTATGTAACGTGATTCCTATAACCTTACACACCCATAGCAGGAGACACTTTGTCTTAAGAAGGCTCGACTTCCGTAATTAGGAAGTCTTGATTACTGGTAGTTTGGTTGAACAAAAGTATATGTTTGGTGTGAAATTTTTATATTCAGCATTTGGTAGCCTGGTGACTGGTTTATTGAGATCGGGAACAAAAAGAATTAATAAAATGGGGCACTGTTAAGTCCAAATGGCAGTTTGGCCAATTATATGATGCAAAATGCAGGAAAATTTCCCCCCGGTTTTGAAGGAATATTAATCATCCATCTCCTAGAGCAAGCATAAGCATTAAATGAGATTACATGCATAAAAAGCCGATTACTATGACTGGCCTTTAGCATGTACGCAGTAAGTTGACATTAATTTTTATTAAGGTAAAGTGTCATTTATTGACTTCTGACTAAAGATAATCACAGATATCCAGGAGACAGTTGATAGCATGTGTCTACATTTCACAAGTAGAATGATCCAGGATTAATTTACATCAAAGTGATCACAGAGGTAGTTGAAGTTACTAGTGGAAAGTGTATAGATGATAAAGAGAAGAAAGTTGTTCTGAGAATAGTCCTGTGTGTGTGTGTGTGTGTGTGTGTATGGCCAAATATGTATGTGCATGTGTGAAAGAGGTGGGCTAGGAAAGGTTGGTGAAGTTGTTTTAAGGGAAATGTGAGGACTACATATGGTTTGCTGTTGACTTATGTAATGAACCTGTGGTGTCCAGTCCTTGATAGAATTCTTATTTTCTAAAACAATCACTTCCTTAAGAACTTAACCCATATTTCATACATGCTGATGCGTATTTTATAAATCTTGATGCTTAAGATGCACTCATGAAATAATAAAATTCACGTAAACAGAAAATCATTTAAATGAAGAGAAAGAATATCTTTTGGCAATGGAAAAGAACACATAAATTGGAATAATGAAAGCAAATGTTATATTTCATATGTTTGTTTTCCAATTTATAGTTATCATAGTAATTACCATATTGAGTCCAAATTGTTATTCTGTGTAAATGTATTTTCTGTATTTGTTGCTTTTTGGGCACGGATAAAGGGTTTGTGCTTTACATAGTTAGTTCTCTTAAGAATATGATAGAAAATATCCTTGATAGACCCCATACAGTTTATTCTAAGAATGACTCGTGGGGTTGAGCTTGATAAAACTGAAGTGTTGATATTATGGGAGCATTCATTTGTTGTTTTTCAAAAGCATAGAATCTGTCAGTGTTTCTATTTTCCTTCTCAAATGTGTCTCGTAATATTGAGACCAAGATTTGATTTTGTTAGTTGCATCAAACAACAGTAAAAGTGATTTTGCTTTCTATTGCCTTTCTCTGAGATCTCCTTGTGGACCTTGAAATTAAAGTTGGCATATTAATAAATATAGTTTTCTCTTTTGGACCTTTGGAAGGTTCGCTTACTTTGCTAAGAAGTTATCCAGAGAATTCAGTGGAAATTTTGGCTTTATTAACACAATAGAAAATTGGCATTAGTAACCCAGGTTAATATTTCTGCATATACTGCTGGAAGGTAATGGGTTCCAACATGATAATTTAAAAATTGAGGTTCTGTTAGTGCATAATTCAGATCTTCAAAGAGGTTAGGCAGAACAGCTAAACTGATGGTCTACCCCATGCCCTGTGTGCAAAGGACAAGTTTCAAGATCTCAGTGTCTGAAACCACAGCTTGCACTGAACTCTGTATACACTGTGGTTTTTCCTATACCAACATACTGATGATAAAGTTTAATTTACTAGTAGGCACAAGGTGCAGTAAGAGGTTTAATAATAGTACCAATAATAAAATAGTACACTTGGGCTGGGCACCGCAGTTTACTAGGTTAATCCTCTGCCTGCGGCCCTGGCACCCTGGATTCTAGTCCCAGCTGGGGCGCCAGTTCTGTCCCAGTTGCTCCTCTTCCAGTCCAGCTCTCTGCTGTGGCCCGGGGAAGGCAGTGGAGGATGGCCCAAGTGCTTGGGCCCTGCACCCGCATGGGAGACCAGGAGGAAGCACTTGGCTCCTGCCTTCGGATCAGCACAGCGCGCCGGCTGTAGCAGCCATTTGGGGGGTGAACCAACGGAAGAAAAACCTTTCTCTCTGTCCCTCGCTGTCTAACTCTGTCAAAAAAAATACACTTGAACAATACACTGTGACAAAAGTTATGGGAATGAGAGGATGAGTAAGTAAAGATCAATTCTCATTTTTTTCACATCACAGTGGGCTGCAGGTCATGGAAGTTGTGAAAAGTTTACCTGCAGATGATGGATGACTACTGTTTACACCACACCGATAAATCTTGTTTGTAGTAGCTTTAATTTTGAAACAGCCAGCAAAAGCTGTTTGGAAGCTAATATATAAGGTTGTTTGAATGGACAGGCTGTCTCCCCCAGCCCCTTACAGAAAGACAATGGGAAAAGCCAGAGCATTCCCTCTAGGCTTGCTTTGAAAGTGTTCCAGGTGTGAAAAACTGATAGATTTGCACTCCATTCACATGTTCTGAGCCTCTCATAGTCAGCAACAGGTGGCCAAAGAGGCCTTGAATACCTGTGGTTCACCTAAGTATTTCAGCATAAAGGCTTGGCCCCTTCCTCATGATTTTCTTTAGCTTACAAAACCATCCAAAAAGAAATCTCCTATTTTCCAATGGTAGACGGAGTAAAAGTCTCAAGTAATGGCTCACCCTCTCCCTCTTATCACATTTACTAAAAGGGATGTTTTCCATTCTGCCACTTAAAAGGTTAATAGTAGTAAGAATAGGGAAAAACACATGTTCCTTGAGTGTTGTTGGAAATAAGTATTATTACTGTTGGAATTAAAATACACGTTAAGCACATGGCAAAGACAACCTTTAAAAATGTTAACATAATTTAATGTGCGTTTTTTTTCCTTTGACTTCAAAGAAAGGAAAAGAGTGAAAATAGGAAAATAGATGTACTGTGATTTCTTTATCATTGAGTCATTCCTTTTAGATTTTGTTGTTGTTTTAAAGATTTATTTATTTCAAAGTCAGAGCTATGAGAGAGGGAGAGACAATGAGATCTTCCATCCACTGGTTCATTCTTCAGATGGCTTGCAACAGCCAGGGCTGGTCCAGGCCAAAGCCAGCAGCCTCTTCCAAGTCTCCCACGTGGATGACAGGGGCCCAAGCACCCAGGCCATCATCCATTGCCTTTCCAAGGCCACTAAGAGGCAGCTGGATTGGAAGTGGAGCAGCCAGGATTTAAACTGGCACCTATATGGGATGCTGGTGTGGCTTCAAATTGACTTTATCCACCTTGTCACAATGCCAGTCCCCATTTTGTTCTATCTTTTCTTTCCTTCCTGTTCTGAACACTCTATGCTGTACATCAAAACTACATTTCTTAGACAGATTTCTTACAGTGGTTGCAATTTTATGATTTCTACTTAAGGTTTGGGTGATATTTTTATGCAAGTATGGCAGATCCTACATCTGAAGAAAAGACTCATTGGCATATCTTTGGGATCAGTCGCATATATCCTCTGTGGTGCTCAGCATTTGTTCTCATCTCATATGGGATTTTTTTTTTCAGCTATAGGTAGTATAATTTTTGACATTTAGCCTGTTTTTATGTTCAGATTCAATATTATTCCTCATTTCCAGTGAATAATGCCCAGTACACAGGAATTGTTCAATTAGTATTTATTGAATTATTAATACTAGGGAATTACTTACTGAATGCATTTAATCAGCAAAATATGATCCCTGTTTTCCATGTTCTTATCAACTAACATAGAACCTGAACTCTCTGCAGTCCAATTCTTAACAAAAACTGAATTGCATAGAACATTCATATCTGAGTACTCCACATGCAAGCACACCAGAATGGTTTCTAAATTTTATCCTCATACGAAACAGAACTTCATCATATTCCATTCTTAGGCTGTTGTACAATTGCTTCTATCAAACTATGCTTCAGCATTTTATCGTTAGTCCACATTGAAAAATTTAAAAAGAAATATTTATAAAATATCTGCAGTTGAAGAGATAGAGCTCACTAAATCAAATCGAGAGTTGCATTACTAAGGACCCATGGGAATATTTTCACTCACTGTTGTGTGAAGGGTTTTGTGTGCCTGTGTTTTTTTTTTTTAAAACTGCAAGGGAGGTGTGTGTGGTGGACATCACACTACCGTAAACCCCGTCTCTTGCAGCTCTGCGTAGCAGGAAGCTCTAGCAGTTTGATTATGTCTTGGGTTTACGTTTGCTACCTTGTAACCTGGCCCCCTCAACTGATTCATTGTATTTTCAGTTTTCTTTGTTTTTCTGCATTTTATGATTTATTTTAATTTTATATTTTTTATTTGTTTCTGTCACTCTATTTTTTATTATTAATAGGAACTTTTTCAAAACACTTTCACACTTTTTTAGATATCATTTGGTTTTATATTTTGTTACACATAGCCATGGATCTATAATAATTTTGACATCAAATAGGTGAACAGATATCCTTCAGACTACATTCACAGGATAAGATACTTTTTCCCTTTTTTTGACTGTATTCTTTTTCTGCTGCATCTCAGGTCTGAACAGGGGTACTTTCTCATCTATATATTTCCCCTGCTAATGTTGATCTTCAATGGATGTAACCATGGAGCCTTTACAGTGTCCTGAATTTGTAACTATTTCTGCACTTTACAGGTTAACATTGATAATTTTTTAGCTTTTGTATTACATCTACACTGTGCTGAAAAATCTTTGATTTATTAGAAGACAACACGGTGGTTTATTTCACAAATAGAACACTGTCACATAATACTGTGTTCTCTTAATAATGACTTTAAATTCTCATGATAGCAGGGGGTTTTCCCTTAAGAACTATAATTATGATTATAATTAAGTTACTATTGATATAGTTCAGATGAGTATGTGTATCATATATGAACACCTTGATCACAACAACTTTGTAATTGTGTTTGAGCCTAGGGGTACGAGAGGTTTTTAACTGGACTTCTATGTGATATTGTATGTAACGCTAGAAGCTACAGTTCAGGAGAGATGGGATATAGTTTGTACCCTTCTGCTGACTTAACATAAAATCTCAGTATCATGTAATGAAGCAAAATCAATTTCCTAGTTGTACCATGCTTAAAACCACCTTGTTACAATCTTTATGATGACGTTCTTAGGATGCCTAAGACTTTAAAGTTTCATTGCCTTCTGTTCAAACCTTACTGGTTATAAAATACTTTGCTTTATTAAGAACTCCAAGGTATTTTAACATAAGCATCTGATGAAGTTGTTTCAAAAAGTTCATGGAAAATGTATAATATGAAAAATACATTCATACAATGCAAAACATGTTTGCACCTAAATGAATATTTTGATTCAGTTTTTCCTTGAACTTTTTAATGTGCCCTCATATTTTAGGAAGCTAACTATACTTTAAAGTAGAGTTGTGTAGCCGGCGCCGTGGCTCAATAGGCTAATCCTCCACCTTGCGGCGCCGGCACACCGGGTTCTAGTCCCGGTTGGGGCGCCGGATTCTGTCCCGGTTGCCCCTCTTCCAGGCCAGCTCTCTGCTATGGCCAGGGAGTGCAGTGGAGGATGGCCCAGGTGCTTGGGCCCTGCACCCCATGGGAGACCAGGAAAAGCACCTGGCTCCTGGCTCCTGCCAGGATCAGCGCGGTGCGCCGGCTGCAGCGGCGGCCATTGGAGGGTGAACCAGCGGCAAAGGAAGACCTTTCTCTCTCTGTGTCTCTCTCTCACTGTCCACTCTGCCTGTCAAAAAAAAAAAAAAAAAAAAAAAAAAAAAAAAAAAAAAAAGTAGAGTTGTGTGATTTTAAGTTTTCACAGCCACACAATTCAGCCTCTGAATTCTTAGATGGAATTGTATATATCAAACCAGTGAATATTTCCTCGGTGCCTACTTTGTGTCAGGCACTGTTCTAGGTCTGGGAAATACAAAGAACATAGGAAAACAAGATATGGTCTCTTCTGTTTAGTTAGGAAGCAGGAGATAAATCTGTAAATTATAGCACACTGACAGATGTTTTGATAAGGCAAAGCTGACATTCAGCAGGCACATGTGATTAACATTAAAAAGTCTTACTGGCCACTGGCCAGTAGCCCAAGCCCCTGAGTGCTCCGTGCTGCCTTGCTCTCTTGCTCTTTCCCCAGGACTTCCTTGGGCCCTCCAGGATCCCACAGTCCAATGTCTGGCACGGCGCAGAGTTCCCGTGACTCTGCTGTTGTGACTGGGTCTGCAATCGCTTGTTCATGGTTTACCTTGTTGTTGTTTAAGCATATTTTGAGCATAACCTCAGAGTCTGGGTGTCCAATTCAAACTGGGACATGGAAGCATACCTGCTGCACGAGGCTGTTGCGGAAGCCGACTCCTGAACTAGGAACGAGCATATAGTTGTAGGAAGGAGATAACTGGATTGTCCTTCAGTTCTGATTTGAACAGGTCTGGAATGAAGACGTTAAGTGCTTCACAAGGCAGCTGAGTCTGTCATGGAATGCTTTCAGATCTTAGGAACTTCTTCCCCTTGTGGGACTGGAATTACAGTGTGTGTTCCACACTTTGCATTCTGGTTTTGTCTTACCTTTAAAGTGATCATGAGATTTCAGCTCAATTTTGTAATTAGTGGGTTCAAATTGGTTTTTTTCTTAATGTATCATCACTATGAGTTAATAATGAAAATGGCCCTAAAATGCCTTTGATATTGCTTACTACAAATTAAAGCATACTGCAGACAACTTGAACACTTTGGAGTATCATAGCCATTCCTAATATAGATAATCAAAATCGTAAGTGACTTGGTCATGCCGTTAATCCTGATTTTTCATAATTCTTGTTTTATCAATTCCTTGTTCTAGGCTAATCCTATAGGCAGTTCACTTATAATATTTAATTTTTTTTAAAAAATTACAGTCTGAAGGTGTCTACAAATGATGTTTCTAATATATCATCTGCCCCTCCTAGTACCCAGGATCAAAAGAAGTTCTATAATTTGCCTAAAGCTATGTAAGTTTACCAGAGCACCCAGGGGAGAAAACTGTTTTCTGTGGCTTTCTGTTCTGTCTTACTGGAACTGTGTGGGTCATATTGGTGGTTCTCAAACTGAGATCACTGTGAACCTTTCCTTTCATTAATAAAATCAAAAGTGCAGCCTTAACTAATTCCAAAAGAAAGTAAGAGCATGTGAATAGAAATGATTTGGATTTTTCTTCTGTTGTTTTTTTTTCTTTAAACTTTCGATTTTGGTCATTGCTTACCTGATGGCAAGTCAAATGAAAACTTGTGTAGACAATTATTAATAAAAATTCAGAGACACTGAAGATTAGCTTAAATGTATTTTGTTCAGCCATTTGTCATACTTTGCTGTTATAGTTGAATACATGCCATATTGTTAAAGTTTCTTTTAGAAAAATCATTCCTGATTGATAACAGTAGGCATATTCATCTATAAAAGCCCAATAACATCTAGGTTTCTGTCACATGAAAAGTATGTGTTTTTTAACTATCTGTGGTACTAAAGTAGAGTTGTCCTTTCCAAATCAGATCATATTCCATTCATGTCATTAGTTTTCCAAAATATTCTTAAAATTCCTCAGTTACCAATCAATATCTAAGCAGTAATTATCATTCTTAAAAAGAAAAGTGTGTATATTTAATAAATAGCCACATATAATAGTATGAACTTATGGAAGAAAACCTGTTATTAAGGTGTAGAATCTACTTTTCTTTATTTCAAAGTGGAAGGATGTCTTTTTGGAATGGTTGAAGCACCAGCTGTTGTGAGATAAATCAGTGATTTCTTAACATTAGTATCCTGTTATACTGAGACTTCATTATCCTTGGGAAAAGAATTGGGTGAGCAACAGGAAAAGAAAAGTGTACTGGTTCTTTTAAAATAAAAAGCACTGAATTGATAACTAGAAAAACTGTTCTTATTTTAAATTCAAAGAAGCCTAGATAACTTGTTTTTCCCACTATTTAAAAATTCTTCGCAGTTCTGCTTTCCTGTTTGTAATTCTGGCCCAAACAAGAAAATGAAATGCCAACAAAAATGGGAGGAAAAAAAACTTTAATTTAACAACACCATAAAAATATACTTTTTTTATTCTCTCTTAATTTTGGAGACTAAATATATTTGGGTGGACTTCCTGAAGTTAAAGAGTCATATGTTTTCTTTACATCATAAAGCATTCCCAATGTCTTTCAATAGTGTATGTCTATTTGAACTATAAATCACTTCAGCTTTTATGAACCCCTTTTAAAAATACATGGCATAATTTAACATTATTATCCATAGAAGTGGATTTCTAATGAACTAATTTGAAATTGATAAAAACACAACAAAAACAAAATTTAAAGAAACTCACTATATATATTGTTCACACAGTTCCTTCTTAGGAAGGCAGATTATGTGATAAAAAACTAACCTTTGGAAATAAACATCCAAATTTACTAAATATTTGTAATGATTTAGACTTTTCATTAAAATGTTTTTATTTAATTTTGTAACATTCACCCACTTGTTATTCTTTCTACAAATAAATCAGTGTTTGGTTTAAACACAAATGACACCAATTCAGCATTTATACTAATGCTGTAACAACAAACTGATGGAAATGGAAAAATTAGGTATTTAAGGTAGTAGATTTTGATTTACAACTTCTGAAGACTAATTTTAAATGGTAAAACTCTATACCTGTCCAAATACCTGGATTCTCAATAAGAAGCTTTCAGGTTGAGAAACAATCAGGTCTTACAAACTTTATTCTGTAGAACTAATGTTATTAGTGATAAATAGATGTGTATCTAAAACATTTGTTGTGGTGGGCATTGTGGTACAGGGTGTTAAGCCTCTGCTTTGGACACTTACGTTCCATAGTGGATTGCGGGTTTGAGTCCCAGCTGCTCTACTTCTGATCCAGCTTCCTGCTAATGCACTTGGGAAGGCAGTGGAAAGTGGCCAAAGGCCTTGGGCTCCTGCCCCAACCCACTTGAAAGAACAGGCTGGAGGCTGGCGCCGCGGCTTACTAGGCTAATCCTCTGCCTTGCGGCGCCGGCACACAGGGTTCTAGTCCCTGTCGGGGCACCGGATTCTGTTGCCCCTCTTCCAGGCCAGCTCTCTGCTGTGGCCAGGGAGTGCAGTGGAGGATGGCCCAAGTGCTTGGGCCCTGCACCCCATGGGAGACCAGGAGAAGCACCTGGCTCCTGCCAACGGATCAGCGTGGTGGCCACTGGAGGGTGAACCAACGGAAAAGGAAGACCTTTCTCTCTGTCTCTCTCTCTCTCACTGTCCACTCTGCCTGTCAAAAAAAAAAAAAAAAGCAGGCTGGAGTTGCTGGCTCCTGGTTCCTCCTCTATCTCTTTGCTGTCACTTTGCTCTTCAAATAAATAAATAATTTTTTCAATATATAAAAATAAAATACTTTCTAGTTGTTACATTTCCCAAAGAAGAAGCACAACGCATTGATTGGATGATGAAGCCATTGTGTGCATTGAAGGGAGCATGGCATTACTTCTTGAAAACTAAGTCACCAACAGACATGGCCACCAACAAGCCTGTGTACCCACCCAGCGATACATTTTGCTGCGTGTTACCATTTTATTTCTGTTTATAAATAAATGTAATGTGTTAATCAGATCAGATAAGTGTGCATAGGTCTAGGTGTTAGAGTTGTTGTCATCCAGTCTCCATTCTCGCCCAGGAGAGGACGATGACTTGGTAGGAGTTGCCCAAAGCTACTCAATAAAGGCAAGAAGACAAGGTCAGGCAGCAGCTCTCCCCACAGTCGGGCCTGTGAAACCACTTTCTATTTTTCTTTTTTCCCTTCTTGGCATCAAAATGTTGCACTAAATATACTCAACTTGCTAGGTTGTTTTAAGGATTTGCTCTTAAGATGTTATTCAGCAATTCAATTCTGATTGATTTTTGTTAGGAAGAGTACAGTGAGTGAGTCAGAGATATTTACTTTTTTCGCAACAGCAGTCCTGTGTGTCTTAAACTCCCTGAAGGTAGGCAGGAGTGCCTGAGTTGTTCATCACTGAATTCCCAGACACATGTCCAATGTCTGGTACATGGTGGTCTCTGTAGGTATTTGTTAAATGTTTAATGGCCTATTTAGAGCTTGTCAACTAAACGTTACCAAAATATCTGATCTATTTTTCACAAAATTTGGGTAAATTTAATACGAAATTAAGGCAAAAATAAAATTCAAATATCTAATTAGAACCTTGTCCGGAATAGTTTTCATATGGATTAACACTGTCCTTCTTGCTTTTCTATTTGGAACAGTATTATTGATACTGTTTTCTGTTTGCTAGAATAAGATCAAAAGTAAAGACATCTACACAGGAGAGTAGTTTTCAAATTAAATTCATGTTCAGCTAGATAAAGTGAGCTCGTGTTTAAACTCAGTTATTCGGCACTTGACTAACTATGCCATATTCCTTAATTGTAATAAGCTAAAACTACTCCAGGTTTTTAGCTAATTCTCCCCATTCAAATAAAGTCATCATTTAACTTCATCAAAATGGATACATCTTACAAACTTGCGCAATGACTAAGGTCTTGTTCTTCTCATCCCATTACTGTGTGTTGTGTGTATAGAAACTCGGTACTCCTCCCTCTTACGTTCTATTACTTAGGCACTGGAAGTACTTGAACTGAAATAGTAGAGGAAGTCCCCACTCTCATAGAACTTAAACTCTGGTTGGTGGAAGCCAAGTAGATAACTAAATACATAAGGAAAGAGCGTTTCAGATACAGTATGCTATGAAGAGTAGTAACTCAGCATAATGTAACAGGCAGTCAGAATTATGAACTAACTTAGGTCATAAGAATGGTCGAATTAATCTTTCTATGGACATGACATTTGAAATGACTGTAGACAGGGGTAATGTGCTTTTTCCAGACAAAAGGCATTCAAAGTGCCTTACAGGAGATTATTTACGTACTTGATGATCAGAAAGAGTGTGGGCACCGAAAGAGCAAATCCATTTCTCTGTGGTGGATTTCCTTCATCCAAGTTCAGAAGATCAATCTATCAAAACAAAATGCATAAGTATAGTTTTAAAATAGAGTAATTATTACTAAGTTTAGCATCCTGGGAGGCCATGCGCCAAGACAAGCATTTTCTATTCCTGTAGGTAGATTTATTTCAAAAGCCAATAATTATGTTGATGATGATGGCAAATATGTTAGTCAAAGAAGGGAGCTCCTTATATTTGGCATTTGTGCTTAATGTATGTGCAGTAGAGATGGCCTTCCGCTTGTGTTTAGACCCTGGCTCATTGCAGTCAAATCTACCTTTCTTCCTTTCCCTTTAATTTATCAAACCCCAACACCCAAATTTTAGTGCCTAGAACTTTCTCACCACCTTTTTAGATATCAGTGCCTTCAAACAAATTGCGATAAATTCTTAAGGACCCCAGGAGCCATTCTAGTACTGCATATTGCTGATTTTGTCCACTATGTTTTTATCTTGGGTTTTTAAAAATCTGTCTATTAAAGATTTGTATTATTTATTACCAGATTCTTAAATAGAACATGAAATCCCCATATTCTCCTAGCCGACATGTTGTTGCAGATGAAAATGATAAAAGATTTATAGAAGAGTGTTCTGTACTCTTGATGAAAAAATATCAAAATGGTAGAAATACTTCTATTTGTATAACTTAATTGTCCATTCTAAACCTTTTCTTAGGGATGGACGCTAAAGAGGCATGAGGAGAACTTACGATATTTTAATGGGCATTAGAATGAAGTTGACATTTCACATCTGTTGCATGCCTCAAATGCGCTATGTGTCATACTTTTGAAATATCTATTCCATAAAATAACTTATGTGTTCAGTCTTACCATTAAATCCCAGTCTTTGAAGCTTGAGTTTCCATTAGTTTCTTTTAACTTTTAAAAGTTGTTTTCTGTCAGTTTAACAATAATTGTGACTCATTGTTTCAGTTTAACTTAGCCTAAATAAAAGTAGTTTCTGGATTTAGTCTTTAATTTAGCTTCAATTTTCCAAATTCTTCTTGATCCTGTGGTGATTTAGGAATAAAGAAAAAAACATTCCCTGCAAAGAAAGACTGATTGTGTTCTCAAAAACAGAGTAGGAAAAACTCACACACACATACACACACACACACATTCAGAGAGAGAGAGGAAAAAAATATACAACATATTCAAAAGTGTTTTTAAGTTTTAAGCATTAAATTTTCTTTGGCTAATATGTTTAATATATTTTTATTCATTTTTAGCCATCTACCTGAAGCTATTCCTTTTCTTTTACTTGTCATCATTTAGAAGTAGTTCTTGAGTTATTTTAAATGCAGGATAGTGGGTAAAAGAAATAAACTATGCTTTGTTTTCCATTTCTTTTAAGAAAAAGGCAGTCACTGCCCTTTTTAACAATCAGACCTTGTGTGCGTGTGTGTTTTCTTTAGGCCATTTTTTTTTGCAGTTATCTATTAGTAAGTCATCTGTTAGCAATATCATAACACATAGATTAGAAGGGAGGCAACTTTTAACCTGGTGGATAGTTGTCCAGAGCAGAGATGTGAGATTTAAACAAACAAACAAAAAATCCTCCATAATAACAGCAGGGATTTCCCTTGAAACAAGAAAGAATCGAGTTGAGTTGCTTCTTTGTCCTTAGATGTGAAATCTTGTACCCTGCCCTCTTTCAAAAACACAGGGGCAGAGAGGGGCATGTGGGGCAGTGGTTAAGTCACCCTTTGGGACACCACAACCCGTCAGGAATGCTTGATTCAAGTCCTGATTCAGCTGCTCTGCTTTCCATCCAGCTTCCTGCTACTGCACACCCTGGGAGGCAACAGATGATGGCTGAAGTATTTGAGTCCCGGCCACCCATGTGTTGGAGCTCAGATTGAAAAGTTCTGGGCTCCTGGCTTCAGCTTATTGCAGGCGTCTAGGTAGTGAGGTAGCAGATGTAAGAACTCTCTCCATCTGTTTCTGTCTCTCTGCCTTTCAAATAAAATAAAACCCAACCAAAGGAAAAAGAATGCTGACTCTAGTGACTGTGTCCCAGGCATCATAGAACATTTAACACTGTACGGTGAGGAAGGTGTGTGTGTTGGGGGCAGTGGAGGGGGAGTGCTGGAATCAGTGACCATAATAAAATCGATCAAAAATAGTCTTTAAAAATGAGCACTCCTGTTTCATGGAGGTAGTGCTGCCTTCTTCTCTGATCCTTCCTCTCCTTCTGAAATTTCCTTTACTTTCCACACAGCCAGAAGGAGGGGTTACAGCCTTGTCTCCTGAGATACAGAAGAGTTACTAACTGATATCCCTGCCACATCTCATTCTCCCTACCAACACACCCTGTTTTATACACTGGGCCCAGGCTTGGAAATAGCACGCTTGTGATTTTACAGTTCCATTTAAGATACTGGTTTGTTTGTTTGTTTGTTTTGAAGATTTTATTTATTTATTTGAGAGGTAGAGTTACAGACAGTGAGAGGGAGACAGAAAGAAAGGTCTTCCAACTGCTGGTTCACTCTCCAAATGGCCACAATGGCCGGAGCTGGGTCATTCCAAAACTGGGAGTCAGGAGATTCCTCCAGGTCTCCCATGTGGGTGCAGGGGCCCAAGCACTTGGACCATCTTCCACTGCTTTCTCAGGCCATAGCAGGGAGCTGAATTGGAAGAGGAGCAGCCAGGACTAGAACCTGTGCCCACATGGGATGCTGGTGCCGCAGGCAGACGATTAACCTATTGCGCCACAGCACCAGCCCCTGATTTAAGATATTTTTATGACTGTATATTGTCCATTTCATCCAGTGCAAACTCTTAGCCCCTTGGCAGGACCTCCAGAGTCTGATGATCCAGTTAATTGCTCATTATTCCTAATTGCTGAGGAAAAATCTATTGATCATCTACTTGAATTACTATTCCGGCTCAACCATTGGTGCTCTTGTTCTCCTCTCCTCTGCTAATGCAAACTTTGCCTCATTCTAGAGATTTTGACTAATTTTAGCTGTGATATATACACACACACACACACACACACACATATATATATCTTTGTTC
Organism: Oryctolagus cuniculus; assembly: GCF_964237555.1. NCBI lineage: Eukaryota > Metazoa > Chordata > Mammalia > Lagomorpha > Leporidae > Oryctolagus > Oryctolagus cuniculus. The sequence continues at coordinate 121,030,898 of NC_091440.1, read as the reverse complement.
TCTGATTTCTCTTATCATACTCAAAACCTGTGCTGCTTAACCTATACTGTTTCCTTTTACTTCATTCTAGCAATTTTTTTTTGAAAAAAACTATTTATCTCTCTATATACTGTAAGATCCTTGAAGGTGGGAACCAATCTCTTAGAATTTAAAAAAAAATGTACAAACTACCTAATAAACTTTTAAGCAAATAACTTAGTTTTTTACTTAACTGGTTGTCACTTTTTCTTCACTGACTGGTAACCTGTATTTGTTTAATAAGAAAACTTTCAAATTAAGAAAAAATGAGTGTTGGCTAACACAAGGCAGTTATGGATTGTGCAGTTTTTGTTTAAAGTGCTAGACATTTCACTTCATATCATTCATCAAGTTTTTAGACAATCCAAATGTATTAATCTTTGTTAGAAGTAAAAACTTTAAAATTTTTACACAGAACTATGAACAGTCATTGATTTAGAGGAAATTAATTGGGTCCTTACAGTGACTTTTCATGGTCAGTGTGAAAGCTTGCCCTAGACTACACACACACACACACACACACACGCACGCACATTTTTCCTGATTGACCCACAATATATGCTATGTTATTAACTACTGTATATGTATATTCACACACATATGTGTATGGGCATATAAGTATATACACATACTGTGTGTTAGTATAATCATACATTATAGAATCAAAAGATAGATTCAATTTCTCAAAAACTTGTGAAACCTTCAAGCCATTTGGAGAATGATCCAGTGGGTAGGTGATGTCTCTGTCTCTGTCTCTCTGTCTCTGTCTCTGTCTATCTCTGTCTCCCTCTGTCTCTGTCTCTCTGCCTCTCTCTGTCTCTGTTTCTCTCTCTTTCTCTTGTCTGTCCCTCTCTGTTGTTCTGCCTTCAAGAAGGGCCTACAACAGATGCTGGGAGAGGAGGTGCTGAAGGTGGAAACTAAAACACAGAAACACAAGGACAGAGTGTTTTAGGTAAAAGTGATCAGATTATACCATAATCTTAAAAATGCAAGAAATAATTTAAAATTAAGTCATTTAATTATCAAAAAGCAGAAGTAGAGAAATTATTCTGATCTCATGATCAAAATGTGAGGTTTTCGTGCTTCTAGCATAAGATACTTTCATATAAAAATGTTGCCATAGTGAATACTAATATTTAACAATTGTGCTCCCTATTATAAAAATGCCTATTATTGTAAATTATAATTTAATAGTATTATCACCTTATAGAGCCCTTAACAATTGCTATTTTAATAAATGCTGATTTTTTTTTCTCATGGCACTTCAGCCATAGAACAAGTTCAAGGGTAATCATTGCAAAACAAGAGAATTGTACGTACTATAAAAATCATTTGAATTCAATAAAAACACTTTGCTTCCTCTGAATGGACTAGTTCAAGTGCTTCCCAAACTTTTTAAAACTTTTAAAAGTTTATTTGAAGGGCAGAGAGACAGGAAGATAGAGATCTTCCACCCACAGGTTCACTCTTCAAATGTGCCCAGAAGAGCCAGGGCAAGGCCAGACTAAAGCCAGGAGTTGGGAACTCAATCCAGGTCTCAGATCGGGGTGGGTAGGGATACTGTACCGGCTGCCTCCCATGTTGAACTTTAACAGGAATTTGGAATAGAAAATAGAGCCAGGACTCAAACCCAGGAACTCTGATAATGGGATGCCAGTGTTTCAAGCAATATCTTAATTGTTGCACTGAAATCCCAGCCCCCTTTTCAAGGTTTTGAGACTTGCTACCTAGTATATACCAAAAAACATATTCAAATGACAACTATCAAATCAAGGAGCAAACACATTTTAATAAACTGTGTCTAGTTCCTTCGATGAAATGAAAATGTTCCTGGTTTGATACAACAGCATCTACAAGTAAGATACATAGCCTAGGGGCCCGTATTGTGGCACAGTGGGTAAAGCTACTGCCTGCAATGCCAGCATCCCCTGTGCGTGCCCATTCAAATCCCAGCTGCTCCAATTCTGTTATAAATCTGTTATAATTTTTTAAAAAAATGTACAAGCTACCTAACGAAATGTTGAGTCAGTCGGGGGAGACTTTTGGGGAAGAGTTCCCTACACATGGTGAACACCAAGTGGAGATACACACGAGTGACTGGGAATGCAGCTAATGAGCAGAGGATGAGGATGACCACAGTGACGAGCATATGTGAACCCAGGAAAAAGAAATCCAGGTGGAGTCTTGTAGGATTCCCTGAGTTGCGGTAAGAGATTTGGGTTTCATTTTATGTACAAATAGATAACCTGGAGAACTCAGAACTCAGTAGGAGCAGAATCTCAGAACACTACTTCATTGTATGTACTCAGTTCTTTTGTTGTGTATGCCACTGAACACTTGTTGTTAGTGCAGGCTTGTTGAGTCACTAAGAGAGCAGCCTGTGAAATTCTGCAGGTGTGAGTTTGAATCCTGGCTTCCTTTATCTCTAGGGTTTGTCATTGAGAAACGATTTAATGTTTCTAAGTCTTGATTTCCCCTGCAAAACAGATAATAGTACATATTTCGTAAGTTGTTTCGAGAATTAAATGAGATAATTATGTAAACCACAGCATTGTGCGTGGTATGTAGTGAACAGTTACTAAATATTAATGATCCTAGTATTATATGTAAAATAAAAAAAAAACAATACCCAATATGGCTCAGAAATGTACCGTATTCACCCTAGTCAGAGCATCTGTATAATTGATTTGGGGTGACAAAGCTGTCTCTTTGATCTTATAATTTTTATCATTTATTAATTTGTATAAGTTTGTCATAGCTTTTACAAATGATAAGCCTTTTATTGCATAAATTTTGTTTTGCATGCACACAACAGGAGATAGGCAGTTGGACTTGGCATATTTAAAGGAATATCATTGTGAAAAATTTTCCTAGGAACTTAAGAATTCAGGTGAAAAATGTATCCCATAAAAATCTTTTTGATAGTTAAATATTTATTTTTTAAAGTATTTTTTATTTATTTAACAGATAGAATTAGACAATGAGAGAGACAGAGAGAAAGGTCTTCCTTTTCCATTGGTTCACCCCCCAAATGGCTGCCACAGCTGGGGCGCTGCACCGATCCAAAGCCAGGAGCCAAGTGCTTCTTCCTGGTCTCCCATGTGGGTGCAGGGGCCCAAGCACTTGTGCCATCCTCCACTGCCCTCCCGGGCCATCCTCCACTGCCCTCCCGGGCCACAGCAGAGCACTGGACTGGAAGAGGAGCAGCCGGGACTAGAACCCGGCGCCCATGTGGGATGCTGGCACCGCAGGAGGAGGATTAAGCAAGTGAGCCATGGCACGGGCCCCTAAATATTTATTTTTGTAAATTGTATTACTTTCTATATATTTTGCCATCTAAATGGAATAGTATTTGATAATTATTTTTTTCTGTAGAAAAAAATTTAAGAGTCCAAGACATTTTGATGGCCCTATAGTGTAGATGTATCATGATTTAATAGTTTTATGGATGAGGACCCTGGTGCATAGGAAATGGAGTGAGTTTACAAGATGGCAAGGTTTGTAAGAAAAGGAGGAACACTAGTAACAAAGTCCTTGCTCTTAACAAGTATAGAAGGAGGTGTTGTCAGAATTAAAAACAGTTAAAAATCAGTGCCAGTTAGCTCTCAAGTAGTAGTTAGTTTATAAAATGATTTTATTGTGAATTTTGAGGGACCTTTTAGTTTAATTACAGATAAAAACCCACAAATAGTACACATATTTAAAGATGTAAATGACTTTACAAAATGTAGTCATCCTTATTTATGTACAACTTTGTTATTAAATATATAATCCATTAAGTATCACTTGGGTTCCTAGAAGGTATGTGTATTGAAGTTATCTCAAGTGGTATTATTGTAAGAGACATGCGTACAGTAAAATGATTATGACAGTGGGACAAGTGAACCTATCTATCATCTCAGACAGTCCCCTGTGGCAAGAGCAACATTATAGCAGAGTTGTATTTTTGTTTAGCAGAAATCCTGTGTATGTCACACTTGTTGAGTGCAGTCCCCATGTTGTACGTTAGATCATTTTTGACTTGTTCATTCTGTATATCTGTTACTTTATATGTTTTGGCCTAACCCATTTTCTCCCTGCTTACCCTGACCCTGGTAATCACTGTTTTTCTCTCTTTCTCTTTTTCTCTCTCTCTGCTCCTCTCTTTTTCAGATTCTACATATATAGGAGTGATCATGAAATATTTTTCTTTCTGTGCCACTATTTTACCAAGCAGTATTGTCCTTTGTTTTTCATATGTCTACACAAATGACAGGAATTCCTCCTTAAAAGACTGAAAAATATTCCATTGTATATATGTACCACTGTTTCTTTATATGTCCATCCATTGATATACTCCTAGGTTGTTTTCATGTCTTGACTGTTGGGAATAGTGCTCTAATGAGCATGGACATACAAGTATCTCTTCAAATTGATGACTTATCTCCTTTAGATAAAGTCCTGCAAGAGCTATTGCTATGTCATCTGGTAATTTTGTTTTTAATTCCTTTAGGAATCTCCATGCTGTTTTCCATAGTGGCTGTACCAATCTAAATCATTACCAACAGTGTACAAAGACTTGCCCTTTCTCTACCATTGCCAACACTTGTTATCTCTTGTCTTTCTGCTGAAAGCTATCCCAATAGGTTGGAGGTGGTATCTCATAGTGGTTTTGATTTGTATTTCCTTAACCATTAGTGAAGTTGAAAACCTATAGGTCATTTTTATGTCATCTTTGGAGAAGTGTCTATTCAGTTCCCTTTTTTAAAAAAGTTACTTTTTAAAAATTTTTATTAGTTTTTAACATTCAATATGGATTGTAGATCCATTTCTAAGAGCATAATGATATTCCCTTCCTCCCACCAACAATTCCCTTTTGTCCATTTAAAAAGTGAGATTATTTTGCTGTTAAGCTACATAAATTCTTTCAGTCTTATATATTAACCCTTATCTTACAAATGATTGGCAATTATTTTTCCCATTCTGCTCATTGCCTTTCTATTTTGTTGATTACTTCCTTTACTGTGAGAAGCTTTTTAATTTGATGTTGTCCTGTTTGATTAGTTTTGCTTTTATAGACTGAATTTTTTGATGTGCCATCCAAGAAACCATTGCCATACCAATGTCAGGGTATTATGATGGATGAAACACCAAAACATGAGTTGATTTTTTAAAAAGATATATTTACTTATTTGAAAGTAAGTGTTATCGACAGGAAGGGAAACACACATACACACACACACAGATAGAGAGAGAGAGAGAGAGAGAGAGAGATTGTCCATCCACTGGTTTACTACCGAGGTGGCCACAAAGACAGGGCTGGGTCAAGCTCAAGCCTGGAGCCAACAGCTTCATGAGAGTTTCCCACGTGGGTGGCAGGGGCCCAAACAGTTAAGCCATCCTTCACTGCCTTTCCTAGGCCATTAGTTGACCATATATGTTTGAGTTCTCTCTGGGTTCTATTTGTCTATGTCTTCCTACTTTTATGCTAGTACCCTACCGTTTTGATTACTATAGCTCTGTAATGTAATTTTAAATTAGAAAGTATGATGACAGCAACTTTCTAAATTTTTCTTGTCAGAATTACTTTGGTTCTTTTGAGTTTCTTTGTGGATCCACAAGAATTCTAGAATATTTTTCTATTTCTTTGAAGATTGTCATTAGGATTCTGATAGGGATTGCATTGAGTCTATTTTTGCTTTGGGAGATACGGACATTTTAATATTAATTCTTACAACCTGTGAACACAGCATATCTTTCCATGTACTTCCGTGTTGATTAATTTCTTTCATCCATGTTTATAGTTTTCAGTGTATAGATCCAGAATCCGTATTACTGATATTAAAGATAAATAGCCGCAGTGGGGAATATAAGATTATGTATAAAATACCTGTTAGCACCAAAGGTGGAATAAAAATAATGGGCCCAAGATTAAGGTAGATATTTTTAAAAATGCCAGCTCTTTCATGCAATATGGTATTTCTGCCACTTCTCTTATTCTGTTTATTGAGTTGGAAGGCACTCATTCAGGAATTTCAGGTTTGTATATATTTAGGCAAAGTGCTTGAGATTTTTCTCTCTATTTAATTTCCATCACAATCTCTTTGTATAAATGCAGGCATGCAAATTTGCCAGGAGAAATTTCAGGTCTCCTTAGACGTTCAGACGTCCATTTTGGCACGGGGAAAGGCACATATTTGGATGAATTTATAAGAGCACCTCATATTTGGGTGCTAGTCTGAGCTGCCAGACTTCAGAATTTTCACATTTTTTTATATTCTAAGGTGAGTTAAAACAGCCTATTAGTATAAAGAGTATTTTTGAAATTGTTGACATTTGGCTACTGTTCTTTCATGCACTGTTTTGTAGTCTTGACAGAAACTTGGTTTAACTCGCGAAGAGAAAGTGAAAGACAGAGAAAGGTGTCTGTAAAGTGCCGCGGAGAAACGCAGGCCGGCTGTAAGGCAACATGTAGGCATTGAGTGTGGCACTGTATTAACCTCCTTAATGGATGTATGTAATAAAGTGACGCGTAAATGGAGCACGAGGGGAGATATGACACTCTATCTGGAAAAGGATAAAACAGTTGGTTGAATACTGGGCTATTATAGCAGTTTGCAAACCTTGGATAAACTCAGTCAGCGGTTGTATAATTGGTTATTCAATCCCGACCCTTGTTCACAGCTCAAAGCCAGGAACACTGAGACCTGTTGCCAATTTGAGTGAATATAGTGACTGTACTCGGCCGGGGCCTAACATTGGAGCCAGGCCTTTTCCTGTGGGCTGGTTTCCACCATGTCTGGGACTGGCTCGGTGACAGTGGGCCTTTTGTTGTGAAAGGCTGGCTGGGACTCCCCTCCTTTGCAAAATGTCTCACAGCTACACAAATATAAGAAAATAGGAAAAGGGACTTACTGTAGCTTTTCTCTCAGTAAGTTAATGTGGAGTTATTGGTTTTTCTTTCTTTCCTTTTTTTTTTTTTTTTTGCCTTTTTTTGGAGGAGTGGTGGAGGAAAGTCTGAGTTAAGTCAACTTGAAGAGTGATATAAAAGCTGCTCTTGATAAGAATTGAACCTTGGTAGTCACTGATTAAAATTTGATATTGGTGGAGAAATGTACAGTAATCTGATTCACAATAATGGATTTCTAAACTAAGAGATGTTTTACTTCTCGTCCTTTCTCCTATGACGGTTCGTATGCTAAGACTGGATTTGCTGAATGCCTGCAGTCCGGAGCATGTGTATAAACCTAAAATGAATTTAACTGTATGAAACCAGCACTGCACCTTCTCTGCCCCAACATCGGGGTAGAGGCAGCACACTAACTGCTCACTGTTTCTGGTCTGGTAAAATCTGGGGACTAAATCAGTGACCATGTTGATAGGGAGTGGGGTAAAGGATGCACAGTCTCCTCCCAGGGCCCTGTTCATTGAGGAACCTTTAAAGTGCTTGTCGTATGTCGTATTTTCCCGTCAGGTGCTGCTTTCTGATGGTTGACAGTTCCCAGCCACAGACAGTCTTGCATCCATTGTTTCTGTTGTTTAAACAGGCCTAGGAATACCCGTTTAGACAATTTTGCAAAATGTGCATACACCTTCCAAAAGAGAGAGCATATTAATGAGGAAATACAAATGTACCCTGAACGGTGAAATTTTTTCTGAGACTTTTCAAAATTTACTTGCTCCCCTCATCCCACCCCTCTTATTCTACACAACACACCCAGCATTTCTGAAGTCACACACACACACCAATAATATGATTTTATATGAGGCTGCAGCTCAATCAAGAAACTGCTGAGGTCATAGAACACAAATGCCTATGGTACTTTTGGGCTCAGTTGTAACCTTGATAATTTAGGGTGTTGTTTTTGCTACTTGAGTAATCTCCTGCTGAGGGTGGGGGAAAGTGCTAAGGTTTTCTTGCCTGTGTATTAGTGAAAACAGTTTGGGGGCTGGAAGGCACTGGTGTGGTGGAGGGAGAGGTGTTGGGGGAGGAAGGAGGTGAGTCTCTGCAGTGGACAAAGGACAAGTAAAGAAGTGGTTCTGAAACCATGAGAGGACAAAGAAAAGAGAAGCAAAGTGTTCTTGAATGGAAAATTAACCACTGAAAAGGGACTGGCTATTGTGAGGCAGGCAAAAATAGAGAGGGCATTTAGATTGAAATATATGAGAAAAAGTACCATAGAAACTCCAACAGAGGCCTTTAATGGAAAATACACCCGGCCATCTCATTATAAGTACATCCCTGGGAGCCAAGTGTTATGAGCATTAGTAAGAAGGTGGTATTATAAAAAATTGATTATAATCAAGCTTAATGTATTTAGGCTTAATAAACGTATTGTAAGGAGGTATGAGTATCATGGCATAATAGAGACCTCTTAGTATTGGATTGTTCGTCAGTACTGTACTTCATAATGTTGATCTTCGGCGGCCTTTGCTTCCTGATGGGAAAACAGGAACGTGTATTGGGAAAGAGAGGATCTCAGAGTTGTTCACCGGCCCTTATTAACCCCAGAAAAGATAACTCAACATGTATCTTACCGTCTTAATCTCCCCCAATATTTCTCCATTTTACAATGCAGCGTGGTATATGGTGACCAGATGTGTCCCCTAGGTCACTGTTTGTAATTTACTGACTTGTAGGTGTCCAACTGGAGAGCCCAGAGCTGCTGGTGCAGACTGAATGCTTGAGATGCCTCATTAATTTAATGGAGGGAAGACGCTGGTGGGCTTAAAGGATTTGATAGTCACCCTATAGAGAACTCCCTAACTGTAATTCAAAGAATATGGAATAAACTTTTCTCTCCCTCCATGCTGTGCCACCTCACTGATCTTTATTTTTTAGGCACTTTGTGTGTCACAACAACAACAGAAAGGCTGCCATACATGCGAAAACAAAGAGTATCCGTGGAACTCACATCAAGTATTTTTCTAAAAGACGCAGGATCTTACTTTGTGTACAGCTTCCTTTGGCACTGATTCTTCGCGTTTTTTTGAGATTTGGCTTTGCTGCTTTATAATTTCTGAGTGCACCGCTCTTACGCGGAACAATTTGCTGAGAAAAAGAGAGAAATAACTCCAGTTTTACACCTAGGGTTATGGACTAAAATAATAAATGGATACCCACTGTATAACAGAAAAACCTGTTACATTATATATTCACTTTATAAAATGTAATTTATACATTTTGGAAATATTCTTGCAATGAATTTAATCCCCTTATTATACAAAGTAATTTCTCTTTTGTTCTGTGGTAGCTGCCTTGGGACAATGATGTTTTTCCTTGCTCATTAGATATGGAACATTTTCTTCCTTTAATCTCATAAATACGTATTTTAAGTAGATAACACACCTTTCATGTGATAAACACCAATTCTGATGATCATGTATCTATTGTAATGCCTTACACGTTTAGTCTACCAGATTTTTCACAGTAAAACATTTTTTGCACACAAACTAGAGCATGAACAGTTACCACACTTGGAGGTACTTATTTTGAACACTTGTAATATAACTGAAGCTCTCGCAACTTTGAAACTCTTTATAAAAAAGATTCAAATATATGTTTCTACTTTACCCTAGTTATTACCGATATTTTATCTGAATCTTCTTCCTAATAATTAACATTTTAAAAGTATTAATTGTGCTTTTACTTGAAAATGTGAGTTATTTTACTTTGCATTTGAAAGGCAGACACACAGAGAGACAAAAACCACCTTCCATCCCCTACCCCTGCTGCTGCTACCTCCCATTCACTGGTTCACTCCCCAGACACCTGTAACAGCCAGGACTGCATAAGCTGAAGCCAGGACCCTGGAACTCATCTGGGCTGTCCAGTGGGGTACAGAGACCCCAGCACGTGAGCCATCACCTGCTGCCTCCCAGATTACATCAGCAGGAAGCGGGATCACACGCAGAGGAGCCAAGACCCAAACCAATCTCCTCTTAGAAGAACTTTGAGGATTTTTCCAGTTAACTCTAGATAGTGATGTCTTTTTGGAGCCTTCTTCCCATTTTTTCAGTTGTGTGGGAGAGCTGATGACATGTTGACAAAGACCTGTGGGGTGACGCACTCCACATTTTTCTGGGAGAACTTGATAGCAAGTTCTCAGGGGTGTACATATCCCTCCGAGAAAATTCCCAAAACACCCGAAACACCTGTGAGTTTCTGGCACCTAGAGCAGACTGTCATAGCTTCCAAAAAGACCATTCTCAAGTTTGTAAAATCTGGTTTTCCTGGCCTTAGGTCAGAAAATTGGTTGGCCTTAAATTTTACTGGATCCATCTGTCACTTGGAGATGAAATACTAATTTATATCTTAGATTTTTTTAAATTGTCATTTGAGAGGCAGAGGGAGTTAAGATAGCCAGAGAGCTCCCATCCTCTACTTCGCTACCCGAATGCCTGCCGTGATCAGAACTGGGCTGGGCTGAAGCCACTAGCCAGGGACTCGACCTATCTCCCTCGTAACTGGCAAAGGCCCGAATATTTGAGCTACCCATCACCTGCGGCCTCTCAGTGTGAGTGTCAGGAGGAAGCTGGAACCATGAGCCAAGCCAGCAACTGAACCAGCACCCTCTCCTATGGAATGCAAGCATCCCAAGTGATCTTTCAACTGCCAAACCTCCTGCCTTGTATCTGAATGTACATACTGGTGGTATCTCATTGTACTTCACCAAACACCATAGACTTTTAAATGAGCTCTTCCCTAGCATTTGCAGTACACTCTATTAAAGCAGTGATTCTCTGGGAAAGCATCCAGTACCTGTCACAGTTTGGTGAACATACTTGGTGCCCTGGCTACCACACTCTGCTGTTCTTCTAATGGCAGCTTCAGCTCCTCTAAGTGCATGTGTGACAGAGGTGGATGCCGGTGATAGTTATCTGTGGATCTGTGTCTTCATCCATTACTTAGTGCATCCATGAAAATGAAGTTGCTCAGGATTCACTTCTGGAAGGCTTAGCTGAGAAGGAAGAAGGAGTAGTCAACAGTACTCTTTCATCCTACACGCTCCACCCCAGTATGTAATGTATGTAATGTATGGATTCTGTTTTCCTCTTAGTTTTTAGGTCTGAGGTGTGATCTTAGGGATGTTACTGATTGGCTTTTAGGAATGGATGAAGAATGAGCGGCACTGGGCTTTGGGGCACAGCACATGAAGCCAGCACTGTGACAGCTGCTTTTCGGATCAGAGTGCTAGATCCAGTCTCAGCTACTTTCTTTGGATCCAGTTCCCTGCTAATGTGCCTGCAAAGGCGGAAGATGGTGGCTTAAGTGCTTGGGCCCCTGCCACTCTTGTGGGAGGCCCCAACAGAGGTCAGACATTCGACTTCAGCCAAGACCTAACCCCGGTATTGCGGGCATTTGGGGAGTGAACCAGCAGATGGAAGATCTCTGTCCTTCTCTGTCACTCTGCTTTTCAAACAAATATCTAAATAAATCCTTTTTTAAAAACGGAGTAATCAGTCAAATGTTGCTGTCCTGTGGAAAGCCATGTTAAGTATTTTCAAAGTATAGTCTATTTTATTTTTCTCTGTGATAGACTTAGCATGATTAGTGATTTGTTCCCTTAAAGACTTTTCACAGATAATATTCTGAACAAAAGGGCCAGTGTTCTTTTATTTGTCTCTGATTCTCAGAGTTACCCACAACATTATTCCACAGTTCTTCTCTGCACCTGTCCTACCTCCGTTCTCACCCATTTAGATGCCCTGGTCGTGTGACTTACATCTTAGGAATTTCTCTTTTCCCTTTGCCTCTTACATAGACATACATACACTTCTGGTATTATGAGTGTCCTGTCATATGTTAAATATATATGTTTGTGATAGGTGATTCATATTTATTATTTAAGATTTTCAAATTGAATTTTTGACAATATACCAGTAACTCATCTTTTTATTTCATTTATTTATTATTGACTCCTTGGTAGTTCATTGTTTTACTGTGACTTCTTTAATCTCAACATTTAAAATGATACATTTCATAGAGCCACAGAGTAGCAGAGGATTCGGTTACCTATGGGTTTTTTAGCTGCTTAATTAATACTCAAATGACATCAAATTATTAGTACAATTCTTTTACCTTTCCAGGAAGTCAGGAGATTCATTCTTTCCAATTGCATTCATCTGTAAAAAGTTTTCAATTCAGATTTCTGAAGGTTTAACAGGGTTCTTTTATCTATGTTTTTATACTCTGAGCCAGTGTTTATTCATCAAGAAATTATCTCAGGCCTTAGAAGAGTTCACATTCCTGGGACACAAACAAGACATAGGTTAGCCAGAGCCTCTGGTGGCCCTGGAACTGTGTGTTTTAAGGAAGCCCCCTGTGGTTATGAGCTCTCCATGGACGGAGGCTGCTTTTGTCATGTACTTGATAACATCCTCCATGCCCAGAAAAATATGTAGTATATGTTGGATTAATCCACCCTACTGTTCTAATCTATATGCTTATCTTTTCATTTATCTTTATATCGCTAGTGTGACTCATTTATTTTTGTAATTATGGACAAGATGAGAAATTGACCCTTTTTTGGGAAATTATTACCTAGTAAAATTTTTTATTGCAGGTTTTATTGATAAACAGGAAGATTACTTTGAACTTACTTTATGGTGGTATTACCATAGTAGTATTTAGGAAAAAAGAATCTAGCCACAGAGTTAATTACTATTCATTAGTACTTGTGTAATAATTCAAGTAAGGTATTGTGATCTCTCATTTTGCCTCCATAAATGGAATACTAAGACAGCAATTCAGCAACCCTGTAGCAATTTGAATCCAAGGTTTCAGAGTCTGGTCACGGTCTGCGCATGTTCCTCCCAAGATGGTGAGGTTCTTGGGGTGCAGACTGCCTGTCCCCATGTCGCAGAAGGGGGCTATGGATGATTGCTGAATAAGGGAATCAATATGTGGATAGACTGTGATAACTTACCAGATGTGCTGTGTATAAAGAAAATGGGAGTGGCCTTATGTGATACACTTTTGGGTTTTTTTTTTTAGTACTCTCATACCTATAATAGTACATTATTCCATTAAAGGCAAAAATAGTAGTGTTGTACAACCATTCAATTCAGAGACTAAGTGAATATATCAATGGATTGCTCGTGCCTAATTTTATCATTCTCTTTTATCATTGAGAATGGTGAATCTTTGATAATGCAGGAAAAGTCAAAGTCATGCTTGAGTTTTTTTCCCCACTTATCTAGGTTTTCACAGTTTTTTAATAAAAGATTTATTTTTATTTATTTGAAATGCAGAGTTAGAGAGCGGGCGAGAGAGGCAGATACAGATAGAGGTTCCATCTGCTGGTTCACTCCCCAGATAGCCGCAATAGCTGGGGTTGGACCCAGCCAAATCCAGGAGCCAGGAGCTGCAACTGAGTCTCCCTCTTGGGTGCAGGGTTCGAAGGAATTGGGCCATCTTGTGCTGCTTTCCCAGGTGCATTAGCAGGGAGCTGGATCGGAAGCAGAGCATCCAAGACTTGAACCAGCGTCCATATGGGATACCAGCACTGCAGGTGACTTACCCACTATGCCATCACGCAGGTCCCAGCTTTCAGAGTTTCTTTGTTTGCTTCCTTTTAATTTCTTTCTCTTGCTGCCTCTTAAATGATAACATTTCTCAAAGAGAACTCTTGGAGTTGGGCTGAAGTTTTGAGAGCCACAACATACTATAGTTTATCATGACGGCAGTTTTCATTCCCGATTAGATTGTGTCTCAGCTTGTGAACCTTAAATGCCATTTTACAAGTGAAACTATTGTGTTGTCTAAACTAAAATTCTTCTAAAAATAAGACAATCCAAAATTCCTGAAAGGTTATGAGACCAAATATAACAAGTTGTGAAGACAGATGGACTCCTTCGGGTGATAGGGTGCTGTGCAAATTTTGATGTATAATTTAAAGCAAGTCGGATTATTTTTCTTAAATTTTGAATCTGAAGCTATATAATAGAACATGAAAGTAATTTGAGTTGTGAGTTTCAGCTCCACCGTTGCACTACCTGCATATCACAGTCTCTGATTTATCATATGAATCCTGTCAGCTTCTATTGTTCATATCTTTTCAGGCATCTGGCAGGCTGGGATTATGATTTGTTTTCACATATGTTGTGATAGAGAAGATACAGGATGTGTAGTGGGTTAGCATCAGGCTGTATGCGCTTTAATTCTCACTTCCAGTGGCAAAACATTCTGTCGTATTTTTCACGTATTGGAATTCTTATTCTAATGTATGGCGAGTGATTTTTTCTATTTCTATGCTTCTTGTACCTAGTTTAGCTTCGCTACCACTGACTTTCAAAAATTTGAACAACAAAACTCTACAAATATGATCCTTAATTTTTAGATTCCTCCTGGTCTAGATATCCAGATAAGTGGGAAGTTAGGCGAATACACTGTTTGTAATAGAATGGTTAGATTATTTGTCATTCAAACACATGTTTAGGTAATTCTTTCCTCAAGTCTATCAGTGGACATGTATAATTTACTTAGAATGATAAATACTTCTGTTAAGCTGTGATAATGTTAAGCTAGCTTAAGCTTTTCTTAAGTTTTTCTGTACCTTTGTCTTAGGAATTTAGGATGATGTCTTAAATATGCCTGATTCTCATATAACTTACACTGTGATTAGTTCTTACCCTATCTTTTCTATTTTCCTTTGTTTTTCTATCTTTCATATGCACAGTTGATTAAATAGCATTTCAAATTAAATATGTGGAAAAGAACAGATTTATGATCACTGTTTTCTAAAAATGATGGTTATTTTCTAAAAATGTTGGATGAAACAAATAAAACATCCAGCAGATATTTTGTAAGACACACGTTAATTTCTATAAGTCAACCAGTATGGACACTGCATAAGCATCTTTCTGCCTCGTGGTCCCCGTCATGTCGCTTCTGTGTTTCTTTTCTGCCTGCTTTCCTGAGTAATCCATTTGCTTCCTCCTCCGCTCTCCCTTCTCCGCTCTTGCCTTATCTACCGGCAAGGACTTGACTCACATCTCCCCTCCCGCACTTCGCTGCCATCATAAGTTAGTTCAGTCCAAATGGACAAGGGCCATTAGCCATGCACTTTACTGAAAGAGAATGCTGCACATTCCTATTTTTATTAAAAGTTGCAATGCTTTTGCTGTCAGGGGGGTTGGGGTTGATAGCTTTCGAGAAAAGAAAGAAAAGACATAACAGACAGGCAAGGGTTACCTGAGTATCGTGTACTCTGTCTCATTTATTAACCTAAGGGAATTGACATCTTCCCTTTCCCTCCTACTACTACAAGCTTTTCTTTAACATCTTTATTGGTATGATCCAGCTGAAGAACTCATGGGAATAACATAACCAAGAAATGTAAGAAGAGAGGACATTGTCTTGTAAATGGCTACAGTTACAATTTGGTAAAACTTTTTTATTTCTGGGTACTTGTAGTAACAGGTGAGTTAGTAACAGGTGAGATGAAATGTGTGTGCATGTACATATTTATACATAAATCACTCACACACAAGTATATGTGCAGTTTGTTTTATGAGGTAGTTCTCGTGGGTTATTCTATTCCATGTTGTACTTATAACGCTAGTCAATATTTTTAGGTGTTGCTCTTTGCCCAGCACTCTTTTAAGTACTTTACATAAATTACCTTATTTAATTATCACAACGGTCTACTGAAACAAGCCCAGTTTTCCTCCTTTTAGGTGACCATATTGAAGGATAAAGAGGTTAGATTGCTTGCCAGAGGTCATAAAAATAGGAAGTGATAGAGTCAGGTTACAGAACACCAAATTATTATTTTTTCATATTTAGTAGAACATAAAGAGGATTTTGTAATAGTGGAGTAATTCTTTGCAATTAGTTGTTGAAATACTGCCTTTGAATTACATAGTGTTTTGTTTGGATCCAATCATTGAAACAGGAACAAAACAAATAGTTGTAATCTATACAGGAAAATGCAATTACTTCTGAGTGATCAAGTGAACAGAATGATTATTCCGTAATTCACAGATTCATGGATTATTAGAGATTTTTGTGTAGTCATTAAATAACTTTGTTACAAGGAGTAAGTCCAAAATTATTGATATGTAGCAGTTATACCATATTGATTGCATTTAATTATGTGATAAAAATATTCTTTTAAAATGTGCTATATAGCATTGAGTATAATTGAACGAGTGTGTTAATAGTTTCTGCTGCTGCAAAAAGAAAATTTAAGCCTGTGACTGAAGACTTGGGTGTTGCATATTATAGAAACTGATTGCACATTAAAAATTTCAGAGCTTGAACCAGCCAAACACATATATTTTTTCCTGTTAACAAGCTCTGATTGACTTTCAAGTGGAAACAAACAAGTGTTTTGACAATACTACAACTAAAGTATTTCCCGAGCATCAGTTGACTTTGGGACAATTACGTGTAAAAATCAGGCTCATTGAAATCCTAATACTTTGGACTTTCCGATGTATTGCTATTGTGTGTTGTGGTATGTGTTATTTTTTTAACATTTCCTAGAAGAACTTGACATTTCCAGTGGCAGACAAGTTGTAGTGCTTGGCTAAGTGAACTTGTACGGGACCTTCTGGTCTTGCGTGTACAAATCTTTCCAGATATGTAAGTCTTTATTATTTAAGCTGCATAATTTAATATTTGCTGCAAAATGATGTGTAGACATGAGGCTATTGTTGACATGAGTTGGAATCTAAGAGATTTGATTTTTGGATTTAGCCCAATGTTCACCTCAAAACTAATTGTATTACTCATAACTGAATAAATAGCAATGTATGGAATTGCAATTAACTTTTTAAAGAAAAATAAATTTAGCCAAGTACCTTACCTTGCATTTTCTTGTTTGTAGGTTATCAGATGAAAGCTTGTAGGAGTAGAATATTAACAGTATCTAATTCTAAAGAGGATTATTAAGTTAATAGTAGCTAATTCAAACAGGGCCACCTATCTTATAATTGTTAATTAAAACTAGATGAATGAGAACAAAATTTCATTTTTCAAGTTCAGAAGCACATGTGGTAGTGCAAGCAGTCTTCAAAGAGTTCATGCAAAATGTATATTATGAAAAAAAATGTATAACTTTCAAAAAAAGTTTTTCCCAAAATAAAGTTGCCTCCTAATTCTCCTAATTCTATTTTTCTAAAAAATTTTTGAAGTCCTCTAGTATAAATATGTGATATAGTAAAGAGAACATTTAATTTGGAATTACAGTTCAAGTTCAGCCTTTATTTTTAATTTATTATTTTGTGTTCTAAGGCAAATTGCCTAATTTATAGCTTCTTACCTGTACAGTGAAGGGTTAGACTAGACCAATTATTATTACCTATGCTGAGCAAAACCATCCTGTCCCAGCCCTGATGCCCTTGGTCGGATATTTAAAGAGTATTTTATATTCCATAACTCACTGGAAGATTGGCAGTTGGTTAGCACCTAGAAAGATCCAATTCTTAATAGAAGAAATCTTAATGTGTTTAGTGTTAATTACGTATACATGACAATGAGAATGCTTGTTTTGTTCGTTTTGTTTTAAGTTGCCAAACCATTTCTGTTCCACTTTTGTCTGATCTATGTTTTTGTAAATTAGTTTTATCAAATGCTTATCTAAATAATACCTAAGGATCCTTCCAACTCTTAGAATTATGATTGTGTGACATGAAACATGTACATATGCTTTCACTTCTTGACTTAAAAGGAGGCATTGGTATATTTTGAAATTTAGCTGTATTATTGTTCCTTCCCCCCCCCAAAAAAAAACAATTCCTATTCTTAAATTTGTACACTATCACATGTCAAGAATAACACAGCTTAGTTTAAGCTACAAAATTAAAGTATAAACAGTGGTCGATTTGGTATGACCTAACTCCTGGGACTTTGTTTAAAAAGTCAAATATTATACATATGTATTTTTTGCTTGTTCGATTTTTCAATGAGCTCTGCCACAGCAGCTGAAGGGAGATTAAGAGGAAAAAAAAAAGTACATAAACACAAAGCAAAAACCTGAGCTTGTGTGTAAAGCTACTGCGCTGGAGCGAATGTGGTTTAATTCTTGGCACCGGCAGCTTGTTGGAGAATTACAATATGTTGGCATGAGTCTCTGGGTCTCATTGTTCCAGATGAGGGAGTCAGTCTTAAGAGTGTTTGGCACTGAAGGGAAAACGGAGTGAGAGTTATAGGGAATGAACAGGCCCTAAAGAGGCAGGATGCTGTTGTAACAATGGCTGGCACAGTTGGGGGGGCCATTCACTGGTGGGGACTGCCATAGGCATTCATGTGAAGAAGCATATGTGAGCAAAAGAGGCAAGGGTGAGAAGGAAAAAGGAAGCAAATATATCCAAAGGATCCTGATGGCAGAGAGAAACAAAAGTAATCCAGTTACCCTCGTGCCCACGTTTGCCTGTTGACTGATGAAGGATGGTTTACATTTTTAATTTCCTGATGGTTTGATCTTAGCATTTATTTTATTTTCTCTTTAAAAATACATGCATGAACCTTTCCCACAAATAGGTAGATTCTTGAAGTAAGAGGACTTGGTTTTGTGTTCTGTGAGTTTGACTTTGTGATTTGGGGATGCTGGGCAAAGCCTGTTTCTGAGCCTTAGTGCAAAGCAGGTAGCGTTACTCTGTACATCCTTGACAAAGCTGTTGTATCTGACAGCCTTCTGTAAACTGGAATGCTGTGCAAATAACAATTAAATTAACTCTCAGACTTATTGCAATATAGGGAGCCCTCCTTCCTATTTTAGGAGCAATTGTGATGATACTCCAGTGCTTAAGTGAGAGAAATCACAGGAGAAGAAAATTTCAAGAAAATTATTTTAAAGTTTGTGTTTTTTTGTTTTGGTTTTGAAAGTCAAGGAGTGAGAGAGTGTGTCCTCCCATCTGCTAATGCACTCGCAAATGCCCACAAAAGCTGTGTCTGTGCTGGGCTAAAGCTGGAAACTAGGAACCCAATCCCGGTCTCCCATGTGGGTGACAGGAGCCCAACCACCTGAGTCAGAGCTGCTGCCCCCAGCATTTGCTTTAGCAGGAAGCTGGAGCCCGGGGCTGACTCCAGGCGTGGAACAGGCACCCCAACCAGTATCTTAACACTACACCAGGCCGGCACCGCGGTTCACTGGGCTAATCCTCCGCCTGTGGCGCTGGCACCCCAAGTTCTAGTCCCAGTTGGGGCGCCGGATTCTGTCCCGGTTGCCCCTCTTCCAGGCCAGCTCTCTGCTGTGGCCCAGGAGTGCAGTGGAGGATGGCCCAGGTGCTTGGGCCCTGCACCCCATGGGAGACCAGGAGAAGCACCTGGCTCCTGGCTTTGGATTGGCTCAGCGCTGGCCATGGCAGCCATTTGAGGGGTCAACCAACGGAAAAGGAAGACCTTTCTCTCTGTGTCATTCTCTCAGTAACTCTGCCAGTCAAAAAAAAAATAAAAATAAAAACAAAAACAAAAACAGAAAAAAACTACACCAAACACCTGACTCAAAATAATTTTTAAGAGTTTAAGTTAAAAACATGATATTTCTTAACATGCAAATAATAGGTAATATGGCACTTGAATGCTTGCGTGTAACTCTATATGTAAGTGGCATATTCATAATATAAAGGAGAATCTGTCATTTTAAAAACTATTTTCAGAAATTAAATATGTGATAGATAAATGCTGCCTCCCACTCCATACACAGTGAAGCAGCAATTATGTAATTGTGTCGGATTTTACTTTATTCACTCATTAATGAGCCAGATGTATTGTAAATATTGGAATTTTGCCACTTGGTCTGAAGCATTTCTAATCTTGAGTTTCTGTGGGATCTTTACTCTTTTCAGAGAAATGCAGCTAGTGCTGCCTGTCCATTATTAAAGAGATCATTTCTTCAGGAACTATGGATGGAAACAAATTGAAACTGTAGTGATCACTAGGCCACAGGCGGGAGATTGGCTTGAAGCTGTGGCTTTTGCACAGACGCAGGTGCAGGGCTCAAGTGGGAGAGGGAACCTGCTTTGGTATCCCTCGCCCTGCCCCAGCTAGCCAGAGTCAAAGTCTTGGTGGGAACCCAGGGCGTAGGATTTACAGCCTGGTATTCCTTCCATTGTATCGGTAAGATGAACCATTCTGTTGTGTATTTCTGCTCTATAATTGTGGGTACTCATTACATTGTCTAGAAGGCTGAAGTGCCCAGTCATGCAGATGGACCACGTTCTGAGGAGAGTAAGAACTGTAAAATGCCTTGCCCTGTAATCTCATAATTACTACTGATCTGTGCATGTGTCTCTGGAAAATTGACTTTCCTTTCAAGATTTTACTTTATCTCTTCAGTAGGATTTTTCCTACTATCTACGATTACTTCACAGATGAAATGGGAGAGAGAGAGAGAGAGAGAGAGAGAGAGAGAGAATACTCTACAAACAGTAGAGACTTTGGGATCCAGAAGATTTGATTTGACATCATATTGGCCAAATCATGATATTTCACCAAGGTTTGGTTCTGTAAATGGTAAAACTGATGTAGCCACATTTAAATGAGAAGGTTATTGCCAGAAGTGTTAGATGCCACCAGTGAAGGAACCCAGACCCAGCTTAGCCTTTAGCCTTCAAGCTAGTAGCTGCCATTCTCATTTGCTTACTGATAATTAAGTTAGGGAGTTGTAGGGAAAAGTCTTCATTCAAGACCTCAATTCTGCCCATTAGATTTTGTGCTATCTCAGACAGGTCCTATTGTTCTTAGGTCTATTTTTGGTGATACAGAAAACAAATACAGTAACCTCCCGTTACTCTTGAGTTGGTTGCTATAATTAAATAAGAGAATACAGGTAAAAACATCTAGTCCCTGGGTCCACAGACTGCCGGGTGAGTATTTTCAAGTCTGAATTTAAAGGATATTCCTCATCCAAATTACAAGTGTTTAGTAGTATCTTTATTCACCCACAGGTGACAACCCTAGTTTAGATATGTTGCTGATTTTCCACCTTTCAAATAACTTGGTTTTAGAGAAGTTCATCATTCTTCTGTAGGGCATATAAAAATCAGGTACTTGGCGGGGGGGAGAAAAAAGTAGCTCTGTGTATCTTTATGCTAGTTAATAAAGAGGCCAGGAATGTTCTGCAGGTTTCAGAAATCTGGCGGCTGTTTCTTTAACTCTGCAACTTAGACAGAAGACTTCTGTTTCTTTATGAGCACACTACAGTGAATATTTTGTCTAGCTGCAGGGGAAAAGCTTTGTCATGGGCTTGGCAGACAATAGCCTTAAAAGTAAAATGGTCTGCTTTTGGTGCTGGGAGGTTCAGGGGCCTATTGTTAGTGCACAATGGATTTCTATTGCTGCATTCCTGCTTTGCAAAGGTTTGTTAGCTTTTAATGACTGACAGTGCTCTATTGCAAATACCATATTGGCTGTGCCCTGTTTACATGCTACTCAAGAATTTTTGTAGAAATTCTGGAAAAAAGAAACAGTGATGTTTGTTTGACCCACTCTGATAAGGTTTAAGAAATGATTTCACTCACAGAGTGTTTACTGGGAATGTTGAAAGATTGGAAATCCTTGCACAAGTATTTCAAAGTTACTTTTAAAGCCTCACTGAGCAGAAATATTGATTACGGTATGAAGATATTTACTCTGTTTTATTGCTCATAGGATTGCTGGGACCATTTTCAAAACAGCATGATACATACATGGGGATATTTTAAGGAAAGTAGAAGTAAAAATGTGTGAGATCCCTTTTTCCTTAAATGTGAAAATTAGAGATAAATGTTGTCACAAAGAAAAAAAAACATATTTCACACATTCCATAGGTAAATCTGCAGGCAGTGGCTGCGGTCTGTGTATGTGTATTTGTGCCATATGTATAGACTTTGTAACACAGCAGTCATTCACTGCTTTTCCCCATTTGATTTCCCCTAAGTTTTTGACATCTGAGAAAGCAGTGCTCCATATTGTTACAATTTTTCTAAGGCAAATTGCACCTCTGCTTTGTGGCAAACTTCACGTGGGCTTTGTGATTTTGATAGGTGAAGGCTGTTAAGATGAAACGTTGAGGAAGAAAAAATAAGATAGTGTTAGCCAAAGTTGTAGATGAAGAAATGAATGTTACTGTGGGGAGAATTAACCAGTTTCTAATAAACTTCTGATCTCAAGGACAGAAGGTTCCTTTGATAAGTTAACATGTACTCTCTTTATGCTCCTAGTAGGGGGTAAAAAAACGCCTGAACAAACACGAATACACACAAACACCATTTCTGAGAGTGGCAATGTATGTCTTAGATGCAGATAATAAGTGCGGGTATTGTTATTTAGATGACACATACTGGGACACTTATCTTTTACTGCACTCCATTTTCTATCTGAATGCAGTGCTAATCGTGGAATTGCAAGCCATTGTAATTGTGTACCCATCTAAAGGCTGAGAAGAATATACAATTACATTGTTTGGAACTGGGTTTAATGTTTAGGGATTTTATTAGCATTTGTATTTACTTATACATTAAAATTCAATATAAAAGGAGAGGTCAAAAACCATGTGATATATGGAAGCAAATATCTTTCTCTCTAAAATCTGTGTGTCAAGTCCCCAGTACAGGGGATTTTAAAAAGAATGTGATACAAATCTAAAATAAGCAAATAATAGGTTTCCCTTATAGGCGTTACTCCTCTAGATTTTGCATTCTTTTTTAAAGCTGCTTTTATACC